>NW_022436942.1:18271981-18585793 GCF_009761245.1 Sapajus apella
GCCTATGAGTGAGAACATGCGGTGTTTGATTTTCTGCTCTTGTGTCAGTTTGCTGAGAATGATGGTTTCAACTGTATTTTTAAGCCTTACAAACAATTATTCAGTCATTCCTGCTATGCCTGGCTGAAAGAAGGCAAAGGAGGTAGAGATTCCAGGAATTCTTCCATGTGACTCAGTAGAAGTCATGTCATAGCCTTTCTGTTCTCATTTCAGAAACAGTAATGTCTTTGTGTCATTTGGTGAGAAAAGCTACTTTGATGTTCTAATATTCTTTGGTTAAAGTATTATTGGCTAGAATGCAAGTGGCTCTTGGGGGCATCATGGAATTGTTTTAATGGCTTATGGTTCTTGAGTGTGGAAGACACAGCTAGACATTTCGTCAAATGTGTGAGATTGGTTTTTGTTACTGTCCTTGTCTCGTAATAACAAAAACTCTCTTAACTGTTCTTCCTTTACAGATATTCCTAAATCCATTATTTCTATATTTTTCTTTTTTTAGACAGAGATACTTCAGAAAATAGTATTTTTTTTAAATCCACTTTATAATATTCATTTAACTGCTAATTAAAACAATTACTGTATACCAAATAATTAGCATTGTGTATTCAAGACAGCTTTCTCATCTGATAGTTAGTGTTTTTTCACTTCTAAGAGTATATATTCTTAAAATAAGTAGAATTTTTGTGTGTTGTTTGTGTTTATCAGTATGGCATTAAATTTTTTCCTTTCTTATTTTTTACTTCCATAAAATATCTTAAGCTCTTTCCTCTTCTAGCTTTAGTATTTTCTATCTTCTTCCCTGTCTTCCTTTTCGGCCACAGTTTCGTAAAGATAGCCCTAGTGTATCCAAATCTAGATCCAAAAGATAAATTTTACTCTCTTTTTTATAGGAATTGTATTTAGTTGGTAATGGGCCACAAAATAATGTTTAAAAATGAATACCGTATTCATTTATTCATCACTCCTTCTAGAGTAAGCTTTATGCAAAGCTATGAATTCACTTTGGTTATGTTTCTGCCAGATTCTGTGAAGTAAGCGAAGTAAATCCTAAGTTTCTTTTATTCTCTGTCTACCCTCCTTCTAGCCTTTCAGCAATCACCTTATATCAGGCAAACAAATGCCATCCCCAACAGAGCTACCAGCATTGGTTTTCCTTTGTGAAAGGACCCAGTCATTCCCCTAATGTCTACTGAATTCTTAATACATGGAAGACACTGTGCAAGAGGAGCTGTACTCACTGCTAAGCCCTTACCCCTGCCTTGAGTGGCTTCTTTTCTGCACTGTGCTTCACCCATCTTGGACTAGTTGATTCTCACCCACCACTCAGGTCTGAAACTGGCTCAAGGAAGCCACCCTTGAGCTCAGCATTGTTCCCAAAATCAACTTGCTCAAGGTGTTAATCATATTTGAAGTTAAGCTCCTCCAAATTCTTTCTTTTTGTTGTTTATACAGTACCTAGAAAAGAGAGAGAGAAAGGGAAAAGATCCTATTATTAGAATGAGATGTGTTATCTTTGGTCATGCAGGCTTAGGAAGAAACCTTCTTTAATTCTTATTCATAGAAGGAGACAAATCCAATGCTTCTTTTCAAAAGGTTTTGGCTTTCATCGCAAGCCTTCTTGGTAGTTTTTGAGAAAGAAAAACCTTGGCTGGTAACCAGCATTCTGATTTCATAAATATACACAAGGAGTAATTGATGATCTTTCCCCCTGTAGAAGCAGGGGGAAGTAAATTCCTACCCTCTAATATATACACCAATTCAAAGCCTCTTGACTGACCTGCATGCTTAAGTTTTCCTTTTTGAAAATTTAACTAAAGCCATAAAATTTAACCAAATTGACTACATAGCCCAGTATAGGATTCATTTATCACACAAAAATTAAAGTCAATTTAGTCCCATCAATAGGGACTTTATTGCAGTTGTCATCAGAAATAACTTTGCATATGTTAGTGAAGTCAGTCAGATTTTAATCATCTCAGCATTTGTTCAAAGGAAATAAGCTATAGCTATTTCCCTTTGGATTATATAAGCAAGATGAAATGTAGAAAATAAAAATTCAAAGAGAAGAAAGCAGTTCAGATACAGAGAAAAACATTTCACTATTATACTATTTTATGGAACTTTAAAATAGTATACTATTTTATGATGGTGATGGGGTGTGTGCAAGTGGGTGTGTGTGTGTGTGCGCGCATGCACACGTGCCCATAAGAACATGCTCTTGCTCCTTGTAGCCTTTGGAGCTGATCTGAACAAGATGGCAGCTTTGAAAACAAACATGCATGAGAGCGATAGAGAGGTGGAAGGAAGCTGTAATGCTGGCCTTTAGTTTAAAGATCCAGTCAAAAATATGTTCACATATTTTTGTCTTTCACTTCCTAATATTTTTGATGAATGCATATTCGTAGTATCAATCTCACTCTAAAATTAATTACATAATTTATAACCCTAACATAGAATTCAACCATACATATTTCCTCCCAGATCAAATATAGTCAGCCACAAAGAAATGACAAGTCAAAAAAATTCAGACAACATTCTTCCTTTGGTCTTGACAGTTTATGTCATTGCTTCATTATCAATTTCCCTTTGTCAACAAAAGAAGAACTGGTCTAAAAATGTACCCTAAACACTCAATCAGGATGCATATGAGTATGCCAGAAAGATTTGATTATTCCCGAGACTGAGGGCTTGCAGACTTTTTATTTATGGAAAGATGGAATAAAAATCCCCATCCCTGATAATAGAGGGTAAACTAATATGTAAGAAAAAAACCACTGAAGTATGGGGCACCATTGTCTTAGATGACTCCAGCTGGGACATCTTCTGTAAAACCTATGGGAAGCGTTTCTAATGAAAGCCAGGTCAGGAAGGGAAAAATATACTTTAATTCAATACGGTCAGATTTATTATTCAGAGAGAAGGGTCAAAGTCACAGGAGGAATATGCATTCCTTATATAGACCAGACTATGCAATGTCCATAATAAGATGAATTCTCACCATATCACATATTTAACTATAGGTGAATGAAGATCTGCCATGTCACTGGTAAGGAGTTAACTGGATTGAAAGCACTACTTCTTATTCAGCTCAACTACAAGCTTAGAGTTTCTCCCTGTCCCTCAGTGGAACAAGAAAACCCAAAAATTATAATAAAAATAAAAGCATAGCCAAATGAATCCAGTTAGACTCAGTCAAAGCCTAAGGAGACAGAGTTTACAAGGCAGGAAAAGGAACTGGGACCAGAACTGTTATCCCGTGGGGAAAGGAAGCACATTATAGGGTGGGAGTGGAGGGTGGACAAAGACACCAAGAAAGAATGGGCTGAAAGATAAGCTTGCTGGGAAACATGGGACCAATTACTGAGAACATTGCTTGAGTCAGGAAATAAGAGAATGTGAAGTTCCATCCTATTCCTTGGACAAAGAAATGTGTTGGCTAAAGAAAAATAATTCCCAAATTTCTGGCACTATGCTGCTCTGGAATATATACTTGAAGCCTTCCTAAACCCCCACCAGAGTTTAGTCTGAATTTAGTCTGGGGAGATAATGGCCAATGTCTCCCTGGGCGTGAGGCTGGCCCAGGGGAGATGGGAAGTGGGCAGTGGCAGCCTCAGCTCTTTATTCATCTAACAGGCACTGCCCTGTACAGATTCCACCCTGGGAGGATTTCCAACCACATTACTTCTTTGCAGTGATTGTAAGATTAAACCCCTGACATCTATGACCCAGAGGATGGTGAAGACAGCCACAAAGAATAGGAAAGGGCAGGCTGGCTATAAAGATGACATGAGATTTCATTCAGAGACATATCTTAAGCCCCCTGTGCCTGAGAAAGATGGGTCAAAAGAATCATCTTTCTTCAGTATTTCTGAACTCCATTTTCCTAGGAACACAACAACTTCCTCAGATGTAACATCATATGAGACTTGCTTGAAAGGCGATCAGGAAACAAGAACTTAAAAAAATGTCTAGACTTTTTAAAAGCTAAGCAGGAAATACTTTCCCCCTTCCTTGGTAGGTGTCAAAATTTATGTCTAACACTTTTATTTGAGCTAAGAGGATCTGTATCCACCATTCCATTCTCTCCATGCATTTTAAGAAGCAAGAGCCTGAAGCAGCACTGTTTGCCTGAAGGTCTCCTCCTCTTCTCCCCTCTGGGACACGTGCCTCCAGAAAACCCTGGATCAAGTCTCCAGCTTGCATCCCCTTTAGCAAGAACTAGAACCAAACAGCTATTTGCAGAGCACCAGGATCAGCTAGAAGACACTTCTGTTATTACTAATTTTGGTATAATTCATTAACTAATGATAAATCTATATTGATAGAAAACTACATGCTATCATGAGAGCATAACACTTAAAGGAACGTTTAAAGAAACAAAATGACAAAGGTATAGCTCATATGCTTAGCTTATTCATATTAATTGGTTGTAATGACTGCGGAACTTAACACAATCTTGGTTCTGTCTTTTCTGAAGGACAAAGGCCTCAGTTCCAGACTCCCTTCAATGTAGGGGTACTTCTGTGTTCACTAAGGTTATTCTTGAAAAACTATGCAGACTTCCTCACTCTTTCTCATAGACCACATGGAGGAAGGGGAGACATTCCATTAATTTTCTGACAATATGTGGCTGAACATTGTTTAGAAGGGTACCCCTTTCTGCATTGACACTTTGCTGACTGACAATTTTAAGACACATTTTCTGCTCTTCTGCCCCTTCCGCCTGCTCCAAACCAAAGACAACAACCTCTTCACAATGGGAACTTGAGTTCCTATTTCTAACTCCCGGCCCCTTCACAGCCCATTAACCTATGAAGAACTGAATCACTGACTCACTGAAATACATTTCTTCATTTGTTCCAATAAATTTAGATGGAGTCTTCTAGTGAAGAGCAACATAAATATCTAATGCACATAGAACAAAAGAGAAGTCATAAAATAGGTATTAGGTACATGTTTCTGTACACACCCCTTACTCCATTTCATTTGTTTCAAAAATCCAAGCCTTCTGCATTCCCCAGAAAAGGCCTGGCTACTTCCCCACAGTTCACCTAGTGGGGACAGAGTCCTGATGGCCACTTTTCTGGGTTCTCTTCTGGAATGTGCTCCAACCTTGTCTCCTCCCATCTTCTATCCCATCATTTCTCCCCCCACCCAAAAGAAATCCTCAGCTCTATGCAATTATAGTATATTTTTGTGCCATGTGTTAATTTAATGACATTTTTCCTGATGTCTATAAATATTTGTGTTGTATTACTATATGGTAGTTTACAAATTTACAAAGGACAAAATAAATTCTGAGTACAACCCTCCGTGTGGAGATTAGCACAGCAACGCATGAAAAAAGGCATTAATGGTTTTCTGTCATAAAAAGAATCATGATCATCCATCTAGAGCTCTTTCCATTAGCCTATACTGCCCTCTTCATAACCATCATGTATTTCAAAAAATGAATAATCTCTCCATTTCCATGACTTTCTACTCAGGGAAATGTGCTTGTCAATATAATAACTGTAGTGTGATGATAACATTTCCCACAGTTAGATTTAATGCCATGTGGACACATAGAGATCGAAAATATGGATCCTGTCAGAACCAATGAATTCACTCAAGAAATGTGTTAGTAATACACAAGGCCAAGAAGCTGGACGATAGTCACAATGATACAGAACCAGCAGACAGAAAGGGTGCAGGTTCAGCCTACACTGGGTTCAATAAGGCAACACGACTGAAGGATAATATTTTGCTAGGTGTTCTTCAAAACCAAATGCTTGGGAGCCATAATAATGATGAAAGTGAGTCCAAATTACAACTCAACCTATGAGCATTAATTTGAATGTTTATTTTAAAATCCTTCGCTACATCATTTCTTTGGGGTTTCTCTTGGGGAAGCTGGGACATGAGATCTGGCAACACGTTTGCTCTGAAAATACACTAGATGAGCAGTCTCTTCCCAAACCACCCACTTATGCTGCAGCTAGAGGAGCTCAGTCAGACTTCCTAGCTCTGTGAGGGCTGCAGCTAGGAAGCCAACCACGTGTATTTAAAAACATAAATTGCTTACTTCCAAATAAGTGCTCCATTAACTTCTCTCCCCACCACTGCCCAGCTCAAACTGTCAACATAAGGGACAACTTGACCACTGCTCAGGATTAGGAGAGAGGAAAGTGAAGGAGGGATGTGTGCATCTGTATAACAGAGGCAGATGATATAAAATTTCATTTTACTGAAACCCACTGGATGATCCTTCACTTACCAGTTTTGCTTTACTTGCTGATGCCACAGTCTACCCCAGTAACTGCTTTAAGCACAAAAGCAGTAAGTACATTCATAGGAGAAATTGAGTTTTTTAGCCCAATATATTAGAGGGTACATTTTCAAACTGTGTAACTTCAACTCAATTTCCCACACATTCTGTTTTTACATTAAGTATTCATGTTCAGATTAATGACACCCAGGCCAGGCATGGTGGCTCACACCTGTAATCCCAACTTTTTAAGAGGCCAAGGTGGAAGAATAGCCTGAGTCCAGAAGTTCGAGACCAACCTGGGAAACATAGCAAGATCCCATCTCTACAGATTAATGACACCCAAAGTGATGCAAGATTTTCAATCTTTAAAGATTCAATACTGGTCATGAAACTCTACTTGTTAAATCAAGAAGCATTTTTTAAACTTTCAAAGTAAAAACAGCTGTTTTTTTAAACTTCTTGCCAACCAAAAATTTTAATTAACCAAGAGTACCTTCCTTCAGCATTTTTATCGATCACGGTGTTACTTTATAAATAATTTGAGAAGTATCCATTTTTTGGTATAATCCATGTGTCTCTTACCCTTCATTTGAGTAGTCAAAATTGTCTGTATCTGACAATCAGCATCTGACAAGGAACCTATTCATATGTTACTGTATATTTAAAAAGACACAAGTCCTAGAGAGAAAAGACTCATAAAATGTATTTTTCAACAATAAATTTTAACTCTGATATAATTTCCTTTCAGAATCTATTTTGTAAAAATATGACTGTCCCACTCAGTGCATCCTGGAAGTATTTCCATAGACCCTCAAATAACATTGTTCAGTCCAAATTCTACTAGCATACTAAATGCTTGGCTTAAATGAAAGGCAGTGTGAACAGTGATAGAGGTCTTAAATGATAATATAATATGAAATGATAAGCTACTGTTATCAAAATACTCCCACTGTCTATTATATATTTAATATGTGACACTGCTATGTTTTTAATATATATTATCAACCAGGGAGCCTCATTTCATAAACCACATACAATCATCAGACATGTCAATTGATAAGCACAGCTTGGGTAAACCATTAGGGAAAAGCACAATATACTGAAACCCTCAATTAATTAAATTTTTGCTACATTCTTCTTTTATGAGAGAAGCCAATCAGAAGAAAACTTAAGGAGCAAATGTTTTAAAATCCATTAAATCCTAGGGTCCAAAGAACATTCAGGCCAAACTTCTACATGGGTAGTTTTTAATCTTTTTTTAAGCAATAGAAAGGATTTTGTCAAATAAAACCAAAAAAAAAAAAAAAAAAAAGGAGCTATTCCAGTAAAGGGGGAGGGTGGGGGAAAGGAGTTAATTCCAGAGCTCTGCCACTTCTGCCCTGTGGATCACCCAGGGCCTTCCCAAGACTGGGATATGTTGTGGTATCAAATCTCAGGGGCTTAAAATAGCAAAAGTGTATGCTTCACCCACCCATGCTGCAGAGACTCCATCTTGACACATCCTTCTATGATTACCACAGAAGGAAAAGAGTGAAGTCAATACTCAAGCCTGACAATTAAAGGCTTTGACCTAGAGTGACATATATCACTTCTGTTTCTACTTCCTCAATCAGAGAATGTATATAGTCATGCCTAATCTTAAGGTGGCAGAAAGTAGAATCTTTGTACATGCCCCAAAGGAGAGTAGAATAACAGTAAGACAGCAGTGGGCAGGAATCGTGTCTGATATGTGCGAACTAGCAGTGTCAAAACTACCGCACAGTTCACATCCCTCACCCTCCAGGTTCTCACTTAGTATCATTCAGAAGGAGGCCTTGAAAGATGCGAATTTGTGAGGAAAAACATTATTTTCTTTCATATGTGAGGTCTATTATGAAAGTTAAATGGACAATATATTAAGGAAAGATTGTAAGAAGAAGGATTTTCAGAATACCGCTTCAGTAAGCTGTAAAATTCAATTAACCAGAACCGTAATTTACCAAATATATCATTTAACTCAGGTTTAACTGTTTTACTTATGAGGTTTGGTAACATTTAACATACAACAGCCCTGCAAAAATTATATGAGTACTAACACTTCCTCATCTTTCTCTTTTCTCTCTCTTTTTTTAAATACTTTTTCTTTTCTATACCACAGACACCCATATGATCAAAAACCAGAAGCAAGTGAAAAAAAAAGACTAAACAGCATTGGTGAAAACAACTTCAATGGTCATCTATGTCATCTTATAGTTATTAATTCACCCCTTAGTGACCAGATTTAGTACTGTGTGTAAAGTTGAGGTTATCAGCTTATAAAGCCTGATTAACCTTAGTGACTCTCATTTCTTTCCTATCATACAGTATACAGAAGATTAGAAGCCACAAGAATGATCAAAGAACTCCCAAAAGCAGCAGCAAAAAGCAACAACTAACTAGAAAAGGCAGATGGAAAGCTATCTAGAAAAACGCTCCCATTAGTGGGGGCAAACAGTATGCATTTAGAAATCTACCCTCTACGTATTACAGGACAATCTCATGCTTAATGTTGATAATGATGACTCAAAGTCATGAATAAAATATTAAAATTATGACTGCATAATCTAGGATGTATCATCTAGCCTCATTATGTTTAACTTTATTATCTAAAAACAAGGGAGCAGGAATAACCGATCTCTGGTCATTTTGTGATCCTGTGTGGTTATAAACAATTGATCAACACTAACAAATATAAACTAGAAACCTGAAGACAAAAAATTTAAATTGAAACAGGGTAAAGAATTAGGCAAGGAGAAAAATTAATGAAGCAGACTGCCAAAATGCTTATATGATCAAATAGGCTGAAAATATAGTGCATCAGTTATAAGGATTTTGGGTGCAATTGAAAGAAATCCAACACAAATAAGCTAAAACAATAAAGAAATGTATTGGTTCTCATCCCTGGATAGCCTAAGGGTAAAGTAGGTTTGAGGTTTGGTTTGAGCCAGCAGCACAAAACGTCCACAAGGAAACACAAACTCTGTCTCTATGCTCTCTACCTTTCACAATGTCTACCTTGTGCTCCTAGTCACAGTTTTAATGTTTTATTAAAATATGAAATCATAGTTAATATTAAGTTATAGTTTAATATTTTATTTTTGACCTAGGGTCATCATTACCAACATTAATTGTTAGGTTGTCCTGTAATATGTAGAGGGTACGTTTCTAAGTGCAGACAATCTGTCCCTCATGAAAGCTACTCTCCAGTGATTGTGGTATCACTGCCAACAAATCCCTCATGTTGCCCACATCCTACCTGAAAGAAAGGGCATCTCTGTCCCAGACTTCCAAGGAAGCATTCTGAGATTCACTGCACTTGGTCCAGGCTGGGTCTCCCATTCATTCCTTAACCAAACATTGTAGCCAGGTTATAAAGTGTGATACTTAGCCTAAAACAGTGAGAGCTTACTTCAGAAGCAAGGATGGGATCACCTTCTTCAGATGCATGCAGGCCACCAGGGGAAGGCTAGTGTTTTAGTTCATTCTCACATTCCAGTAAAGAACTACTTGGGTAATTTCTAAAGAAAAAAGGCTTAATGGACTCACAGTTCCACAGGCTGTACAGGAAACATGGCTGGGGAGGCCGCAGGAAACTTACAGCCACAGCAGAAGGTGAAGGGGAAACAGGCATGTCTACATGGCCGGAGCAGGAGAAAGAGAGCAAAGGGGCATGTGCTACATACTTTTAAACAACCAGATCTCGTGGGGATTCACTCACTATCACGAGAACAGCAAGGAGAAAGTCTGCCCCCATGATCCAGTCACCTCCTACCAGGCCCCTCCTCCAACACTGAGGATTACAATTCAGACATGAGATTTGGGTGAGGACAAAAATTCAAACCATACCAAGTGGATACCCAAATAAAATAAGGGTACTGGTAAGAAGAGGAAAAACAAAGGTCCACTGCACACAGAATAAAGCAAACTGGGACAGGAACAATATAACGGGCTATTTTAATTTATTGGGCAAATATTTAAATACTTAGATTTAGCAAACTACTGCACTAGACACTAGTGGAATAATACAGTCGTGAGTAATACACAGTCCTGCCCTCCAAGGAACTTACAATCAAGGGATAGACAGCAGACATGCAAATAGCTGATTAATATAAGAATGAAAAGCAAAGAGTGTATAACATCCACACACTCTTTCCAAAAATAATTGCTTCAAAAAGAAAAAGAAACTCTCAAAAATTGATGTGTTGCAGTATTTTAAAAAATAAAATTATAGTCAGGCCACTTAAATATAGAGTTATACCCAAATAACTGCAGATAACAGTATCATAAAATGTAATACATTTTTCAAAAATATTTCTTTAAATAAGAGCCATAATGCCAAAATAAAAGTGTAAGATAAAAATCTGTATCTAATATACCATATTATATCAAGAAAACCTAGAAAATAATGGTAGAGAGAAGAGGGAAATAAAAGAATACTAAATGAGAGAAAAACTGATTTAAATGTATTATAATTAATGGTATTTAAGTTATATACATGAGGTAGGATTTAATCACTTGGTGGTAACAGTCTGATGCCCACAACCAAGGAGGATTTAACAAAGGTATTTTATTTCTTGTAACAAGTAAGGAGGACATGGGAATGGTTTTCAAAGCAGTGTCTCCTCAAACAAAGGTAGAAACAGGGCTTTTAATGGGCTGGTTAGCTGAGTCATTGTATGTAGGGGTGGCTAAAGGCAGTGCAGGCACTGATTATGCTTCTACATACATCACATGTATAGAAAATGATGAATATATGTATAGAAAATCTTCTGGGCAGAGATTTTAGTATGATAATAAAGAGAGTTTGGCCGGGCGCGGTGGCTCAAGCCTGTAAACCCAGCACTTTGGGAGGCCTAGGCGGGTGGATCACAAGGTCAAGAGATCAAGACCATCCTGGTCAACATGGTGAAACCCCGTCTCTGCTAAAACTACAAAAAATTAGCTGGGCATGGTGGCGCGTGCCTGTAGTCCCAGCTCCTCAGGAGGCTGAGGCAGGAGAATTGCCTGAACCCAGGAGGCGGAGGTTGCGGTGAGCCGAGATTGCGCCATTGCTCTCCAGCCTGGGTAACAAGAGCGAAACTCCGTCTCAAAAAAAAAAAAAAAAAAAGAGAGTTCACCAAAGTTCATCTCCAGCTCAGGCATCACTAGATCCTTTCTTGAACTTTTGGAAACAGTAACTCAAGGTGCAGCAGTTACAGGTGGGTACTTTTTTACAGTGCATACTCCAAATCCCAGAGACTCTGGACTACATATACATCAACTACACTGAATAAAAATAGGGTAAAAACTTTTTAAATTAGGGAAGGGAGCAAAGAAAAATATTCCATGTAGCAAAAAGAAATTTAAAGTAAACATAAAACATAAAAAGAGTAAAATAAAATTATAGTGAACAAACCTATCATTTGTGACAAATATGAATGGATTAAACTTCTTTAAGATGCAATTTTAAAATCCAATAAGAGTTTATTCTTTGTGTTTTTCTTTAGTTTCCAAATGTATTTCAATAAAGATACTTCAATTTTATAATGATAAAAATGATAATATGGCTATAAAATATAGAAAAAACTAACTAGATAATGGGGACTGTTTTGACACACACAAATATGGTAAGTTTGCCCATCCTTGCCCTGTCAACTAGATGCTGCTGGGTGCCACACTGAACAAACATCAGAAGCCCCTTCTAAGGCCAGCTGCACATTCACAATCATTCACAATCTCTACTAAAGGACCAGTGCTCTGCCCATAATATGGTCTTCTCTCTCCTCCCTCTCAAGTACCTGGGCAGAGCTGATTGGACAGGATACTCAATGTCAATAGATCCATGGGTTTGCTTATGACCTGCTGGGAAAGGATGAGCTGGGGCAATTTGATTTCCCCTCTAAGATATGTGGGGAGGGAAGGATGGGAAGAAGACAGCCAGCAGTAACAGCCAGAGCTACTCGACTGACAGCTCCCTAGGTATCCTTAAAACAAATTCTCCTTTTTCCAGAGGCAAAATGAACCAGTCTCTGCTCCAGCAGCCAAGAAAACCAAATCAAAATATGGTGGAAAAGTGAAAGATTCTATTAATCAAATAATCTGTTCCACATCAAATAAAAAGTCAATTTACTGAATTGACTGAGTCGATGCATTTTTAGCACATTATGAGGATGTGATTTTTACTCCATATTGAACAGTTGCTTAATTTATTAGAGTTCTGACTAATAAGGTTCACTAAGGAGCTTTGTGTTAAAATTGTTTAGATAGAGTGACGGAAACAATTAACAAGCTGACTAGTGGGTTCACATCTGTCTGAGTGAACAGCATCCTCTCTCCATAGATAAAAGTGACACTGTCATTACATTCAGGCAAACACTTTTCAGGCCTATGCCTGTTATACATTTCTCATTATCTTGTTTGAATTGAAGAAATAATCGCACATTGAATTTAATATTTTACAACACAAGCCTTCTTTGCCTTATGTTTATGGTGGCTGATAGTTTTAAAAATTATAGTGTCCAGTTATTCTTTTTCCGATCTAGCCATTGTTGTCATGTTTCTGATTAGCAGTAGATATGATCATCGGAAGTAAAAGTATTTGAAGTGTTTGTTTGCTTGCAGCCTTGCCAGTGTACCCTGCAGTACCCCTTTGTTAAGCCAGAATTCTGTAAGGGGTGTTGCCTTCCATGTTTGCTGGCTTTCGACTACCAGAGTCTTCACTAGAATAATCAGGAAAGGTCTGCCAAGTACAGATAAATAAGAAATAGAAGTACTTGTGTTTCTATGAAAACAGTGAAATGGTAAATAACGACTAGATGCACACTATAAATTTTACCTATCGAATGAATGGATGGATGAACAAGTGAAGGAATGAGCAGTAAAAATAAAAAATAAGTGAATAAAGGAACAATTTATTAACATGAAATGAAAACATCAGAAACAATTTACCTTCCAGTTAAACAATTATACCCAGACACTATGGATAGTTTACTGTAGTGTCAATTAAATTAATTTCTAGCACCTCACATTGGAAATAGTGAAAAAAAGATGTTTTTAGCACCTTTGATAGAAGAGGCTAAAAGTATAGTTTTCCTATTAGTTATTCTCTCTCCTCAGTTTTTGCTGATGCTTTTCAATATATCCCACATTGTTCTGGTCAGAAGCACTTGCTTCTTATTAAATGGTATTTCAGAGCCTACATTACCAATAACAGAAAAATATCAGTTCCTTCTTACTCACTTGCTCAATGTACACGATAAATGCAGTCTTTGTTCATGGCACTTATAAAAAGGTATTCTTTTATTAATTAATATTGGAAATGGCAACTATGACCTTTCTTTATCTCCCTGAGAATGGCTTTTCCCTCTGCCTGTGGTCATGGCATTGTCCTCACTCCTTTCTCGTTCTCTCAGGATGGTGTGTTCCCATGGCATAGCAGAAGGATGGAGTTTTATATTGAGGTATTTTTGATGGAAAATCAATTTTCTAAGCAGAAAACAGATTCCCCTATTGGATGGAAATATAGCCACCATATTATTTCTTCTAGAGCACATAAAATATTCCCTCCCCATGACTTAGCTTTCTAGAAGTTTGACTATACAACCATTTGAGAATTGACATTTGAGTGTTTCAACTTTTGGCAAACATTTACCCTGTAATCTATCGTGTGTGTCTTTTGTTCTATTAACAGAATAGCCTACCATTCTCAATTCTTTGAATCTTTGAAAGCAGGAATTCTCATGGTAGCTATGTATCTTTATAAATATATATGAATTAAATTAAATTGAAATGACTTAACATTGTTTGGGTTTTTGATGCAGAAAATAAAAGTGTGTAACAGAAAGTAATCAAAATATTTAAGATATTCTATTGAGGAAATACTAGACATGCAAAATTAAAAATATTAGTAGCAAATGCAGTCAAAATATAATTTAATTCCTTATTACATGGATTTGGAGACATATTAAGTGTTAAATCACATCTCTTGAAATATAACTTGATAGAGTAAAATCCTAAGGTAACCCAGTTATCCTCTGGGTTTTGTTCTCTTACCTCAGCTCTATGATGGGGTCTGACTTCACAGATTGGCCTTGCTAGCCAAGAAAATATAAGATAGAACTGATGCAAAAAAAATCTTGACGATGAGTTCTCCCATGTTAGAAAATTTTTTCTAAAATGGAATTGTGACAAGTATCAGCTCCTGGGGACATAGAAAATTAGTTTGCTCAAAATTCCAAAAGGCATGGTCGAGTGAGGCAGTTTCAATCAATGCAAAAGAAGGGAGATGGACTCAATAACCTGCTAGGTCTATTCGCTTCTTTATGTCTCCAAACGTGTCTGAAGCACATTAGGAAAACATTTATGTGCTGCTCACCTTGAATGCAAAGGCACACACTGCATCTCCCACACAGCTCGCGCAGGACCTTTCATTTTCAAGTTTACAAAGGATAAAATAAAATTAGAGCTGTCACCTTTAGGGGGAAGAAAACAGACTCAAATCATGCAGCAACCTGAATTGCTCAATCTTCAATTGAGAATAACCAGAAACAGGAGCCCTTGGCAGCCTATTCTTAGGCTCAGACAGTGAGAGGGTTTTTCATGCATAATGCAAGTGACATAATTGCTCTGAGAACCTGAAACTTTCTATCACCTGATTCTAGAGAGTCGTAAAGTCCCACAGACTCCTCATAACATTGCAGCTTGTGGTTGTTAACCTACAAACAGCTATATTCCTGACCCTCCCCTACCCAACATGGTATACAACTTTATCTACCCAGGTTCTATGAGCAAAGAATTCTGGACACTTCAGAAAGTAATTTGGGCTGAAGCTTATCTTACCTATGGGGAAAAAAAAAAGATTTATAAGATATTAGTGTTGTAAACAAAATTGCAGCAAAAGTAAACAAATTCCATGCAGAGACATAATCAAGTCTTAGCATTCTCTCTAGGTTGACTAAATTTTAGACAGGCTTCTTTCTGACTACAAGATCTTGACTTCCCTTTTCTTAGAGCATGTACTTTAGAAAACTTGCAGTAGTAAATTATTTGTCTTACTCTTTGAGATATAAGTATTCTGTAACCTAGGAATGGAATGGCTTTCTCAAAGACCTGGATTTCTGAAATGAAATCACCAAGAAAGATGGAGTCTTTATATCCCAGTAGTTGTGGGAAAGTAGGAGTCTAACACAGATGGTTTAATCACATTAAATCACATCTGTGATTTAATCACAGATGATTTAATCATGCCAGCATCCCCACTAACATGCTCCAGTACTTTTCCAACAGCTCACTGCTACATTTATGAATCTTCCCTCATTTTGCTGCAGCAGAGATAAACTCAAGTTTCTCTTCTATTGCAGTAGTCTTGAATAGTCTTTCTTGTCTGTTTAATTGGTCTGGTGCAATTTTTCTTTTACAGAAAATAGTTGGCTATCCCATTTTCCATCATTTCCTTATTTCTTACTCTTAGAGTCCAATTTTACTAAGGGTAGCAGTGCTCCCAGCTAAAAGACTATGTGTTCCAGCCTTCCCTGTACCTTGGGGTGGGCATTTGTGTTCCAGCAGCTCTGTGCTAGAAATGGCTAGGGAGGGGGCATGACTAAGCCAGGGACCCTGATAACCTTGTGGAACTGCCACTAAGCCTCAACTCCTTACCTCCCCACTTTCTCTGTATGAGAGAGAAATACATTGGCTGTGATTTGGGGCAGTGTCTTAAGCAAAGGGAGGACTCAGATGTATGACAGGATAAACTTTTCAAGCATCCTTCAAAACCTCAAAAAATTTTACACATATTTTAGGACTTGAAGAGATATTAATCCCCACTCAGTATTTTACAGATGACAAAACAGAAGACCCAAGTATTTCAATCAGCTTGACTAAAATCCTTTAGATAGACAAAATGCAGATCATTAATTTTCTCCAGTGCCCAACATGGTGCCTGACATCTGGCAAATAAATGATTGATGTGTGTTTAGTGAGTAGAAGAGCATGGAAACAAACAATTATAATTCAGTTTGGTAACTGTCATAGTAGACAAATAAATGGAAGAAGTTCAGAAGTGCAGGCCTCTAACCATGCCATCTTTAAAGTCGAAATACTCATGTTTAGAGACTTAATTATAAATTCTTTAAATCAGACTTTTCACTAACAATAACTGGCCTATGTATTAGTGATTCTTATATTTTTCACAGCAGTCACTCAACACACAGAGTTTGGTTAAAATATTCCATAAGCGCAATTCTCTCTGTCCATGAACAGCACAATCTGAGTTCCAGACACCACTACTTTTGCAGATATGTTGCTCAAGGTCTGTGTGAATTTACGGCAGTGAAATGAAAATATTAAATCTTTCAATTGCATTAGTTCTGCTGTTGCATGTAAATCCACACCAAACATGTCAAACCAAAATATGAATTCTTTCATATGCCATATTTGCAATCCTATTGTTAATTGTATTTAAAAATTTGCAGATATTTAGACAAAAACATGTATACAAACTTTCTACTGAGGCATAAGCTATATCAAACTGTCAGCCTGTTTTTTTCTGGGTTGTTTTTTTCACGTTTTTTCAGAGGTGTTAATATGCAGGAGACATTACAGGGGAGCTCCCTCCAGACTCTGTTAATGCACTGTTGTGGTGCTGTTTTCTTATCTATAATGATGGTGTCTGACCAGACAGCATTTCATGTCCCTGCCAGTTCTGATTATCTATAATACTATGATTTAACTTCTACAGTGTGTGATATAAGGATTGCCTACTTCTGCTCCCTCTCATTCCAGAGAGAGTAGAAACTTCTCTACTTCCAAGGAAGGAGAGTACAGGAACAAATATGTGGGTTCTCTGTCTCCATCCACTTACTCACTCACTCCTCCCAGAGAAAGAAAGAGTAACTCATCTGATGAGTGAGGCAAGGAACTCCTGAAATCCACAGGACATTGTTGAGAAGGTCACAACATCAAAGTTTAAGCAGCCAAGGTCCTTGCTCTCTTGGCTCATTCGTTCTCATCCTGGGTGCTCTCTCCGCCTCTACCTCCTGCCCCAAACAGTATCTTTCCTCCACCAGGAGACCCAACATTCTCTAGCTTCTCTGCTGAGGACTTACAGGCAAGTTTCAGCTGGGGTGTATGAGGCCAGGCCACCATTCTCTAAGTCAGCTTTCCTTGTATAAAACTGATACTGTACTTGAATCCCTGATACCTATTATCAATTATTGGGAACACCACAGGCAATAATTGTCCCAAAATAGGGACCCAATCTGGATATCATCTGCACATTCCAGAGAGTCAGGACATGTCCCCTCCTAAAGAAGAGGTTAGGACTTAATCTTGGAGCCTGATGGTTGGGTCTCATCTTCTCGGCAATGTGGGGTAGGAAAAGAAATTCACAAACAGTGAGTCAAGTCAAAGCAAACAGGAAGCTCTATAAGCACCATCCACTATATGACGATGTTTGTATTGTTTTCCAACCCTGACCCAAGCGAATTTATTCCAAGAATTAACCAAAATCACAAACTTAAAGAACAAGGTTAATGAGTAACGTCTGTCATCCGGGAAGCTGTAACAAACAGAGTCAAACTATTTGGTTCCTTAAAACAACAAATAAGTAAATAAATAAAGGTGCTTGTAACAGATAGGGGCCCTGGTTCCTCTCCCACTTAGCAGCAATAAGAGCGGAGCAAAAGTATGCCCCGTCATAAGGCAATGACAGGAACATCAGCTATAGCTAAGAGCAAATATGGAGCAAAGAAGACAGGAGGGTGAATACTGCCAGGAGTCACGGCTCAGAGGAGACACTAGGGATAGGATCCCGAATGTCAGGACCTGGTGACTGGGTTCCAACAACTTTTCACAGCTCATGGAATATCAAAGGATCATTTGTCACAATGATTATTCTTAAACCATCACTGTCCAATAGAAATATGTGTTTTATATATATATATGTACACACACACACACATATACATATATATATATACACATATATATATTCTAGAGACATCAAATGAGTAAAAAAAAAAGATGAAATTAACTTTAAACTGATATATCAAAAATATTTCTATTTTATTTATTTATTTTTATTTTTTTCTTTTGAGACAGTCTCACTCTGTCGCCCAGGCTGGAGTGCAATGGCACAATCTCAGCTCACTGCAACCCCTCCCTCCTGGGTTCAAGCAATTCTCCTGCCTCAGCTTCCCAAGTAGCTAGGATTACAGGTGCCCACTACCATGCCTGGCTACTTTTGGTATTTTAGCAGAGATGGGTTTCACCATGTTAGTCAGGCTGGTCTCGAGCTCCTGACCTCAAGTAATCCACCTGTCTCAGCCTCCCAAAGTGCTGGATTACAGGTGTGAGCCACCACACCCGACCATCAAAAATATTACTATTTTAATATGTAGTCAATATTTAAAATATTAATATAGTTCCATTTGATAAAAATATAAATATTTCCATTTTAAAATTTTACTTCCATTTAAAATACACATTGTATTTGAAATCCAGTGTGTATTTTATAGTTACAGCATAACTGAATTCAGTCCAGAGGCAGTTTAAGTACTCAATAGCCACATGTGTCTAGTGGTCATGATTGGGCAACATAGTCTTCAACGGTATCCTAGAAGCTGAGTACAGTGTGAAACACAGGTGTCATATATGTATGTGTATAAGAAGAAAATATTTCCTAATGGCTGTAGGAGTTATAAACTTTGAATTCTAAAGACATTACTACTGAGCCAAACTGTGGATGATGTCATTTCACAAAGGAGATGATGTCTTAATCTATAGCCACTGTTTACCCTCATATTGCAGGTTTAATCCTGAGGCAAAAAAAAAAAAAACACACAAAAATTTGTATTTTAGGATGTCAAAAACCTGGCCACAAAGCTGTATTTTAAAATCCACAGCTCTTACATATCCAAGATTGGCTTCTCCTGAGCAAGCCTCTCTCCCCTACTGTAGCTCTGCGTTCATGTGAATAATGTGATGACAGAGTTTCCTCTGCTCCCAGGAGCAAACCAGAGAACTTAACTGTTGTCCTTTGTCTCACTGGGCATCTAACAAAGTCTGATCTCGTAAGTTTCCAAGAAAAATTACTCTTTTCTATCCATGAAAACATTTTCAGATTTCTGCTAGTAAAAGATTATCCAACAATGGAAGGATTTTTTTTTTCATCAAAATTTGCATCAGCAAATCCGTTTCCTGTCCTTTACCTTTGCATTCTTCCGTAGTAATTGTGAAACTGGAGACACGGTTGATGATTTTTAAGAAAAATATATCCTCCTATTTCTATGAAAATGTGCTCTAGAGAGAATAAGATGAGTTGCCTAATATCAAAGAAAATAATCTTATTTGAAAAATAGGCCTCCTGTCTTACACAGAGACAGTTGATAAATTAAAACAAAACAGAAGAATTAAGTAAAAGTTCATATATGTTAAAATATATATAAGTTAAAGCAGCCTCAAGGCAACCTCAGCTTCAATGCCAATAAATCATACCATTTTACAAGGTTTTTGCCTACTGATTTTACATTAAAGAATGGATACCCAATAAAGCAAAAACAAACATCTTCTTACAAAAGCATATATATAGCAAGGACAGAACAGATAGACCTTTTTTTCACCATTGAATTAAATTCTTAGCTATAGCAATTAGCAGTTGCCAAATGATCAATACCCAAAATTGATTTGCTTGGGCACTTGTGAAACTAGATCTTGACAGCAGGAGATTAGTGACATCAACGTGCTGGTGAGAAATCACAAATAAAGAGAACTTTGGATAAAGAGTGAATCAATGGTTTCACCATGTGTGAACACTGCTCCCTTTGCAATTTAGCTGTAGAAGCTCAAAATGACTGAGCACGACTCAGCAGAAGTGACCTGACTTTTTGAAGTCCTGCAGGAAACACATTACTCCTGAACTCATGAGATCTTAAGCATACCCTCAAATTCTCAGGACTGCAGTCATCCAGACAAGTCCAAGCGCAGAATATATACTCTATTTGTTTTTGTGTACCTTCACCATGAGCATATTTTATCTTTAAGCCTTGAGGCTAATTTCTCCCAGTGGTGGATGTCAGTAAATGCTGGTTAAACTCTTTTGTATTAATGTTGGCATTCTCTTGAAATGGATCTCACTAATATTTAGGACTTGTGGCCACAAAGGTATAGAACTTCTCTTCGCCATGCCTCCCCAGGAGCGACTTACAGCCTCATTTTTAAAATAGACTTATAAAGGATACAATTCTATTATTTTCTCCTCAGAAAGTGGAGAGAAATTTTTGAGGACTGAGCTTCATTTAGTAAACATAAAGGTGGCATAAAGTTCCATGCAAGAAGGGCAGTAATTATTGTTTCAAGTGTCAAAAAATACTGAAAGCTAACTTTTTAGTGGCAGATTTTAGGAAGTCACTCATGACCTCTCCAGGCCAGCCATAAAAAATCCACCCAGAGCACATACCTTCTGAGCACCTGGGACTTCAGTTTAGGCAGCAGCATTTGGATGCTCTATAGCACCCTGGAACCTGGAAACAGATTTTGCTGGAGACAATCACTTGTCTGTCCATATCCCCTGCCCTTAAAGTATGACTGGAAACCCCAGATGTTACTCCAAAGAGAGCACATAAAATCCAGCTGGGTGGGCGTGTGGCACGTGCCTGTAATCCCAGCTATTTGGGAGACTGAGGCAGCAGAATCACTTGAACCAGAGAGTGGAGGGTTGCCGTGAGCCAAGGTTGCGCCACTGTACTCCAGCCTAGCAACAGAGCAAGACTCCATCTCAAAAAACACAGAAAATCCAGCTGAGTCAGATACACTTTGTCTCAGGGACACACCAGGATCACCCTCCTGTCTGGACCCATGGCTTCTTGCTTCCATATATTTGGTTCTTTGATTCCTCTGCCTTCATATTCAGGTTCCCAATATCAGCATCAAGCACTTTTACTTGTGAACAATTCAGGCTCTCTTCTCTTACCACCCTCCTAACCCAATGTCTCGCTCTACCCTAGTCGTTGTCAGCCCTAGCCGCACAGATTAGCTCCGTCTACACTGTCCATCTACAAGAGAATGATTGGACATCACCTGCCTCAACTGCTAAACACCACATCTGTTGGGTTCTCCTTCCCTGTGCTCCCCTCCCCGTGGGAAACTATTCTTACTTGAGTTTGAGGTGGTCTTCCTGCCAGGCTTTAGCCTTTGGATCTTGTGTTTGGATGGGTAAAGCTAAATGTCAGTCAACCCAAGCAGCTAAATCTATACCCCCCTCCCCAACTCCTTACCCACCCCTCTGAGCTGAATATTCCCATGCTTTATTTATACCCACTTCCTTCCCCACTCTAAGCCATTTCTCTCCTACTTAGTCTACTGCATTGCTGGTATAGTTATTAGACCATTCCTAGCTCTTTCTGTGAAAATAGCAGCTCTTAAAGTAATATGAATTTCAGAGAATTAAGTACTAGTCAAGAAGTTGGACATCTTTTCTTCTCATCATAAGTATAGCCATCAATGGTATTTCATTGTTCTTTTAAAGTAGTTTTCTAGAACATCAAACACATGCATATTCATCAGTTGCTATCTATATTAGATTATCCATGCTTCTGCCTTCTTCCATTAGTGCAGTTAATCAGGAGCCTTAAAAAGTAGAGTTGCCCTGGGAAGTCTGAATTTTGTGGCACAATAAGTGTGTGCAGAGCTAGCAGATACCCTTGCTGTATTTCTTGACCTCTCATGAAGGTGTAAAGGAAACTGAAAAGCTTCAAATATTTCCAATGATTTAAAATGGTTTGGGAGAAATTTTATTTGCTCATAAGACTTTTCTAAAGGGAATTGCATTTTGAACTGTTATATCACATATACATTTTTATTGCCATTTCTGTTCACTCAGTCATCCAAATACCAAGCTAGAGCATTGGACCATTGGACACAAGGATGAATTCTAAGAAGATTAGGGAACCAGGAAAGTGCAGAATGGGTTTAATGACTCGTGGGTAAAGCATTAGTCATTGGCCATAAACCAATAGTGAACCAGAGACACTGGGAACAAAGTCAGGCTACAGAGCAACAGGCTCTGCAGATTCCACTCAACAGTACAGGCAGCTGACTCAACACTTCCACCAAGTTTACAAAGTAGAAACCCTAGTTGGTTTATTCTACTTCATTTTCAATTTAACCTTTTACATTCAAGGTCTCCTTTAGCTTACTAAGACAACACCAAAAAATGATTTATGAAAAAATATGATTCCCAAGAAAGAGAACAATGACTTTTAATATGCAAATACACCTAATACTTTACTTATGCATATTAAAAATATTTTTAATGAATGCATTGAAATAAAGCTTCTCACATAAGGGAATATCGAGTGGTTTCATGGGTGACTAGGAAGTAGGAATTCTAGCTCTGCCTAATTCTGCCTGAAATTCAGATTCTAACTTATTGTAGGTGGATCCCTTGTGTATCCTGTCTCCCCTTTTGGACACACGGGGAGAAATGCTTTCCATCTCAGGATCCTTTCCAGGCCTTACTACACCTCTGAAGGCTTATCTGACCCTTCCACTTGCCATAAAGTAATTTATACTCCTCTCTGTACCACTTCTCCATCCTACAAGCATTTCCTTTTTTAAACACATACATTTGTATTAGTGGTTCACCAGGTGTTACTAACCCCCTGCCAACTACCCAATTCCTCACCATATGCTATTAACAGAGATTCATTATTACTTAGGGCTGACAAACACATTTTGTCAGGAATTGAACTGGGCAAGCCATATGAAGATTAGAAAAGGCATAATGACTTTAACTGGGAAGAATTGTGGTTTCCACTGTTTTAGGGATTCTGACCCCTATGTCTTTAATTAATTAAACAACCAATAGGATAGTCATGCAAAGACCACGGATTTTGAAATCAGAGAGGCTTAGATTCCAGCTTCAATTTTGCCTCAGATCCACTTTAATTCCTTCGTTCTACAAATATATATTATGCACCTGCTCTGTTCCAAGCATGGTTATAGACGCTGGAGGTATAGCAGGTAAAAAAAAAAAAAAAAAAAAAGATAAAATAATTTAAAAATTGTGAATCCAAAAGAAAATTTAGGGATCCTCTAAGCAGCAATTCTACCCTCTTGTTTTACAAATGAAGCAAAAACAATTCATGGAAGTAAAGTATTTTTCACAAGTTCATGCAACCACTTGGTAATTGAATCAGGATTAGAATTCAGGTCTCCTGATTTTCAGGTTAATGCTCTTTGTACCAAACCAACATATAGTCAAATCATTAATCTTAAACAAAAAGTTAATATCAAAGTATTTATGACATTGTTTTTTAAATGAAAAGGAATTTATTTGATTACAATATTCTACATCACTATAGGATGACAAGAGTTAATAATAATAGTGAGAAGGAGGATGTTGAATGTTCCCAACACAAAGAAATGACACATTTGAGACAATGGATATGCTAATGACTCTATTCTGATCACTGTATATGATATGTATCAAAATATCACTATGAACCCCGTGAATATATACTTATTATTTGTAAATTTAAAAATAAAATATAATAAATACATCTTTAAGTATTAAATATAACAAAATAGTTCTTTCAAAAATACTATGTTCCCCTTCTAGACTATTAAAGATACTCTGGTCATAATTTCTGCTTCTCTGAGCCCAAAAGAAGGCTGAGTTTGAGCCACTGTATGCCAGTTATACTTGACCACATTTGGCATAAAGTATATCGATTTTTGGAAAAGCTATGTCAAGGTCATCAGTTAGGGAGTCTCTAGGAGCAGCTTCTCGCATCTCTTACAGCTCCCCCATACTGTGGCACTGGTCAGTCTATTTGTGATGGAGCTTCTGACACGTCCTGGAAAGCCCATGCCTGTAGCTGCTCCTTGAAACTCCTTATATGGTTACCAAAACTGCTTTCTCATCAGCCACATCTCCCCAACCTAAACCTGGGATCCAGGTAATCAACTTCTCTGTGGGCTAGTGCTCTACCAAAAAGCCATTTATCCACCTGATCTTGGCCCATCATATGCTATATGTAAAGGACATGAGCTTTGGACAAATGGACAGTCCTGTGTTCAAATTCTTGCTCTGCCATTTGGCAGTTGTTTGACTGTAGACAACTTGCTTGAATTATCTGAGTCTTGGTTTTCTCACTCCTAAGGATAATGACACCTTATTATTATAATGACACCTTAGACATGCAACACAAATACACAAGTCTACTGCTTATCAGATTGTTTCTTGCAGCTGTCACCACAGCCAAAGTCCACATCACAATGTATAACGTGTTCACCTGAAATCTAATACCATTTTGTCGTTTGTCATCTCCTATTGTGTGGGGTCTAGGGCACTGCTGCTCAATCAGTGCGTCCACAAGACTTTCTTAGCATTAGGAATACTTTTCTTCTTTTTTCCAATTCTTAACAAGCAAAGAAAAGAATAGACCTATGGTTCTCAGCTGTTGGTAAACATCAAAATCAACTGTAGAACTTTGTCAAAATATTCATGCCTGGGTCCCAAGTCCAAAGACTCTGATAGGAGGTCAGGGATATAGACAACCCCATGAGTTTTCAATAAGCTCTACAGATAATTGTAGGACACACCAATGGCTAAGAATCACTGGGGTGAAGAATGAATGCAGTGGTAACTGTCGTAAAGAGCAGAGGATGGATGTAACTCAATGTGTGTTTTTGTCTCTATACACTCAAAAGATGCTCAACAATGGCTCAAAAGCAGAATCCCAGAAATAAGATTTTACGGCCAACCAGGAACTTTATAAATCATCTAGGCTCAATATTTCCTATAATTTTCCAGCCCATGAATTCTTTCTTAAAGGTATAGCTCTCAAAGTTGCTTTTTTACCCCAACCTTAAATTTATATAAGTGGAGCAAATCTTCCGCATCCACCTCTCTATCCCGTGTCAAGTGTGTGTGTGTGTGTGTGTGTGTGTGTAAAAGGACTGAGTGAGATGGTGGTATTTTAAGAGTATGTATTCCAGGGTCATGTACACCTCTGCTTTTCTAATGGACTATGGATAATTCTTTATTGAACTTCAGAACAGATGAGTCTAAATTCCAATTATGAAGAATTATGGTCACATATATTCTAATACAAATCAATGTGAATCACTGAGTTCAATAAAATCTTCAGCTGAGTTAGTGCAGGGAGGAGAGCTAAGCCCTCATACCTACCTCTACTCCTTCCCCAATCCCCTCAGTGGCTTCTAAGGGGACTTCAAGAAACCCCTAAGGATTCTGAGAGGATGGGGAAGAAGAGAATCTAACATAGCATCCTCAGTCTGATATATATTTTTTCTCTATAAGCAAATTACATGAGGAACTAAATTATAATCATAATATTTCAAGAAATGTATCAAATCCATACAAAATAAATTTGTTATAGCTTTGAATGTATAATTAGATTGGACTGAGAGGGCCTGAGAGAGACATCATCTCCCAGCAATGGATGGTCTTGCCAGTGTGTAAGGGAAATTCCAAGTCCTTTAGCTAAGGCTCCTTCTCCCTGGATAGTTCTAGGAGAACACTTGCCAACATCTGCCTCTGACTTTCCATTTTCTGTTCTTCCACTGCTGGCCAACTGCAGTTCTGAACGATCAGTTCTTCCTTTAGATATGTTAATATAGTTAATTCAGTTACAGTCCAGTTTTGCTGATTCCATTTAAAGTTATTCAAAAAAGTGACTTTCATGTCTTTATCCTAGGCTGCTAGGTGCAGAGAGAACTTTTATTCTCCCTATTTTCAAATTCATGGTTGCAGTGTCCTCTCACCCTACCGTGGAGATACAGTTTCTGATGTTCAAATGCTTGCCCTGCCCCAAGCTGCTTCTTGTCCCACGTGTTTCTAAAAGCTGGAGCAGGACTCCATTAAGACAGGATGTCATATATTCTCTAATTTCCTTGCTTTTTATTAAAATAAATTTGCCTGCATTTGAAACCTGGTTTCATTAAGATATCATTAAAGCTCTTATATCCTTTACGGATTAAATTTTAAGATTACTTGGACGTAAGAGACAGAAATAACACTGCAACTTACATGGTACTTGCCATTTGCAGACAGTAGACTAATCACTTTATACATATTATTTATTTTAAGCCTTTTAATACTCTATGATGAAAGTAGCACTACCCTTCATGTACAGGGAAACTGATACTCAAAAAAGATAAATGATTTACCCAAGGTCACTAAGTGATACAGCTGGAATTCAAAATTAGGCCCATCAAATATCAGGGCATGCAAATCACCTTTCTATGTTCACAAATATCAAAGAAGAATTAACCTGGCCTCTCTCTGTTAGGAACTTGGCTGTTTTTCATCTTTACTACACCGCTCAACCCATCCAGAAACTGAAAGATTGAGCATATTATATTTTGACTGTAGTCTACATGACTTCTCCAGTTTTGGTTTGGATCCATTTGCTGGTGGAAGTATGTTCAGGTGCTCCTAACCTGTGGCTCTACATCTTTGACACCAGCAGCCCCCTAATGTGTCCCAACACTTTGACAGGTGTATCACTGCCTAGGGAAAGGTTGGGGAACTTTGCTTTGTGCTGTTATGATCTAGCTTTTTCTCATAACATGGTTTCAGACACTAGCAATCAAGCTGAACCAGCTAATCCCACATTGCGGCAGGCTGCATGGTTAGGTGGATGCTAAGGCTTCCCAGGTGTGACTCTGCTGGTCTTCAACATACCCACTTGCCTATATCCCCAGGGTACAGAAGAACTTGTACTGATTGGTGAGAGAATGACATTCTGTTTATCTTAATACAGTGGGTCCCAAACCAGGTTGATCATCAGAATCACTT
The DNA here is from genome assembly GCF_009761245.1 of Sapajus apella. NCBI lineage: Eukaryota > Metazoa > Chordata > Mammalia > Primates > Cebidae > Sapajus > Sapajus apella. Next base: position 18,299,050 of record NW_022436942.1, read on the forward strand.
CAGATCTTTCTTCATTATGTGGATTCTAAAGCCCACTCCAAGAATTTGTCAATTTTAAAAGCTGCAGATCCAATTTGGAAGCTCATCCAGGTTCACGAACCCCAGTGCAGTGAATATACCTATGGGTGCTGGGAGCAGAAGACTTGGGTTTAAATTCTTGTCTGCCACAGCGTGATCTCGGGCAAATTAATCTCTTTGAGCAACTATTTTCTCTTAAGCAGAGGAAGGTTATAAAATACTTATTTCTTGGTGTGAAGGCGAAGGACTAAATAAGAGAACTTAGGCAAAAAATCTTCATAAATATTTTCTTTAATAGTAACATACCTCAATAATAATGACTTGAAATTAAAATGGACATGCAGTCTAATTTTAGATTCATGTTTTGGCATTTAGGGCATCTCAATACATTCATCCTTGAATTCAATAATTCCAGATTCATAACAAATATAACCATAGCTATCCCTTATAAAAACAAACATAAGTATTACAGTTATATTTAAAGAGAAGCCAAGAATCTTGGGAAGCCTTTTTTTGTCCTCAAGCTATTAATTTGTCTTTCTTTGGGGAAAGGGTATTTTGGATTTCTTGCTATCAATCCTTCACTTAATATAAAACTTCATGAATTCCAGCTGTTAGCCACATAATTTCTCTCAACATTCAATTTCTGGGCCTTTCCCTTGTCTCTAAATTCTTCCCATATGTTAGTCCAGGAGGCCTAGGCCTGAGGGGTGGAGGACACAGAGGCTCAGAGCTTCCCCCGTCCAAGGGCTAAAGTGATACGCGGCACCACGTGATGGCCCGAGAGCCCCTGATGAGGAGGCGCTTTCTGCCTTTATACCAGGCTTTCTGCCCTGCAGGCTGCGGCAGCCATCTTCTCCTTTTTCCTGAAATATTCTTCAATTCTCCATGTTAAAAAAAAAAAAAAATGTATACTTTTTTCAGCTGAAACCGCTCCTAGGCTGTCTGCATTCTGGCTTTTGTTTACAAAGGCTCTGCAGTGTTCCTGCCAAGGGAAGAAGAGGAATAAAATACCCTACTTCATCTTCAATTTAACCTTTTGCAATCAAGGTCTCTTTTAGTATGTGAGAAAAATAAAAAACAGTGATCCATATGGGAAAGATATGATTCCTAAGAGATGGAACAATGGCTTAAAATGCTCGAATACACACGTATGTAAAAGGCTGCAATTTCTGAGCTAGGAATATTTGTTTAAACTGAAATGCACTGGATGCAGCTTCCAACATACAGAGCGTCTAGTGGTTTCACAGCTGACTTGTCAGGAATCCTCGGGCTGTTACATGTTGCTGGTAATTCAGGTTATGCCTCAGCCTGGGCACAGTGCGTCCTTTATATGTTCATATGATCCTAGATGGAGAGCATCTGAGCATACGTGTCCAGGAATAGGGGTGCCTCAAAATCCTCTGTAAGCTTCACCTCCTCTCTGAAGCTTTCTTTGACCTCTCCACCTGAGATTCATCTCTGGATTACTTCTCCATCCTCCAGGCATCTCTACTGTATCCCATTGTATTATAATTATTATTTGGCTATTTTTTCAGTCTTTCCAAATAGGCTGAGCCCCCATGAAGGTCAAGATTATCCCATATTCATCAGGATGCTCCCCACCTCCAGCATCTAGCGCGGGATCTGCCAGATCTCAATAGTAGCAATGTGTGTTTGAAGGATGGGGGAGAGCATATGTGCCAATATTTGTGATAGGTTGATCTTAAATCTGTTTAACACAGCCCTCACTCTTTCCTCTTTCCTTCCTGTCTGCCCTAAAATCTTCTCTAGACAGAAGCTATGTGGAGGGCTTATTTAATTATGGGTACCAGCTCTTGAAAGGGAGGTAGAGAGACTGCAGCACATTCAGAGACCAGCAGGGAGCCCTGTGAACAGCAGATGCATCAGTACTTCTTATGCCCGTTTCTGTTTCTCTTAGGACTGCCTGTCTCATCTCAGCCACTACCATAGGACCAGATCAGCTTCCTACAGGTACACCTGTCAGCACCTGGCTTAGCTCCCAGGCTTCTGCCTTTGCTCCTCCCCAGGGATTCTCCACTGAAAAAGTGGTAAGGTTGTGAGAGACTCATCTGCCCACGTACATGCAACCCCACTGTGCAACCTTCTGACCAATGAGAAATGGGAGCCAATGGGAAAATTCTTCCCTCGGACAGAGAGTTCTGAGGTATGTTTCATATAGCTCTTCTGGCCCTGCTATATTCAATGAAGGGGTTCTGTCACCCTGAGCAGTGGCCAACCTGAAAATGTGTCTTTTATTGGCTCGCTCTCTTTCTACCCCACATCCTTCACTCCTGATCCACAGATTTAAAAAAAAAATTACATATAAGCTTTGGCTCTGGCTCTTCTTTCTGGAGAACCAGGCATTCAAAACCTAATATCTGAATAAACGGATCAGGATGATGAACGTCTGGATGGTGTCGCGTGGTGCATATGAAGAACCAGGGCAGTTTCTCTGTAAAACGGAAAGACCCGGAAAGAATGTATAACTTGTCACATGGAAGAGAGAGTAGACTTACTCTGTGTTACTCCCATTAGGTTAATCTAGACTCATAAATACAAGTAACAGTGAGGAAAGCTTTGAGTCAATGCAGAATTAGAAAAAATATTAAACTATTAGTACTGACCTATCTACCTCCCAGCTGTCAGCTCTCTCTTCTCAGAACCGTTCTGCACAGGACTCACAGAATCATTCTTTAATCAACAGCCCTTTAATCAAGTTATCCCTTGTTTGAACACTTCCAATAACTTGCAAACAACTAAAGGACCAGGTTCAGACTTGAGCATTGGAAATGTTTGTCAACACAGTGAACTACAGGTGTTACGAGGTAAGGAGATCTCTGGCAGGGGAAGGGGTCAGGCAGATCTGTTGTAAATAAGATTTTCATGAGAGAAGCTTAGACCAGAGGTCCTCAAGGGTCCCTTCCAACTTTAAGACCACGTGACTCAGTCATCTCCCTTTAAAGTCTCATCTGCTTTCCAGGTTCACAAATTCTCCCCAAAGTTTTAAGATGACTCTCAAATCTTGAACTCCAGCATTGACTGTCCTGCAGAATCCCAGTTTCATCTTCCAGCCGTGTGCTGGACACTTCCACGGCAGGGCGCCATTCTCACTTTGTACTTAGTCCATCTAAAATAGAATACATGTCCTCCTCAACCTCCCCCAACTTAATTTTTTGTCTTCTTTCTTTCTAAAATGGCACTTTCCCATGTTCTGTTGAACCCCTAACCATAGGGCAAGACCATGCTCAAATGCTACCTCCACCAACAGGCCTTTCCAGCCCAGCTGCGTTCATTTTTTTCATGTCCACATTAGGGCATTCATTGCCTACACTCTAACTCCACATTAACTCAAAGTTTTCCTCATTGCTACTTTTATTTATGAGTCTACTTTAACAGCATTTTCATTTTTAGCAATCTCAGCACTGACACAGTGCCCTGCACATGTAAGCACTCAAAGTATTCTGTAAATAAATCACTGAGAGAATGAAGCCATGTTAAGGGACATGATTTCTTAAGCCACCACAATGTAAAACCCGACTCGTTGTTGCCCCTCCCCTCAAATCCCATATTCAGCCACCAATTTGTTTTACTTCTTCCTCCATTGTCCCTTCCTCTCTCCTGGTTTATATCACCATATCATCGATCTACTCTCAGCTTTGAATCACATTTGATAATTCCCAACCAGTGTTCCTCCCTCTAGACACTTAGCATATTTTAGTATCCATTCATTGTGGATATAAATGCCAGAGTATTCTTTCTAAAAATTCCACTAATGGCTTCCCTCTGCCCCTGAGATAGAATCCAAGTGCCATGCCAGGCATGGTGGCTCATGCCTATAATCCGAACACTTTGAGAGGCTGAGAGAGGAGGATCACTTGAGGCCAGGAGCTCAAGACCAGCTTGGGCAACAAAGCATTTCTATGAAAAATTTTAAAAATTAATTGGGCATAGCCATGTATGCTGGTAGTCTTGGCTACTAAGGAGGCTGAGGTGGGAGAATTGCTTGAGCCTGGGATTGCATCACTGAACTCCAGGCTGGCCCACAGTGTGGGGCCTGTCTCAAAAAATAGTAACTAAATAAAAAATAAAATCCAAGTGCCCTGTCCAGGAAATTAGATCCTGTCTTTCCAGCTCTCTTTCCCCTATTGGCATGTTCTCCTCCTCATATTCCATACCCTGGCTTCTGCCATTACACTGCCTGGCCAAATCCTGCACTTTGCTAGGCACCAGTTCAAGTCCCATCACCTCCTATCTCTATGAAGACATTCCTAATGACCCCAGTCCCAAGAGCCCACTCCATCCTCTAGCGAACTTCTTGCCTATAACCATAAACTCATTCCCAAAGAGTTCTTCAGGGAATAATAATCCTCCATTATTTCCCCTCACCAAAACAAACTAACAAAAAGAACAAATAATCTTCTGGAGTCAAATAAATTTATGAGATGTGTATCTATACATATAGTAATAATATCTGAGGTTCCAGTTAATCTGCACAACAACCCTCTGTGGTACTCTTTACATCCAAGTATACATATAAGCAAACTGAGGTGGATTAGTCCGTTTTCATACTGCTAAATAGAACTACTCAAGACTGGGTAATTTATAAATGAAAGAGGTTTAATTGACTCACAGTCCCACACGTCTAGGGAGGCCTCAGGAAACTTACAGTCATGGTGGCAGGCCAAGGGGAAGCAAGGCACCTTCTTTACAAGGTGGCAGGAAGGAGAATGAATGCAGGAGAAGCTACTAAACACTTACAAAACCGTCAGATCTTGTGAGAACTCACTCACTATCATGAACAGCATGGGGGAAACCATTCCCATGATTCAGTTACCTTCACCTGGTCTCTCCCTTGACACATGGGGATTATTGTTCAAGATGAGATTTGGGTGGGGACACAAAGCCTAACCATATCATGAAGTGAACTATTTGACAACCCATAAGCCTCAGTTTTCTCATTTGTAAACTAGGAGTCAAAACAGGCCATCTAACTTCAGAGCTTGTAACATGCTGCTCTTGCTTATGTATTGTCAGTTCAATTTTCAGGTATATAAAACGTCATGCAAATATAGGCACTTGTTTCCCTCAACTAGTCTGCAAGCTTTCTGAGCTTTCTTTCCTCCAGTGCTAAGGAAGTCTTTGTGTCTCCCACAGAGGAGAGCACATGGACACAGCAAAGGCCCATCCTCCCAATAAAGTGTCTGATTTTTAAATTTTTTTTTACATTATTGGATCATTTTCAATATATAAAAACAATCTGTTATAATTTTTCAAGGCATGTTGCCATCTGTTATTCCATTTTATTTTCAAAACAATGTTCAGGTAGGTTAGTATTTTTGGTGCTTTGTGTACACACACAAAAATTGAGAAATAGAAAAGTTAGATGACCTGTCCAAGAGTGGACAATGAGGATTTGGCCTTCTTTCTCCAGCTCAGCCACACCATAGTCCTCTCCCCACTGACACAAGGGTCCCAGGGGCCCATTGTCCACCTCAAGTGAGGCACCTTCATTCTTCTCAATCACTCCCTGGACTGTCAACCTCAGAGACAGAGAAAAATGTGACTTTTTTTTTTAGGAAACAACAAATAAAAGTTTTCTGAAGCATCTACCTTGAATGTATTCTGGCCACTGTTTGTGGAAATTAAATCACTGTCTCTCTGAAGTGAATTACGAGAAGAATACATGATATTACACAAAATCAAGCTCCCATTCCTTTTGTGACTTTCTTTTTCTTATACCTTTTGTTTATCCAATCATGTTGCCTGTTTGTATTCAGTATTTGAACACTGTAATTGGAACATAAACTATAATAGGTCTCTTTGCATCTCCGTGTGGATATGCATATGGAAATTGTTCCTGCGCAGGCAGATACGTAGCCTTCACTTCTTCACTGAGTAGAACTCAGTCCTCTCACCTTTGCAAGGCCACATTTTCTGTTCTCAAAGTCTGTATCCGAAGCAATGGGCTTCTCTATTTCTATAAGCAGCAATCTAATTTCTCTCAAAAACTCCCTCTGGTCTGCAGGGGAGGTTGTTTTCAATGAATTTTTCCATCCTTTCCTTTCCCATCATCTTTTTCCTGATCAATGTTTTAGTCTAGCTGCTTGATTTTCAAATTACTTTGTAATTACAAAATGTTTAGCTAATTTTAGCTTAATTCCAAAAAGCGATTTTCATTGGTGCCATCTCTGTCTTTGTCTGTTTCTTTCCTTGGCAATATTGTAGCTAGATGTGAAATTAATTGTGCCCTGATTTTAACAATGCTACCTGAACTAGCTAGCTGTTCTTCTTTGAGGAAGCATCAATTAAAAGAAAAAAGCTTTCAATCTGATGGATAAAAGAATTAGGATCTCTTAGCCTGGAAAAGTGTTGAGGGGTGACTAAAATGGCCTTTAAGTGCCTAGGAGATATTGGCTAGTTGTCAGCAACTGCAGGGAAAAAAGAACAAAAGGGAATCAGTTTTAAGAGGGAATGTGGAAATTCAGAACGGCAATAAGGAATAAATTACTATCTAAAGACAGGGCTTCTGTAACTACAAGTGAGACAAATTCATGGTACATCTGTGGTCCTGGAGTCCCTGGAAGCCTCCTGCTCTCCACCCCCAAATTCCTTTTCTTGTTGCCTTTAGAGAGCCCTCACGCTTCTCCACCATCATCATTTCCATATTCCTGAAAAAATGTCCTGAAGACATTTTTCTAAAATCAAATATTCATGTGATTCATTAAGTCACAAGCATATCAATATGACTTAGACAGGACCAGAAACATAATTTGTAGGGCCCAGTATAAAATGAAAATGTGGAGTCCCTTGTTCAAAAACTAAAGACTTGAAGATGGCAACAGTAGAGCATCAACACCAAATGCGGGGGCCTTCTAAATGTAGGACCCTGTGCTTCTGACAGGTCACACACCCATGAGGATGGCCCTGATGCCTTATTTTGATCACATGCTGAAAATAAGGAGATTGGACCAGGTGGCCTGTAAGAACCCATGAGAATCTTTCAAGCCATGAACCTAGATCGAGTGCCTCATCGTGGAGCAACAGGCTTCATGAGATCATGGTGGTGGGAAGGGGACACCATGAGTGGACAGGGAAAGAAGATTCAGGGGGAGTTGAAAATGAGCCCATTCACTTTGAAGTTATGGAGGGGGGCCTGCCCTGAGCAAAAGATGACATGATGAGTACGTGGTCAAACTGCAAGGTAAGACTTGAGTACTGGCCATCTCCTTGTTCTTGCCCCTTTCTTCAATGCCTGCAATTGGTCCTTGGCCTCCAGCAGCCGAGAGATCTCCATGGAAGTGCCCTCTCTTCTCAGCATTGACCAGCTCCCATGTTTCCTCCATCTAAACCCATTCGTTCTGTGACTCTATTCCTGCTCTCTGTACTATAAAACTGATAAGCTGATACAAGCTCGGATGCTAGTGGTCAATAATGTCTTAACACCTAAAGCTGTCATTTCTAAAATGGTTCACTTAAAAGAAAAAATCAAACGCAACCCTTAACATCCTATGAGAACAGCCTAAGATGGAATGAGGTAAATCCAAAGTTTAATTTACGGTTTTATTTTTCAATCTTAAATATGTGAATGCTGCTTTCTAGTCTATAATATCATTGGCTCTATTTTCATATCTTAAGGAACTTTAATATGTCAAATTACTTACATCTAGAACAAAATAGGTCTTTCTCCAGGCATAAACAGAATATTTGCTCCAGGGCAGTTATGAGAAGAAGCCACACTGATAGGTAGAGCCAGTAAGTTTCTATTTTATTTTGATAAATTAGAAGTTAAACACCTGTTCATAAGGGTACAAAACTCATTTTTCAAAGACTAACTGTGGGGTTTGCAAAGGCCAACATAGAGTCTCAGGTCTGAGAAGAGTGTACTAGCCCCTGGGACTAATAAAATTATTATATGTTCTCCGAATACCGAACAACCACTTCATTTTGATGTAACCCATTCTCTAATACCCAAAAGTAATAAATATCAGCTTTTGCAATCATGTACTCTTTCTGTTGTCAAAAAAATGAGATTGGCTAACACAGAAAAGGTGGATTTGGTGGATTTCTTTGTGCATTCTGTGACCAAAACATTTAAGGGAACAGAAATTGAAACTTAACCCCTGCCCCGCTGATTCCTACCTACACACATACAAGTTGATATTTCACATTTATGCTGTAGTTTCCCTGCACCACTGGAGGGAAAATGCTGGTCAGTCTCCTTGAGACACCATTTACATGTTAATTTCTTGTTGACTTTATGTAAATATTGGTAAGAAAATAATTGCCATAATTTGCTGACCACTTCTCACAGGAGAGGCACAGTGCCAAAGGCCATGTACCCATCCTCTCCTCTCCACCACACTGGTGCTAAGGAGGATGCTTATCTCACTGAGCCATTATGAGGATTAGATGAGCTCATCATAATCCTCAATCAACGTTAGATAGTATTAACCAAGTTGCATATGCTATTTTCCTTAATCCCCTTGATAATCTCCTGATTAATAAATTACTGAGATCTAACTACTAAATAATGGAGCTGGAATCTCACCCCAGTCACTGTAATGAACGGCCTGGGCTCACTCCTTGTGTTGCATTCTAAGTAAGCCCAGGTTGGCCAACACAACTCTTTTCCAGGAATCACCTCTGCTTCACCCCTTTGTGAAACCATCTCCAGTGACCACCCCCGTGAGAAGCGTTTGCTTCCTTTTAGTGGAAATACTCATCTGACGTTTTTTTTTGTTTCTTTACTTTTGTGTGAATATAGCTTATCTTGGTTAAAAAACAAAAAGTAGGAAGTGGGGGTATGTAACACAGCCATTAAAAGTAATGGCAAAAACTGCAATTACCTTTGCACCAACCTAATAGAAAACAGTGTGGAGGTTTCTCACAAAACTATAAATAGAATTATCCCACTAGTGACTACCCAAAGGAAAGGAAATCAGTATGTCAAGAGCTATCTGCACCCCCATGTTTATTACAATACTATTCCCATCCTCTAGTAGCCAGGATATAGAATCAACCTAAGTATCCATCAATGGATGAATGGATACAGAAAATGTGGTATATATTCACAATGAGATTATATTTGGCCACAAAAAATAATGAAATTCTGTCATTTGCAATGACATAGATGAACCTGGAAGTCATCTTGTTAGGGGAAATAGGCCAGACACAGACAGACAAATATTGCAATGAACTCACTCATGAAGCTAAACCAGTGGATTTCATACAAGTGGGGAGAAAAGTAGTGGTAACTAAAGGCTGGGAAGGAGAGCAGGTGGGAGGCAGGGGACAGAGAGAAATTAGTTAATGGATACAAAATTACAGCTAGATAGGTAGTATTAGATACCACTGTAGGGTGACTATAGTTCACAACAATTTACTTTATATTTTCAAATGACTAGAAGAGAGGATTTTTTGAGATGGGGTCTTACTCTGTCATCCAGGCTGATCTCAAACTCCTAAGCTCAACCCATTTTCCCATCTCAGCCTTCCACAGAGCTGGAATTATAGGCATGTGCCACTGCACCTGGCAAAAAGAAGATTTTGAATGTTTCCAACAGGAAGCAAAGATAATTGTTTGAGGTGATAGATAGGCTAATTACCCTGATTTGATTATTACCCACCATATATGGGTATGCAGGTATTGAAATATCATCCTGTAATCCATGAATATGTATAATTCCTATGTGTCAATTAAAAAAAACAAAGAAAAAAAAATTTTTAAGAAAATAAAAGACATATACTTGGCATTGATTTGGAGGCACTCATCTTTATCAAGTCAACTTCTGTTCAGTCTTCTGCTGTGGTGTCTATTAGCTGTTGAATTTCTTCAAGAACCATATTTTGAAAGCTTCCACCCACTATTTTTTTTTTTTTTTTTTGCCATCCTAACAGTAGGGTTGTTTATTACGTCCTTGATTGCCTCTGTCATAAGTCCTGTGAAGTCACACACAACATCTGGACACGATTTTCTCTGGCAGGAATTTACTGTTTGGGGCTTGATCGCTTTCACAGCTTTTCCTATAAGACAGTACAATCCCTCCGCACTTGCATGATGTTCTCTCCGTCAGGGTTTTCTCCGTAGCACTGACAGTCCTTTCCATAGAGTACCACATAATGAGCCATAAAGATCCTTATGACCCCTGATCTAGAGGTTGAATTGGGAAACTTGTGTTTGGGGGCAAGCAGACGACTTCGACGCCTTTGGGGTTGAACTCATGGGATTTGGGGAGGCCAAGGGCATTATTCAACGTCAAAAGAACTTTAAAAGGCAGCCCTTACTGACAAGGTACTTCCTGACTTCAGGGACAAAGCATTGATGCAATCAATTCAGAGAAAGCATTCTCATTGTCCAGGCTTTCTTGCTGTGTAACCAAAAGACCAGCAGATGGTGTTTATTTTTCCCTTTCTGGCTCAAAGATCAACAGCTTTATAGATAAAGGCAGTCCTGATCATAAACCCTATTGCATTTGCACAAACAGTGAAGTTAGCCTATTCCTTCCTGCCTTAAACCATGGTACTCATTTCTCTTTCTTACTAATAAATGTTCTTTGTGGCATTTTTTCTCTCAGAATAGGGCACTTTTGTCTGCATTAAAAGGCTATTCAGGCAGCTAACCTTTATCCTTAATGATTTTCTCAACAGTGTCTGGGAACGCTTGTCTGTTGCCTCTTGGTCGACAGAGGCTGTTTCTCCTGATATCTTGATATTTTTAAACCCATGCCTCTTTCTAAAATCATCAAACCATCCTTTGCTGGCATTAAATTCTCCAGCTTTAGATCCTATGCATTCCTTTTACTCTGTCATAGGACTTCGCTTTTTCTGGAATCACATTAGATTCTATAGGTATGCCTTCCTTATAGCAATCCTACACCCACATAAAAGCTCCATTTTCAATATGAGATTATAAGGTATTTCAAAAATGTACAATGTTTTTGTGTCTGCTGGCATAGCCACAGTAATGGCTTCAGGAATTTTCTTTTTTTATTTTTTGCAATAATCGCTACCCTGGATTACACAGCTCATCTGCAAGGTTTTTCAAATCATTGCAAATCTTGAAATAGAGGCAACAGCAGCTGAAGGCCTCGATCTGTGGTACATATCAAGGAATCCAGCTTTTCTTGTAATATAATGACTTTTCTCTGCTTCTTGTGAGCACCTCCAGCGTCATTAGTAGCACTTTGTATGGGTCCCACAATTTAAGGTTTACAAGATTCCACTCAACATGATGAAAAATACCACAAGAACTATAAGATATCATGCTTTACTGTGATAAGCAAATTACAGTAGATAATTAGTCACATAGTGTTTTAAGCAGATACTTGCAACACTTGAGCCCACTGCAATAGCAACAAGAGGTGGCTACAAAATTATTACAATTCTAATGTACTATGGTTAATTTTATGCAGTTGTGATTTAATGCTGCATCTTTACATTTGTTTACATTTCTCTGGACTTGGAATGGTGCCTTGTACAGACTGTAAGTTTGTGTGCATAAGTTTTGATAAATTTCAACGTTTTATAATAGATTAAATTGTATATACTTTATGGTAGTAAATGATAAAATATTCTAGTATCCGTATATATTCTATGCATTCGTCACTTACCTTTTTCTTTATTTTTTCAATATTTAGGCTACACAGTTCATCCGCAAGGTTTTTTAAATCATTGTAAATCTCCAAAAACTATCCAATATATTTATTGAAAAATATCCTTGTATAATGGAATTAGACAATTCAATCCCTTTTGTTCAAGATTCAACTGAACTACTAGTAATCCCTATCACATGTCGAGTATTTATCATGTGTCAGACATGGTACTACTCATCTGATAAACATTATCCCATTTACCATTGTTAGTATCTTCATTTTAATAAAAATGATCCCAAAATTAATTTAATGAGGTTATGAAGCTTGAAAGTCACATGGCTAGTAAGCGGTAGAAGTACGGCTCAAATTCAGGTTTTTCTGACTCCAAAACCGTCACAACATACTTCCTTCCCTGCCAAAAGTATGCATTTCCAAGTATATTATTTATAAGTTTGAGAAACACTGGACTAAATAACAGAAAACACAATGGCAGAGAGCCTCAAGGGAACAATATTGCTAAATAGCCTTGGAGGACTTTGAATTAAAGATAGAAAGGTGAATACATCCTTTGAAGGAAGAAAAGAAAGTGCTTTTCAGGAAAAGTCTTATCCAGTCAGTTATCTTTTGTTAATTGTAACAAGACAATCATTAATCACCCCACTTTAGAGACACGCAGTTGTGAAGGTTGCCTCTCAACGCGAGAACAGAGATGGGTTTTGCAGAAAATGAAAAAGAAAGGCTTCAAAGTGCAGCAGCCGCCCCACTGCAGTCAGCCTCGGCTGCTGCTTACAACCTGGGCCTCAGCACGTTCAGCAAAGTTAGGGACCTGGAGCTGTGCATTTTAGTCAGAAGATGGGAACAAATTTGTACAGATTTGCAAAGCATATTGTAGATTCTCAGAGGGGTTGGTGGGTTTACAATATGCCACACATATCCAAATCTCTCTAGTACTGCTAAATTTGGGGTCCATAATAAATAATGGATAATCTACTTTGAAATGTATTGACTGACAATTTGAACTGGGATAAAATACAGTGAATTTGGCAATAATGCAATAAGAATAAGGATACACCAGGAACCAAATGGCCCAGACTGTGAAAAATAAATATGGTCTTGTGAGGTGATTGGGAAGTCATTTTTCAAGGCTGCAAATAGCAAAAAGAGAATGAGAAGGAAAAAAAGGGGGGGGGTTTCAAAACATTATAAAATTTACAGCTTCTTGGTTTATAGTGAAATGAACTTGACCTCAGCAGGAAAGCTTTCCTTCAGTAGGAAAACTGAGGACACTGGTTATCATGTTGCTTAGACATCTTGGATGATGTTGCACTCAGCATGCATCCTATTAATATTTGGAGCTATGTTTCCTTTCTCTAATTCTTAATATTTAATCATTTTTCAAACGGAAAAACATAGCCTGCATTCCTACTGAATTTACCAGGGAAAAATTCTTTTAAAGACACAGCAGTTTATTGGTAGAATTTGTTGGATATTCTGAATTCACATTCAAAATGGACCCTATATGTACACATCTCGTGTGTCATTAATTGATTTTAACACTTCATTACTAAGAAGTTCTTCTGGAAGCCATGTTTCTGTACTGCTGGGAAACAATCTTCAAAAAAAATAAAGCTGAACCAGAAACAGAAAGGGTTAGTCTTCTATTATTCCACATATAGAAAGCATGGATGCAATTCTGTTTTAGTAGCAGAATAAATGGTATAGTGATAATGTTTCACGCTAATAAATTAAATTTGGGTCGCCAATGTAAAATAGAAATGTTTCTGATAGTTATGGCCTGGAATACGAACTCTGAAAAGAAGTACAATTGCTCTGGAAAATATTTCTTTGTATTTAAAAAAGGAGGCTATCATTTTAACATTTCTCTTAACTTTGCTAAAAATAATAACCATGACAGGATGCTTTTCCCCCTGCTAACAGGGATGCCAAATGGAAAAAAATAATAATAACTGAAGAACCATAGTGACCTCTAGTGGAAAGAAGCAGAATAGTTCTTCATGCACAGCAGGTAGTTATGATGCAGAGAATGTTTTTGCCCACAACATTCTTTCTACAAATAAAATGGAAAGAAAATAATAGTTATTTTAGTTTCAGAAAAGAATTCATATTTATGCTTGGATCTGATTTTTTTCATTACTAGCAGTTTCACAGTGTTTTTTAAACCATAGCGTATGTGGTTGTAATCATGCTATATGTATACTTTTGCATGCTCCAATTTAATTTTAACATGACAACACAAGTATTTTCCCTATGGTTTAAAAAAGAAAATCTTCCCAAGCATCTTTTTTGATGAGCCACGATTTACTTAACTTTTTGTTTTTTCTAAAAAAAAAAAAAACTTTAAAAGAAGCAAGCACTTTGCAAAGGAATCCAAATAGGATTAACAAAGCATTGCATAGTAAGGAAGGTCCTAGGGCAACTTAATGAACTCATAGAGATGATTTATAACCCAAATGTAGATTATTAAGTGAGTATATACTACATTCAATCTGCTAATATTAGAAGGATATCATGAAGGACCCAACAAAAATGTGATGCTGACAAAAGAAGTGACGCTGGAGGATATGATTGTGATCGAGGTGATTGAAAGGCACATGCGTATGAACAACACGAGGCAGTGCACTGCAGTGGGTACTAAATGCCATGACTGACTCAGGGGTTGAGAATGGGAAAGGCATCCCCACCCTCTAGAAAAGCAACTAGCAAAGCTATCAAAGTGTTGGACAGTTGAAGAGGAAAGCAAAGACATACACCAGATAGAGGGAACCATAAGCAAGATGACAGAAGCAGGAGTTCACAGGTTTTTCCTAGAGGATGGAGAGTAGATCGTTCCCGCAGAGGACGTAGATGAGTGCACTTCTTGTCATACACAGGGAAGGGGATGAGAAGAACAGGTGCTGAGCATCACCCCCTCCCAGTCATGGTGCCAGGAAGTTCCTGTGCTTCGTTTCACTTACTCAGCCCAGCCTTGCATTTGCAGTAATGACATTGATGCCATTTTAAGAAGAGAAAGCTGCGAGGCTCAGAGGGGGTGATTCTTGGCTGGTAAATGGAAAAGGCAAGATTTGAACCTGATCAGTTGTCCAGCGTGGACTGCGTTTTCTAAAGTGAGAAAATCTTATCCCTTGCCATCATGTTTAATCTATTTACTTACTAAAAAAAAGAAATCCCTTTTATTATAGAAAATGTGGTACTGTGCTTCAATCAATACTGTCTTAATGATCACAAATATAGAATGTTGGGCTCTGAATTAATTACAATCGCAATTAATGGTTTTAAATTCTTTCAGACTCCTCAACCCACAGTTTCCTCCTGTATGTGAAACGCGTATAGCTGGAAACTATGATACCAAGAATAAAGCTTCTGAACTAGCCTTTGTAAAATTGCAGTGAACCTGGGTGATGAGATCAATCACACCCCAAACCTCAGCATCATGCAATATGCCATGTAACAAATCTGCACCCGTACCCCCTGAATCTGAAATAAAAGTTGAAAGTATAAAAAATAACATAAAATAGAACTGCGGTGAGGCTAACTCCTCTCTTTCCCTTTCAATGCAAAGGGATGAAAGAGGTGGGGTCAGAACAAGAGCAGCAACGAGGCCCCCTGGGGTGGCATTGGTTGCATCCAGACTGTTCTCAGGCAGTCCCTTGTACCCACGATGCTCCTATACAGAGCACACTCTCATTTGTGGCACCCTTACCAATTGCCTTCTGCCCTTCACATATATTACCCACGTGACATTCATATCCAGCCACTTAGGGTCACAGAGTACAGGAGATCTGTGCTCACACAGTTCTGGTGCCAAGTCCTCACATCCAAGTACAGTCCAATAACCACAACGTGGGTTCAGACTCACTCAAGTTCTTTGCCAGCATTTCTCAAATATTCTGAAGGAAGTCTGTAGGTCACAGCAATACTCTTAAAATTCATTCTTCCTCTCTCCTGTTCTTCAGCCACCAACCACAACTACTTTGGCACCTCTGATATTTCAAAACTTGCCCCTAAAAATACTTTTCCAAATTAAAAACTCCTGCTCTAAAAGATACTGTTAAGAAAACAAAAATACAAGCAATAGGCTGACAGAAACATACCTGCTGGGAGACATATTTGCAGAAGACAAATCTAACAAAGGGCTTGTACTTAAAATATACAGAGAACTCTTTAAAATTCAACAAGAAGAAGACAACCCAATTAAAGAGCGGGCAGGATCTGAACAGATGTCTCACCAAAGAAGATATATGGATGGCAAATAAGCATATGAAAAGATGCCCTGCCTCAGGGAAATGTGAATTAAAACAATGAGATACCACTACACACCTATAGGAATGGCTAAAACCCAAAACTGACAACACCAAGTGCTGACAAGGATGTGAGGAGATGGAGCACTGAGGACCTTCATTCATTGCCAGTGAAAATGCAAGATGGTACAGCTACTTTGGGAGACAATTTGTCCGTTTTTTACAAGACTAAATACATTCTTGCCATACTATCCAGCATTCTGTGTCTTAGTACTTACCCAAAATAAGCTGAAAACTTGCATCCACAAAAAAATGCATACAGCTCTTAAAGCGGTTTATTCATAATTGCCAAAATCAGCAGCAAACAAGTGGACCTTTGATAGGTGAATAGATAAACAAAATGTGGTGCATTCAAAGAACTGAATATTATTCAGTCATAAAAAGAAATGAGTTATCAAGCCACAAAAAGACACAGATGAAACCTAAATTCACACTGCTAAGTAGAAGAGCCAGTCTGAAACTGTATGATTCCAGCTATATGGCATTCTGGAACAGGCAAAGCTATAGAGATAGTAAGAAAATCAGTGATTAGTGGTTGCCAGGGGTTGCTAGGTGAGGGGTAGAAGAACAAGTTGTATAGATTGAGTGCAGAGGATGTTTAGGACAATGAAACTACTCTACATGACACTAAAGTGGTAGAAACATGTCATTAGGCATCTGGCAAAAGCCATAGAAGTTTGTAACATAAACACTGAACTCCAACATAAACTGTGGATTTTAGTTAATAATAACCTATCAATATTGGCTCATCGATTGTAGCAAATGTACCACATCGATGCAATATGTTAACAATAGGGAGACTGCGGGGAGGGGGCAGAGTATGTGCGAACTCTGTTCTTGCTGTTTATTTTTTTCTGTAAACCCATAATTGCCCTACAAAGTCTATAAATGTTTTAAAAAGTCATTTTCCCCTCTGCTTAGAAGTGGTCACTAGAGCCAGCTGTTGTGGGTGCCCGAGGACTGGGAGAGGTGTGTCATCCTCCTCACTGCAGTTCTCATGAGAATCTACACACACGCTTTTTGACACATTGTCTCTCCTCTTGGCCATTATTTTGTTTACTGGAAATTGTCATCTTGTCCCACATGGGCCTCTTCTTAAGCCCATGTAACCATCACACTATGATTTGTGTGATGCTACATGTCCTTAGAAGAGGACCAGAATAAGATGGTGCTCCCATCACCAAGTGGGCTTCACCACGGAGAAGCAGAGATCACTGGAAGGTAGACGTTGCTCCATGGGAAAGTAGTGGTAATGTGAAGGAGACAGAATGCTCAGTACCTTCCCAGAGGGATGCCTTGGAAAGGAGCTCCGAACTGGTGTAAGCCTCAGGTGCCAGATCTACAGATCTACAGAGGACCAGGGGCAAGGGCAGCCCACAGAGGAAATGACCTCCCTGCTCTGACTGGTTGTTTAGAGAAGTCCTTCTTGGAACCTGTCCCTTCCTTTGCTCTTTTGTGAAGCTTTCCTTAGAAAACTGAAACTGAGTATCTAAGTCTCTCTTTCCAGATCTTCCTGAGTCTACTTCAGAAAGTTCTTTCAGGAAAGACCCACTCTGGGAGTCCCCAATAGCAGCCTGTATTAAAGCACTCTGGATTTTCTGAGACAAGATAAAACTTAAAAATAAATCATTTAACAAACTTCTTAAAGAAATCTGTGAAGAAGACTCTTGAGTAATTAAGAGAAGATGTCAATCTCCAAACTGATAGAAAACATGGGTCTCCCACAGTTCAGTCTGAAAATAAATCTTAGTTGGAGGAACTCACTTCTTTTTCTTGAAAGTTAAATATGCAAATAACTTCCTGCCTAGTTCCTTATTCTCAAGGATTAAATTTTTCCCATGGCTCTGAACACCCTCACTTTTCTTGTCTGATAATAGTCTGCCAAATCACTCAGGAAGAAATGTTTACAATGCAGTGCATATGTTTTTAGTTTATTGTTTTGCCATCTGTTCATGGAAAACTCTCAGCACCAAAATATGCATACACATCGTCCTCTAGTCTTCTATTACCTAAGCAGTAAGCACCAGTAGAAGTTTGGCAAAGACCAATAGCGCAGATGACATTTTCACTGAGACGCACAGAATATTGCCTAGACACACAGAATAAACTGGATGCGTTAGGTGCCAAGTCAATGGATACATTCCAAAGAGAAAACTATTTCTCTCATACAACCTCGATTAAAATAAAAAGGTAAAAATGGAGCCCTGGGATGTAAAAAGAAAAAGACATCTTTTCTCTAAGAACTATAACCAAGATGCCATTGTAGAGCAATTTCCATTGATTTACAACGTTTAGTGTGGACATATTCCCTTCATAATTTTCAAATTGTTACATTGAAGCTTCTCTTTACTTTTACTAGTAAGGAGTGATATTAAATTTACTTAATGTTTCCTGAGTGCCTGTTTTGACATTATTGCTCCTTAGATCCTCCTTGTAAACATATAAAGAATTTTACAATCCCCTTAAAATATGGTAACTATATCAGAGAAAGAGTGTTCTGTGATAACCCCAATTGAAATTTTTCTGGGTTTTGACCTTTCATATTATTAAAGATTCATTTCTTCTATTATAGATTGGATTTAAACTTCAGCTTAACTTTTCTGAATAAAAAGCAAAGCTGGATCTGGACAGGACTGAGCAGGGTTCATTTGCAGGCTTGCCAGCCTCACTGCCATGAGAAATGAACAAATTGTAAAGAGATGGCTAGTTCTAGGTTCATTGAATTTTGACTAAATTTTAGTTATTACTTCTCTTACAAATCTCAAAAAAAAAAAAAGTAAGAATATGATACCCTTACAGAGTAATTATTTATTTCCTGGGCTGGTTCACTCAGCCTGATAATGACTGGTGCTAAGGAGACCTGAGATGGGGATTGGAACCTCAAACTGACCAGCTTGCTTTTCACCAAGATAACCTCCCTTGATTGTCCCCATTAAGCTTCTCAAAGATGTATCATTTTCGTTGCCATGGATACCAGGAAAGAAGAATGGGCAGATCTGCACAAATCCGTAATTGCTAATCACTTCTGGAAAAATCAACCAGAACTCCAGCCCTCCTGAAAATGATCCATAGCATCATTTTGAATAGAGACAAATGCAACTTTCTCCTGCACTGGAACAAAACTTGTAAAAGCTAAAGTTCACGGTCACATTTTAGGCTCTGCCTTTCCCACCAACATGTATGCATATTCCTGGAATAAAGAAATGTCGATCAATACCATGACTATCTTCACTTTCAGTTCTGAATCCCACTGAAAGAAAATTATTGCAAAACATACTTTATTTTCTAACATATTGGGAGCCTACCTTTATTTTAGCCACAGAGATAAAATGAAAAATTAAAGCATTAGAGATTCTTTTTATAATCCAGCAGGGAACTAGTTTCCTCAAAAGCCCTCCAGGGTAAAGACAAAAGCAGATGATTTCTATAAAAGCACCATTTTATAGAAAATATGAACATCTCCAAATTATTACATAGTTTAAGCCCCCACCATGAGTCAAGCACTCAAGTTATTAAAGAAAATTCAAAACATGCTGATATGGGTTGGATCACCCAAATCTCCACCCAAAATCTCCACTGTGTCTCCACCCAAATCTCATGTTGAATTGCAATCCCCAGTGTTGGAAGTGGAGCCTGGTGGGACGTGATTGGATCATGGGGTGTTTTCTAACGGGTTAGCACCAGCCTCCTAGTGCCATCTCCTGAGAGAGTTCTCGTGAGATCTGGCTGTTTAAAAGTGTGTTACACCTTCACCTTCACTCTCGGCCTTCCTCCTGCTCCGGCCATGTAGGACATGCTGGCTTCCCCTTAGCATTCTGCCATGATTGTAAGTTTCCTGAGGTTCCCCAACCACGCTTCCTGTACAGCCTGCGGAACCACGAGCCAATGAAACCTCTTTTCTTTATAATTGACCTAGTCTCAGGTAGTCCTTTATAGCAGTGCAAGAATGGACTAATATACTGTAAGCTTTCAAAAAGCTTACACTAGGCTGGGCACAGTGATTGGCTCATGCCTGTAATCCCAGAACTTTGGGAGGCTGAAGAGGGCAAATTTCTTGAGTCGAGGAGTTCGAGATCAGCCTGGCCGACACAGCGAAACCTTGTCTCTACTGAAAATACAAAAAATTAGCCAGCATGGTGGCACATGCCTGTAATCCCAGCTACTCAGGAAGCTGAGGTGGGAGAATTACCTGAGCCTGGCAAGTCAAGGCTATAAGGAGCTGAGATCATGCCACTGCACTCCAGCCTTGGCAACCCGAGTGAGGTCCTGTCTCAAAAACAAAGCTTACACTCTGTATAGGAAAATGAGGCATGCATACCAAACAACTTGACAGCAGCACAAGACTAGGTCTAGTATAGTCGTATTCTGGAAAAATGGCACAGGTAAGTCCTATGGGGATCAAGAAACAAAAAGATCTTTGTGGAGTGGAATAATCCAGGAAAGTCTCCCAGAGATGATAAGCCTTGAGGTAGATTTGATTTGATTTGGAGATAAATAAAAGAATAGGCATTCCAGGTCAGAGGATACTGCTTGCTTCCATCAGGGTGCTGAGAGAAGTTCACTCTCAGGAGATGCTGTTTATGTAGTGACATTTGAACCAGAGCAACTCCATCTTGAGTAGGGGCTGGGGAAAATAACGCTGACACCTATTGGGCTGCATTCCCACATGGTTAGGCATTCTAAGTCACAGGATGAAACAGAAGACCGGTACTAGATACAGGTCATAAAGACCTTCCTGATAAAACAGGTTGTAGTAAAGAAACAGGCCAAAACCCACCAGAACCAAGATGGTAACAAGAGTGACCTCTGGTCATCCTTACCGCTGCACTCCCACCAGCGCCATGACAGTTTATAAATGCCAAGGCAACATCAGGAAGTCACCCTGTAAGTTCTAGAAAAGGGGAGGCATGAATAATCCACCCCTTGTTTAGCATATAATCAAGAAATAACCATAAAAATAGGCAACTACTGGGCTGCTCTGCCTATGGAGTAGCCATTCTTTTATTCCTTTACTTACTTAATAAACTTGCTTTCAGTTTACTCTATGGATTTGCCTCAAATTCTTTCTTGCATGAGATCTAAGAACTCTCTCTGAGGTCTGAATTGGGACCCCTTTCTGGTAACATTTGAGCTGAGACTTAAATTATGAAGATGAGTCAATCTGCAGGCATCAGGCAGAGGGAACAGCAAGAGCATGTGTCCTGAGGAGAAAAATCATTCACACTCATATTCAAAGACAGAAAGAAGGCTGATATGGCAGGCACACAGGGAGAGAGGGAGGAAGAGGGGTAAGCAACCTCAGCAGAGCAGACAGAGACAGATTGTCAAGGACAGATTCTACCCTTTATTTTAATTGCAACAGAAAGTCATTAAATTATTTTAGGTTTGGGCAAGTCATTCTGGTAAGCAACTTAAGTGATGTAATTTGTATTTTTTAAAGCTCACTGGTAGCTATGAGAAGAATGGAATCTGGAGGGAGGGGTAAGGAGAGAAGCTGGGAGGTGTACAGGAGAGGCCTGCAGCAAAGACACAGGCTGGACCCCTGGGGTCCCAAGAGTGAGAGAAGTAAACAGTCTAGAGGTGTATTTTGGAAGCAGAACCTGCAGTACATGCTGGGGATTTTGACAGAAAGCGGGAGAAGGGAAAGAGAAGAACTAAGGATGACATCTGGGCTTTTGACTTGAGCAATATGGAAGATGGTGAAACTTCTTCCTGAAATGGGGATGACCTGAAAAAGAATTTGGTCAGTGGACAGGCACAAATCAAGAGAGTTTCTTATTAGACATGTTATTTTTTATGCTTGTTTTATACCTATATCTCTCACGGATAGGAACTACCTACAGAAACTTGGTAGCAAGAGCTGAATTAATAAGGCATTTATTTTTCACATATAGCAAAAAGAAAAAAAAAACAAAACGGGAAGATGTAACCATATCATGGTTGATACAGCTACTTAAGGCTCCCTTTTTCTTCCTGCTCAAGCACCCAAAAAATAATGGCTTTTATTCTATGGCTGCCCCATGATTACAATATGTGTTCTATTTCCAACTTCTGGTCCAAGTTTCAGGCAGGAATAAGAAAGAAGCAAAATGATGAAGTATGTTAGTCCATCCTCATGCTGCTAATAAAGACATACCCAAGACTGGGTTATTTATAAAGGAAAAAGGCTTAATTGACCCATAGTTCAGCATGTCTGGGAGGCCTCAGGAAACTTACAGTCATGGCGGAAGGGGAAGCAAGCACATCTTTCTTCACATGGCAGCAGCAAGAAGTGCTGAGCAACAGGAGAAAAGTCCCTTATGAAACCATAAGATCTCATGAGACTTATTCAGTATCACAAGATCAGCATGAGAAAAACCCACCCCCATAAGTCAATTACCTCCCACTGGGCCCCTTCCATGACAGGCGGGGATTATGAGAGCTACAGTTCAAAATGAGATTTGGGTGGGGACACAGTCAAACCATATCAGGAATGATGTATGTCTATATCAAGGTTAAACAATTCCCAGAAAGCCCTAGATTTTGATTGGCATCTCTCACGGCTATTCATAGCTGGAAGAGAGTCTGGAAAATATTCTCAGCTATGCACATTGCTACCCCAAATAATATCAAGGTTCTAGTAGGAAAAGTGGATACAGGGAAGAGAGATGACTGTGTTTAGCTACAATATTCAAGTGAGATTGAAAGTAGACAGCTGGTTACAGAAGTCTCGAGTACAGGGGAGTCATTAGAGGTATTAAAAAGAATACTCATCAGCCTGTAAAGGATATCTAAAGCCATGAGACCAAGTACAATTAGTCAGATAAAAAGTGAGGAAATAGAAGAGGACTCTAGACTGAGCTTGGAAACCCTCCAACATTCCAAAGTCTAATGGGAGCAATAGAAAAAAAATTTTTTTAAGCTGAAAGGAACAGTAAAAGAGGCAAAAGGAAAACCAGAAGAATGTGCTGACCACGGGTGAGAAGTTAAGGCACGGAAGTGGCCACTGGCCTTGGCAACATGAAGATTGTTGGTAACCATGAAAAAAGTAGCTATGGTACAGTGACGGGGACAGATTGGAGTGGGCTGAAGAGTGACTAGAAGATAAGAAAGTGGAGACTGAGTACAGAAAGCCTTTCCAAGAAGCCTTGCTATAAAGAAAACAGATAAAGCAGTGACAGAGGAGAGGTGACTCAAGAGAAGTTTCTGGTAATTAGTCTGCTTGCTTGCTCACTTGCATGGTTGACAAGTGAAAGATACTAGACTATGTTTCTCTGCCGATAGAGAACCTTGAATTTCAAGCTGCGAAGTTAAAAGTTAATTTTAAAAACATTGCAAGTTTTTAGCAAGAAAATGGCATGATGAAGTCAATGTTTTAGAAAGATTCATCTAAAAAGAGCTGCCCATAAATTGTGCAAAATTGGAAAAGTATACATAGCAATGAAAAGTGCTGTATGTCACCCAAAGGGAACTGACTAATGCAACAGCACATGGCCTTAAAGAGGCTCCTGAGGTAAGTCAGCCATGAGTCTTTCGATGGCTAAAGAATGGGCCCCAGAAGGAGCATTCGGAATTGATGCCTCTCCAAAAGGCAAAATTTAAACTTAAAGTCTGTCTCTGAGAGACCGTCATAAAAACTCCAAACACCATAAAATATCTAGGGATAAAATATTGAAGGCATCACTAAAACCTGCTAAATATTAAATGGATGAATGTGTTGGATCAGCACTTATTTTTATTCTTATAATTTATAGAGCTGTGTAAATCTATATGGTACTTTATAGAACATAAAACACAAAAGACAGAATTCCTGTCCTGTGGGAGTTTACAATCTCATTCAGACATAAACTAAAACACTAGATGATGACCCTTAAAATGTTTTTTTCAGCCAAAGTGATTGGAGAAGCCACGAGCACCAACGACACAACCCTGTCCTCAGCCCCAGCAGAAATCTCTGTCAGCGACCACAGTTACTTACCTTTTTTTTTTTCATGTGTTGAATGTACATTCCAAAATATTTGGAAATGAAAATGTGTTTATTTCTATGGCTCCTCTCTTACATGTCTCTAATAACAATTAAGATTCATGGAAAGACTCAAATCATAGAATCATGTACATTAAAAGCATGGAAAGCCTAGCAGTTAATCAGCTCAATCAATTTTCAGAAGCTGATGGCCAACAAGGTACAGGGATTTACCCAAGGTCACTCCAACAAGTAGCGGAGCTGGGACTCAAACGTGAGAACCCTGACACAGTCTAGTACTCTTCCCTCTTGTCTCCTTTAGAAGCCAGCCAGCTCATAGACGTTCCATTTGCTTATTTCTCAATTGATTTTCATGAACATCATGAAGGGAATCATGTGACTCTTTTACACTGTTTCCTCTGAACACTTTAACATAATTCTGCACTTTGACACACACATATACACACACACACACACGCACACACACGATGGAACTGCTTTCTAAGGTCCAAATCTCATATTCCGATACACCAGAGTCAAAGATAAGCCATATCTAACATGGAGCTAAATCTAACAAAAGGCTCTTCTGGTTTCTTATTCAATATTTGAAGTATTTTCCCCTACAAATCCAGTGCAAATCAGCAGTCACATTTAAATTAACCTAAAAAGGAAGAAAAAATTTGCAGTTTGTGAGATTAGGGTGCTTAGAACAGCAACCTACAGATACCAGCATACAATATGTGGTAGATTAATTGACTGTGAAATTACAGTTTAAGCAACAAAGCTTTCTTAAAGCGTTAGGCATGTAAAGAAGCATGTAAACAAACAGATTCTCATTATTTGTTGAAGAAAAACAGTTTGCTTTTTCCCCTTGCCTTTCTTTCTTTCTCTTTATGAATGTCTTACAAGCGCTTGCTCTGGGATCATTTCATTTGTAAAGCTTTTCTAAACACCACTCCCTGAAAAGGGAGATTTATTTGCAGAGGTGCTGAATGATTCTTAGCCCAAGTGATCTGCACAGTTTCTGTGGATGTTAAAAACAAGTAAAGCATAATACAGATCAAAGCTATTCTATTAATGTTATTATGACAAGAAAGAAAGGTGAGCAGTCATTATTGTTAGGCAGGTTACTGACAGCCTGGCACTTTACGGCTGTAGAGGACAATAGAGAAAATCAATCTAGCCCACTCATTTGAAAAATAGAAAAAATGAGGGCTAATCAGGGGAAGTGATTTGTCTAGGACACCACAACTAGTTAGAGACTAGCTAAAGACAGAACCCTATAAAGCATAAGAAACTACAGCTCCCAGAAGCTTCACTTGCATGACAGTCTCAGGCCATTGGATTTGACTCTCCACCAAACCACACCTGTGAGACCCCTTAGTCTTATCCAAGATGACTGAAGGTGTACAGGATTAAAGCCAGCTACCAAGAAAGGCCAGTCGTGATGAGACCCAGGTTCTCCAAAGCCAAAGCCAGGGGAGATGTGGCAATTAATTTGGAAGAGAGATGCTATTAGAATATTTATCCCATGGCATTTTGCCATAATCACAGCAGTACAGATAACGTCAACTGCATTTAATCGGATACCCAAAACCCTCAATTGTCAAAACATTCTTTTCATTCCATTTCATCAGAATTCCACAGTATGCCCAATTTGGCTTTTGTATTTCCAAACACCATACTGGTTTCCTAAATGATACTCCTTCTGTAGGGCACCAGTATAATAATTATGGACAGTCCATTTACCGACAGTCGTTAAAAGAAAAACTTCAGCCTAATTAAATTTAAGGGAGTTTAATAGAGCAATGAACAATTCATGAATCAGGCATCCCCCAGAAAAACGGCAGATTCAGAGAGACTCTAGGGGTGCCTCCTGGCCAAAACAAAAAAGTTATAGACAATAAAAGTAAAGTGATGTACAGGAATCAGAAGTGAGGTACAGGAATGGCTGGATTGGTTACAGGTCTGCATTTACCTTATTTGAACAGTTTGAATGCTTAGCAGTGTATCACTGGTTGAAGTATGGCTGCTGGGATTAGCTGACACTCAGGCATTGTGACAGGTGTAAACTCACAAGTTAGGTTTTCAATCTTGTCTACCTGTTAAGTTAGGTTGCAGTTTGTCCACAAGGACTCGAATACAGAAGTATGGAGTCCTTCTCAGGCCACATTTAGTTCTCTTGTACAGTCTATTTGTTATTGGCCTTCATATCATCTGTTGCTTCTTTTGTGTCACCTAGTAAGGAATAGCATATGCCAACATTTCTAGCGAGCTGTGTGGGATCTTTTGTATTCAGAATAAGAGAATTTGTTATAAATCTAAAGTCAAACTATAAAATATTTCCTCTCCAAAAATTAGGATTTTCAAAATATTGCCAACTCTATGGAGGTTAGGTACAGATAAAATGATGGGGTCAGACTTCTAATTCACAGGAACACCTATAAGGTCATGAAACTATCAATGTCTGATTTCTAGTACTAGTGGATATACGCTGATTAAGAGAGATGGAAGTCCATGAAGCTCAGGATACACACGCGTCCAGTCCCTTCCCGTAAAATCCCTACTTTCTGGGTCATGGTGTCTTCATTCCAGGGGCATTCTGTCTTCCATTCCAGCTATAAAACAAGCTTCTCGGGGTTGTCTCATCCCAACGACACCCTCAGCAGAGTCCACTCAAATGAGGGCAAGTCCTCCCATAAGGAAGGGGCAGAAAGAAGAAACAGTTCCCAGTGAGCTGTTTTAACATCACACTTGGGTACCTGGTCAACACTTTCCAAACAAAGACTTACTTTTCTCAGAGCAACAGGGTATGGAATACGCTTCCTAAACTCTTTAGAAAATGAGGACAAGGACCTTCACGATGGAAGAAATGGAGTTCCTGGAATTAAAATGAGCTCTCTGAACTAGGGGACTGGTGGGAAGAAGGATGACAAAGGCCAACCTCAGGAATTTCCAACCACATCAAGTAACAATAATGGTCATTTATTTATTTGTTCAGTAAACATTTATTGTCTACTCTGAACCAGGCACTGTTCTGGGTGCTAAGGATACAGCAGTAAACAAACAGGCCAGGAAAGTGAAGAAAAGGTAGATTATGTTAGGGGGGTGATAAATACCGTGGAGAAAAGTAGAATAAGGCAAGGGAGATACACATGGAGTTGGGAAGTTAGAATAGCTTCCAATTTTGGTTAAGGTATCCAAGGAAAGCCTTTCTAAAATGGTGGCATTTGAGTGAGGGCTTGTAGGAGATGAGGGAGTAAACCAGGCAATTATCTGGACCAAGAGCAGAGGTAAGAACAAGTTCAAAGGCACTAGACGGGAGCATACCTGGCATGTTGAAGGAATTGCAAGCAGGTCAGTGTGGCTGGAACAGAGAGGATGGGGAGAGAATAGCAAGGACAGAGAGAGAACATGCAGGGCCTTGAAAATCATAGTAAGGGTTTTCACTTAGAGTTAATTAGGGGAGCCATTACAGAGTCTTGACCAGAGACATGACATGCTCTGACTTTTACATTGTAAAAGGATCATTCTGGCTGCTGTATTGAGAAGAGACTGAATAAAGAGGCCACACTGGTGTTTGGTGGAGGTAGAAGCAGGAAGCTCAGTTAGGAAACTACTAATGATGGTGACCCAGGCCAGGAAAGCAGCAGTAGTAATTGCGAGAATGATGAGTTGTAGATATATTTGCAGAGAGAAACAATAAGATTGGCAGGTACACTGGACATAAGGTATAAAAGAAAGGAGCCAATGTCTTCAAGGTTTTGAACCTGAATAGCTGGAAAGATGAACTGAAATGAAGACTAAAAGAGAAGCAAGCTTGAAATTGATGACCGGAAGTTCCATTCGGGACATGTTAAATCTGAATGCTTCTCAAACATCCAAATGATGCTGGGGGGAAATTGACCTAGACATGCAGATCTAGAACTGGGGGAAGAGATTCAGGCTAGAGAAACAAATGTCAGTCTTTACTACAAAGCTTTTCTTTTTTATTTATTTATTATACTGTAAGTTCTGGGGTACATGTGCAGATCGTGCAGGCTTGTTACACAGGTATACATGTGCCATGGTGGTGGTTTGCTGCATCTATCGCCCTGTCATCTACATTAGGTATTTCTCCTAATGCTATCCCTCCCCTAGCCCCTCACCCACTGCTATTCTTCCCCTAGCCCCCCCACCCCCAGGCCCCAGTGTAGATAAAGCTTTTCTACTTGCTGGTCTAATTTCCATGGTGTCTCTTCATGCCCAGAGCTTGACTGTGCCTTGATGCCCTTGACTTAAGGGGGCCCTACTACTATGGAACTTAGTCATTCAGTGTTTGTCCTCCTGCAGAAATGTCTTAATTTCAGGGCTCAAATGAGTTACTTGAAAAGAAAATTTTTATTATTGTTATAATAATTCTAGAACCAGAGCTTTTAAGTTTTTCTCTATTAATCACTGAACAACTTTGAAGAAGACCAAGAAGAAAATAAAGTAAGGAACCCTCTTGTGGAATTATTAAAGATTTTAATTTGTGACTGTCTTCATAGTAGTTTGGTGAGATATTCTCAATATTTCATTGCTATGGAATTGAAAACATTGTCCTTTTTTTCACATTGTTCTTAGAAGTTGCCTATAGACTCAGTTTCCTTCATATAAGATCTTACATTTCTTTTGAGTAGTTTCTAAACCTTGAGGATGCATTATTTCTACACTGGCATTTTAAGATCTCATAAGACTTGCCCTGGTAACCCTGACCACATTTATGCCTCCCTTTAGGAATTTGATAATTTAGAAATCATTCAGTCTCTATCTTTAGTCTCTCTTTCAGAAATCTCCTTAAATCTATGTGTGACTACATTATAAGGAGGAGAATCTCTCCACACCAGACTAAGATATTCTTAAGAAAGTAATAAGCCGGTACTATAACTACTAACCATTTTCTACTAATTTTGCAAAATCTTAGGTTGTGTATGTCTTATATTGAGCACACCACACAGCTCAGGGAATGGCCATGTTGTACAAAGGCAAGAGCCTTTGCCTGGACTTGGAGTCAGAAGATGCCTGTTCTGGACATAATTATGTCTCGTGCTTGGTTTGTGACAACGACAGTTGCAAGTTACCACACCTCTCAGTTCCTCAATTCTAAATAAGTAAAAATGTATTCTACCCACCTAACAAAGAAGTTGTGAAACTTCTAAATGCCTAAAACCAAAGGAATTAATTTTTCCCACCCATTCCCCATCTGCCAAACAAGTATATTGAATTTTCTTCTATATTCCCATTTCTAGTCAATTATGAGGTTGGTGCAAAAATAATTGCAGTTTTTACCATTACTTTCAATGGTAAAAATCACAATTACTTTTGTGTCAACCTAAATAAGTTGAGCCATAAGGTTTCTGTCATAACTACCCAACTCTGCCATAGTACCTGAAAAGTAGCTATAGAAAATATAAAAATGGACACAGCTGTTCATTTTTTGGTGTTTTATTTTGTTTTGTTTTGTTGTTTGAGATGGATTGAGATGGAATCTCACTCTGTCCCTCAGGCTGGAGTGCACTGATATGATCTTGGCTCACTGCAACCTCTACCTCCCGGGTTCAAGTGATTCTCCCTGCCTCAGCCTCCTGTATAGCTGAGATTACGGGCACCTGCAACCATATCTGGCTAATTTTTGTATTTTTTTTAGTAGAGACGGGGTTTTGCCATGTTGGCCAGGCTGGTCTTGAACTTCCAACCATAGATGATCCACCTCCCTTGGCTTCCCAAAGTGCTGGGATTACAGGTGTGAGCCATCGCACCCCGCCAGCTGTATTTTAATAAAACATGATTTACAAAAAGAGGTGACAGGCTGGATTTGGCCCACAGACTACAGTTTGTTGGCCCTGCTCTAATGCTGAGGCTAAGCCCTATTCTTCTGCACATATAAAACTCTCTGTCTTCAGAGAACAAACACTGACTCATTCCTTACTTTATAAATTCTGGATAAGTTAAAATTCCACAGGAGGGATTCTTAAATAAGGAACATTAGTATAATCATGTATAATAAATATAATAGTTCTACTGAACAGCATACAACGGATTAGCAAATATACAGATATATATACATATATATATATATGTGTGTGTGTGTATATATTCCCAAATAATTCCTGTACTGAGCAAAGAGCCTCATTCAAAGAAAATATGTGATTATGATATCATCTGCCAGAACAAAAGATTATTGCTACAGTTGAAACAGGTCTCCAAATTTTGGGAATTTACCTACATGTGACAATTTCCACTTTTGTCCAATTACAAAATATTATTTGCTTGTAAGTAGAGATATCAGAAACAATATTTAGAGATTATAAAACATATATTCACATTTCAGTAACCCATTGGTAAGGACTTGAAATATCATTGATATGGTTTGGCTGTGTCATCACCCAAATCTCATCTTGAATTGTAACTCCCACCATTCCCACATGTTGTGGGAAAAACCTGGTGGGAGGCAATTGAATCATGAGAGGTGGGTCTTTCCTGTGCTCTTCTTGTGATAGTGAATAAGTCTCATGAGATCTGATGGTTTTGAAAATGGGAGTTTTCCTGCCAAAGCTCTCTTTGCCTGCTGTCATCCATGTAAGATGTGACTTGCTCCTCCTTGCCTTCTGCCAAGTTCGTGAGACCTCCCCAGCCATGTGGAACTGTAAGTCCATTAAACTTCTTTTTTTTCCCACTCTCAGGAATGTCTTTATCGGCAGTGTGAAAACAGACTAATACAGTAAATTGGTATCAGTAGAGTGGGGCATTGCTGAAGATACCTGAAAATGTGGAAGCAGCTTTGGGGCTGGGTAACAGGCAGGGGATGGAAGAGTTTGGAGGGCTCAGAAGAAGACAGGAAAGTGTGGGAAAGTTTGGAACTTCCTAGAGACTTCTTGAATGGCTTTGCCCAAAATGCTGATAGCGATATGGACAATGAAATCCAGACTGAGGTGGTGTCAGATGGAGATAAGGAACCTGTTGGGAACTGGAGTAAAGGTGACTCTTGCTATGTTTTAGCAGAGACTGGAGGCATTTTCCCCTTGCCCTAGAGAGTTGTGAAACTTTGAACTCAAGAAAGATGATTTAGTGTATCTGGCAGAAGAAATTTCTAAGCCACAAATCATTCAAGAGGTTAGTTGGATGCTGTTAAAGGCATTCAGTTTTAAAAGGGAAACAGCATAAAAGTTCAGAAAATTTGCAGCCTGACAATGCAATAGAAAAGAAAGTTCCACTTTCTGAGGAGAAATTCAAGCCAGCTGTAGAACTTTGTATAAGTAACAAGGAGCCAAATGTTAATCCCAAGACAATAGGGAAAATGTCTCCAGGGCATGTCAGAGGTCTTCATGGCAGCCCCTCCCATCTCAGGCCTGGAAGCCTAGGAGGAAAAAGAGGTTTCCTGGGCCAGGCCAAGGGTCCCCGTGCTATGTGCAGCCTAGGGACTTGGTGCCCTGCATATCAGCTGCTCCAGCCAAGGCTGAAAGGGCCAACATAGAGCTTGGGCCTTGTCTGCAGAGTGTGCAGCCCCCAGGCCTTGACAGTGTCCATGTGATGTTGAGCCTGAGAGTACACAGCAGTCAAAAATTAGGGTTTGGGAACCTCCACCTAAATTTCCAAAGTTGTATGGAAACACCCGGATAAACAAGCAGAAGTTTACTGCAGGGGTGGAACCCTCATGGAGAACCTCTGCTAGGGTAATGCAGAAGGGAAATGTGGGGTTGGAGCCTCCACACAGAGTCCCTACTGGGGCACCACCTAGTGGAAGACCACCATCCTCCAGACCCCAGGATGTTAGACGCACGAACAGCTTGCACTGTGCACCTGGAAAAGCTGAAGACTCTCAACCCCAGCCCATGAAAGCAGCTGGGAGGGAGGCTGTACCCTGCAAAGCCACAGGGTCAGAGCTGCCCAAGACCATGGGAACCCACCTCTTGCATCAGCATGACCTGGATGTGAGACATACAGTCAAAAGAAATCATTTTGAAACTTTAAGATAAGACTACCCTCCTGCATTTTTGGACTTGCATGGAGCCTGCAGCCCCGTTGTTTTGACCAATGTCTCCCATTTGGAATGGCTGTATTTACCCAATGCCTGTACCCCCATTGTATCTAAGAAGTAACTAACTTGCTTTTGATTTTATAGGCTCATGGGCTGAAGGGACTTGCCTTGTCTCAGATGAGACTTAGACTGTGGATTTTTGAGTTAATGCTGCAATGAGTTGAGACGTTGAGGGACTGTTGGGAGGGCATGATTGGCTTTGAAATGTGAGGACATGAGATTTGGGAGGGGCAAGGGATGGAATGATATAATTTGACTGTGTCTTCACCCAAATCTCATCTTGAATTATAACTTTCACAATTCCCATATGTTGTGGGAGAAACCTGGTGGAAAGTAATTGAATCACGGGGATGAGTCTTTTCTAAGCTGTTGTTGTGATAGTGAATAAGTCTCATGAGATCTGATGGTTTTGAAATTGTGAGTTCTCCTGCACAAGCTCTCTTTGGCCACCATCATCCATGTAAGATGTGATTTGCTCTTCCTTGCCTTCCACCGTGTTTGTGAGACATCCCTAGCCATGCGGAACTGTAAGTTCATTAAACCTCTTTTTCTTCCCAGTCTCAGATATGTCTTTATCAGCAGCATGAAAACAAACCAATACAATCAATGAGCACTTTCTAATGTAATCCTAAACCTCCTAGAACATTAGAATCACAAGACTAGAACAGGGTCTCAAAGACTCTCCGTGAGTCTGCAATTGTTGGATGAACTATTCTAACTCTTTCTTATTGAAACACTACCTATGTATCAATGCTACTTTATTGGGAAGTTATAGAGACTGTGGTAGCCAGTCTCCAAAATGGCCACTGATAAACCCCACCCCTGATATAGTTTCTTATCAAATTGTACCAGGGTTGGTCTGTGTGATCAACAAAATAAAGCATAGGTGAGGGTATGTGACTTCTGAAATTAAATTATACAAGGCACTGCCGTTTCCATCTTGGTTGCTCTGTCTTGGTTTTACTCTCTCGGATCACATGCTCAGCCTGTTCAACTGCCAAGTCATGACCTTCCCTATGAAGGGGCCCACATGGTGAGGAACTGAAGCCTCCTGCTAACATCTACATGAATGAGCTTAGAAGAGGATCCTCTATCCCATCAGAAGACCACAGTCTGGTCAACAGTTTCACTGTGACCTCATGAGGGACCCAGAGCCAGAACCACCCAGCCACACAGTTCCTGGATTCCTATCCCTTATAAATGACAGATAATAGGTGTTTGTTGCCATAATATGCTAACCATTATGGTAATTAGTAACATACTCTAGGTAATTAAATAGAAATTAACAACTATCTAATATGTAAGTTGGTTTCCGTAAAAACAGATTGTAACCATTTGCAATCGGTATAGACAAAGCTGGTCACAGGCAAAGGCAGACAAGAAATAACATCTCTTTGGTGTTACAGCTAGACCCTGAAATGTGGTTCCAGCCACCATCTAATGGGATCCAGCCACTATCTGTGGATG
Organism: Sapajus apella; assembly: GCF_009761245.1. Lineage (NCBI taxonomy): Eukaryota > Metazoa > Chordata > Mammalia > Primates > Cebidae > Sapajus > Sapajus apella. The sequence goes on from NW_022436942.1 coordinate 18,332,449, forward strand.
TAAGTTCAAGTAGTGAAAATTTGAGGTAGCTCTTCCTGCTTAGGCCATGTCCTGCTCTTGAAATTCTATCTGCCTTTCTTCTACCTGTGCCAATGTGCAGATTTTGTTCATCTTTCATGGTCCAGGTCAGTGCAATTTCTTCCCAAAACCTTTCAGACTACTCTGCCTTTTCTCAATACCTACTTTATTTAATTCCATACCACAGAGTTCCTGACTGTTAACCAGGAATTTGTTTAATCTCCCTAAGCACTTAGGGAGCAGAAGCCATGAATTTATAAGAATTCTCTACCTTTCACCTCACTCTCACCCACTCTTGTCACCTGATGTTATTCGTTCACTAGCATCGGGACACCGTGAAGAGACTAAGCTCTCACTGTTTGCTTTAAGTGAGTCTGCATCAAAGCAAATACGCTTATTACTTTGAGTAAGTAGAAGCAGTGGAAGCGGGGAAGAAGAGAATGTGAGGGTTAACTCTAACTTCTTAAATGCTTTGCAGTGGGACAAACTACAGCCTTATCACCATAAAATCTTCAACAACATTTCAGTAACTACTGCAGTACTTTGAGGCCATTACAAGGGAGTAGAATTATTTCCAATGTCTCTGCTTGCTACAGCAAAATTCAGGAAGGAAAAAAGATGGCATTAGCTGAACTTCCTTGGACAGGGCTTTTAAGGAACCTAGGTCATCCAATCATTCCAGCAGAGCCCTTCAACACTTCTAGAAGGCATAGAAAATTATTGCTAATTAAATATTTAATGTTAATCAAAGCTGTCATATTAGTTTTCAATCAAATTTATGACAGAATAGAATTATATTTTAAGTGTTATGTATATACTTGATACTACATTAGAGCCTCAACTACCATCACAGTATATGGTAGATTTACGCTCATTTTTATAGCATTTGGATTATAATTTTATTATTTTAAATTATTATAAATATTTATGGTGGCTGTAGCTTTATCATATTGTTAATAATGTTTATAATGCTATGGTGCTCAGAGCTGAATATGAAGCACATAACCAATTACAGTATGGTTTTTTCTACAAGAAAATTTATTTTATATACTGGACCACATTGCAGTCAAACTCAGGCACTGCCTCTACTGTTTTGTGCATCTTCCACAGGACTTGGAAGAGTAATGGGTGCAAAGAAGGTGATAATATTTTCCTTTTACTTGGCTACATGCATCCACGTATGTATATCAGTAAAAACATTCCGTACCTGAAAAACTAGGAATTTTTTTTGACTTGGTATGCTTTTTTTCTTTAAACTGTTTAATTCATGTGCTTATACATACCAGAGGATCTCCTAACCTCAAGGAAAGTCCATGATGAACTACAGGAAATGAAAATCATAAATTTGGTAGAGATAGTAAAATAACTTCCCCAGAAAATCTCCTCTTCACTCCAACCATCTCTATTCTAATTGGAACGTGTGCAATTCCTCTCTAAGCCGTACACCAGCCCACAATCAGGAAGCCTCCCTGCTTCAGTATTAGCCTCTTCTATCATAGAGTCATTCACCCAACCACAGTGCATTGAGGACTCACTATGCCAAGCACTGGTAAGGCAGTAGAGCACACAATTAGGGAACAGACTCTGAAGCCAGGCTGCCTGGACGTTTACATCTTAGCTCCACCTGTTACTAGCTCTGTGGCCTTGAATAAGTTGCTTAACCTCTCTGGGCCTCAATTTCCTCATTGATATAATGGAGATTTATACCTCCTTCACAAGGGTATTTTAAGAATTCAAATAATAATACTCTTACTATTTCTGTTCCTGTATGTTCTTAAACATATTCTTATATTGGGGAAACAAGACCTAATTGTCCAAGAGGCTCTCTGTGACTCAGAACACTCCATGAATGCCTTCTAGGATGGTGAATGTTAAGTGGAGAAAAGAATTGCTTCCAGGCCAAGTGATGGTATTTAAGTGTCCTTTCCAGTGTGATTGTTTCTGGATTCCCATTACAGCTCTTAAGTCTTTTAGGATAGCACCTGGCACACTAGTCTCAAGAACACAAAATTTGAGTGAGTAACCCTTCTCCCAGGGAAATCACTGTCTAGTAAGGAAAGCAGTTTGTGAGTCAATTACTCACAGCCTAAGTACTGCTGGAAAGGACAGACAGAACAAGATGTTTCAATTAAACTGACACCCTGGGTAGGATTCCTATAGGAGCCAATCCTATAGGATCAACTGAACCAACCACACTCTGATGAATAATGTTTGTTGGAGCCAGAGGCCACAACACTGAGAAGGCCTGGAGGCAGATGTCTGGAAATGGCCAGAGGGTTGACCAAAGACTGAGCAGAGCTGCTGGAGGAGCTGAGGCCAGAGGGCCCAACAGGGGACAGATGTTGACAGGCCGGGCATGCCCACCTAAGCAACGTGAGCTTTAACAATAAAGTCGGAGCTGCCATTTAATACTTTGGATTTTTAAAAGATCTCTGTGGCCTTAGGGTAGAAATTGAAGAGTGTCAAGAAATTCCCAATTTCAAGATTTGTGGAGATGAATTGGAAGCAGCCACCCTATGCACTTTCTCCTCACTATGTGTTGTCATTGTACCCAGAAAGTGTTTGTAAATTATTTTCTATGTGCCCTCTCATTAAGCCAATACCGTTAATACTCTGAATGAAGGTGAGTCAAAATAATAACTTTCAAATTAGACATGGACTCTAGATTCTATTGTGTTTGCTCTATTAAAATAGAACTTTAGACCATCTATATTTGAACGGCTCTTCTGGAAAATTAGTAATGTGGCAGCCTCCATTGTTCTATGAAGTTTCCATTCATTCATGAGGGGAATCTGCCGAAAGATACAGATGAGGATCATAACTCTATTTTTAACTCCCTATTCTTCCCAAGTGAAAACAGGTTAATTATATTTCAGAAGTAACCTTTTCCTGCCTTTAGATTGGTAATGGTGTCAAATAATTTCATAATGGATAATACAACTCCCATTAGTGTTATGAATTATATTAGTATGAATCCTTTCCAAAGTCTTAAAATGTTTTAGCTGATATTTTAACTGTCTTAAAATGATGTTATAATGTACTTTTAAAAAATTCTCTCAGTCGGGGGTGGGGAGTTGGGGAGAGATAGCATGGGGAGAAATGCCAGATATAGGTGATGGGGAGGAAGGCAGCAAATCACACTGCCACGTGTGTACCTATGCAACAATCTTGCATGTTCTTCACATGTACCCCAAAACCTAAAATGCAATAAAATAAATTTTAAAAAAAAATTCTCTCATGGTTCAATCTTGGCTCACCAAAAATCAGTGATCTTAATGACTGTGCTGCTTTAGTTCAAATTCTCCTCTTTCTTACATAAAGCAGTTAGTAATTCTAAATCTAATACTATTTCTGTTCCTGTATGTTCTTAACATATTCTTAAACTGAGGAAACAAGACCTAATTGTCCAAGAGGCTCCCTGTGACTCAGAACACTCCATGAATACCTTCTAGGTTGGTGAATATTAAGTGGAGAAAAGAATTGCTTCCAGGCCAAGTGATGGTATTTAAAAACCATTCCTGTGCGGTTGTTTCTGGATCCCCATTACAACTGCTCCACATCACTTAAAAGCTTTCCTTCCTCAACAAAATGCTGGCCTACCCAAATTTTGCCCCTTGTAGATTCCATGCCTCCTTATGAATGTCACAAATGCATTGATAGTGTAAACCAAAAATAAAATTCAAAGGCCCTCCACAACCATCTGACTGGACTCCCTCCTCCGCCACAGTACCTTAAAATTTAACCCAAAAGACTGGTCAGGCCTATCGGGAAGTAGGCGTTGGACATGCCTTATCATACCCCTCCAGCACTAACGTCAACACAAACCTTAAGTCTGAATAAAAAAATACTTATAGTCTTCTACTTGGAGGCTTCATCTGCATGATAGAATCTAGGTCTCCACAAATTTTCATCATAACCCAGACATTCCTTTCTACTGATAATAACTCTTTCAACCAATTGCCAAGCAGAATATCTTTAAATCTACCTATGGCCTGGATGCCCTGCCCCCACTCTTTGAGTTGTGCCACCCTTCCAAATCAAACCAATGTAAATCATACACAAAATGATTGATGCATTATGTATCCTTAAATGTATAAAAGCAAGCTGTACCCCAACCTCCTTGGCCACAAGTCATCAGGACTTCCTGAGGCTGTGTCATTGGTGTGTCCCTAATCTTGGCAAAATAAACTTTCTAAATTGACTGAGACCTGTCTTAGATATGTGGGGTTCACAATGGCCTTTAGTTATTTTAACGACTGAAATATCTATTTGGCATTCCAATGAGTAGCCTTAAACTAAGACTACATGAATGCAAAGCAGTTATCTGAAAATTTTAAACTTCATCAGACCCTGTGACACTTAACCCTCCCAAGACAAGTCACAAATTTATTACACTTGTTACTAAGGGCATAGAATTAATATGCTGTAGATTAACTACGATTCTTTGCTTGACCAAACCTTAGTGGGGTTTCTCAATCTTCTCGTAGGCCCATTTGTGAACTTCCTCATAAAATCTGGTTTTAGCAAGAACTCCTCACCCTCAGTATCTGATACCCTCCAGGCCTGATCAAGGTTCCTCATCCTCCACTATCCCCCAGGTGGTTTCTGATCAACCTGGCCTGTCTTTAGCAAGAATCCTATTAGGTGAGGTTAGCCAGAATCTCCCTTATTCCTGATGTTACCTCTTAGAAGTTTTCCATCAACAACTCCCTACTCTGCTTCTTGGCTATAAATTTCCACTTGCCCATCCTGTATTCGGAGTTAAGCCTAATTAATCTCTCTCTGACTGTAAAATCCCACTGCTATGGTCTCTATACCAATCATGATGGTCCTGAATAAAGTCTGCCTTACCCATGCTTTAATATCATCAAGTAATTTTTTCTTTAGCAAGAAAAAAAATTTGGTCTACAGAAAGTTGTATTGGTCTTTTTCTTGCTGCATAACAAATTACTGTGCTTAACTATTACTTTCTTCCATGGCATGTATTCCACTTTTTCAGGCAAAAGGGGATAGAATTAGAATAATCTTACTGAAATTTAATTCATTGTTTCGGGATTTTACTGCTGGAAAATCATTAACATGGCACCTAAAATAAAATTATTTTAAAAGAAAAAATTATTCCAATTAGAACACTCCCTCCTGTTTTGAGACACACTGCTGGGGCTTTAAAACAAATTTGTAATCTTGTAACTTTGGTATTTTTCAGAAGAGCAAACAGGATTTTCAGGGTAGAAGAGCACCAACCGTGCCTCTCACTTATCTTACTTAAGTCAGACTGGTAGCAATTAGCTCAAGAATTCACTGTGTTTCTATCGAATGTGCCTTGCAGGTTCACCTCATTAGCATGCCTGCGTTTTCTGCATTAATCTCCTCGAGGATGTTCTCCAAGGGGTTAAGCCTAGACATGGAAGCAGTACAGCCTTTATGAAGAAATCCCTGACAAGATTCTCTTGGTTCGATTCAACTACGGTCCACAGTAGAAAAAAAAACGAATTTGTTCTTCACAATGTAATTTTCCAGCATAAGAAACATGTGCAGTTCCTAAGAATATTTGGCCAGTTGACAATAGTGTGTTTGAGAATTTCTGCTCTGGGATGTGTCATGACTGGAATCCTTAATAATTTTTCAGATGAGAACTGCAAGCCACAAATAGTGTGTAGCGTTTATCCTCACAATGTTTGGCTTTGCCAAACATGATTCAGAGCAAGAAATAACCAGAGGTCCTATATTACTGCTTTCGACATAGGTTAAAACAAAATTAATCCTCAAGAATATATTCACCTGAGTGCATAAAAGACAATGACTCAGCATTCTTTAACTCTCATTGCCTCTCCTTATCACTCAACATTACCACTGGCCTGGTAAAAGAAATAGTCACAATTATCTGGGAAATCTAACTAAAGTAAAGACTATCACAATGACTACATCAAACCGAAACAGAACACTAAGAACAATTTTCTTCGATAAAAACTAAAAACCTGAAATAATTTTTTGCTTTAATAATGTAGATGTTACAAAAAAAATTGGGAGTAGAAACAATTATTACTTTTCTTATAATTATCTCAAATGTCTTCTTTGCACCACCTATATAAATGAACATAGCAAAAAAGCTGAGCCAGAATTTAGAAAGCTGAACATTCATTCTTCTTCACTCATTATTATACAAGCCTGCAAGATTCTCTGCTGGGCATTCTAGTAACTACAATGGTGAGTTAGTTATACAGTGGTTCTAGCCTCACGTGTTTATGTAATGTGATTTCTGAAATATGTGTTCAATTCTCATATACACTAAATTAAATAAGTGAACCCTAAATATAACTCCACTGAAACATGTAGATCTGTATTTACAGCCGTACCACTGGTGTCCAAAAGAACGGCTGAGCAGGGTTAAATGCATATTTTGCTCTTTTCATTTATTCCTTATTTTATTTATTTCTTCTGAATGCGTATATTATTAGACATCAATTGTGTGTGAAATTCTCAGCTCAGAATGTTGGCATACAACATTTACCAAAGTGTTTACATCTTATTTGTTTTCATCCTCTATTTTAATCTGTCATTAAAAATAATAGTGGAATCTTGCTTTCAGTTATTACATAGTAAGCAACACAGTCTTTAAAAGAAGATAGAGGCCAAAGTCAGAATTCTTCATTCAACTGTCAGATGATTCTGAGACAGGCTGGTTCCGTAACCTCTTGCGGCTGTTCATGTGGGGTGGTGAGATAGTGAGGCATGACAGAGAGGCAGGAGCAGGTTTGTGAAGAGGCATCAGACAGGATGATGATGGACTGGAGATGAATCCCATTGTGCACCCTTGGGCACATCACTTCCCCTCTCTCAGACTCAGTGTCCTTTCATCTGTACAATGGGTATAAATACTACTGCAGAGGTAAATACTAAACGGGATAAAGTATCCATATCTTGACTATTATAAACAATGCTGCAATGAACCCGGAAGTGCAGATATCTTTACGAGGTGCTGATTTCACTTCCTTTGGGTATATACCCAGAAGCGGAATTGCTGGATCATATAGTAATTCTATGTTTAATTTTTAATGCCTCCATAGTGTGTTCCATAATGGCCATACCAATTTACATTCCCATCAACAGTGTACTCGGGTTCCCTTTTCTGCACACCCTCGCTAACACTGTTATCTCTTGTCAATTTGGTAACAGTCATCCTAACAAGTGTGAGGTGATATCCAGTTGTGGTAGATTAGAACATAAATACATCGAAACACTTACATAAATAATGGAATTATGTATTTGAAACACTTTATACATAGAGAGCACTCAGAAAACAGTCACTGTTTCTTCATCTGTAAGATGGGGTTAATAAAATACCCACCTCACAGATTGTGGTGGGAACCACATTAGTTAATGTGTGAGGAAATGCACAAGCATGGCATCCAGTGCTTAACAAAAATCAACAGACATTTACCATAGATGAACAGGGTGTGTTTGTGTGTCTGTGCACACCCATGTGTCTGCAAGATTATGTTTAGTTTATTGTATTTTCCAAATCATCATACAGACTGGAAAATAACTAACTCGTGACTTTGGGAAAGGCAGGAAATTGAAAAGTCTAGCTTTGCACCATGTTTCATAGCCTATATGGTTGGCATAGGCTAAAAACACACTATTTGATTAAGATAGCAAACATAGTAAATGCCCTAGGAAGCTATGAAGTTGTGACCATCTAGTCCATAAGTCAATGCTCATTTATTCTCATGAATGTCTGTCTCATAAAATTTATTAAAAGATCTAGATTCATCTGGTTATGGTGTCTCACACCTGTAGTCCTAGCACTTTGGAAAACTGAGGCAGGATGGAAAACTTGAGCCCAGAAGTTCAGGCCTGCAGTGAGCTATGATCACACCACTGTACTCCAGCCTGGGCAACACAGCAAGACCCCATCACATGCAAAAAAAGACCCAGGCTCCAACAGCCTCAGGTTTCTGCTCTCATCTACCTCATACAAAGTAGCTCATCCCAATCCACATTCTGAGCAGCAGGATGAAGAAAGAGGGTGGGGAAAGGGTGAACACTATTCACACCTGCTTTCAGGGGTAAGAGTTTCAGAAGTCCCACACATCTCTGTTCCTCATATCTCATTGGCCAGTGCTTAGTCACATGATCACACCTGGCTAAAAGGTAAGTTTGGAATAGAGTCTTTGTTCTAGAAGCCAGGTGCACAGCTAAAAACCAGTCGTTCTATTGTGATAAAAAATAGAGAGTGAATATTAAAGCTTAATTATTAGCGCTAAGAAATCTAGTGATAATTAAATAATTCTGCAAAGTATTTTCTCTCAGTAAGACTTTCTTGAGTTGGGAGGGGAAAAGTTAAACATAGAGAAAAAAAGAATTAACATTGTAGATAGAGGCAGGCTGATAAAATGAAAAAGGAAAAAAAAAATACTCTCCAAATTTTGAGCTTTACCAATATCTTTCTTCAATCTCTTTTTTGCCATAACACTGAGTTTTCTAAAAGTCTGTTTATTCTTAAACATCAATGGGACACAAGTTCTTTTCATTTTTATTTTCACAGTTTAGGTGCCTGAGATTTTTTAATGCAGGTATTTCCTGGAATTAGACTGTTGAGGAAACTTAAAGAGGCCAGATTTGCCTGGTTGAGTCTACAGAGAGGAAAGCTTGTTAACAGATTGAATATTAATACTATTCATTTGTATATATTACAGCCTGCCTACAACTACAGGGTACTTAACCTCATGATATATAACAACCTCTTGAAGTAAGAGTGGAAAACACAACTGCAGTGTTCTAGCCTAGAGGCAGCCGATAAATGTAAAGTACACTGGAGCAAAAGACCTGGGTTCTGGCCTTGAACCTTCTTCCTGGCCATGTGATCTTCAGCAAGTCAAGTAATCTCTGTAATCACTATCAATTTAATTGGTTGTGACAGGTGCAAGTGGAAATCTGGGTGCACAAGAACTTGATTTTTTGTTGGATTAATGTCACATGGAGTCTAGAGGCACTATTGATTTAGATACTACAGGAAACCTGTACTCAAAGGGATGTGAATATTTTCTTGAAAGCAAATACAATAAAAACTGTTATCTGATCCTGTTACCAGTGGCACACCACCAACCTGGGTATCAAAAATATTTCCACCCCAAACTGCAATTATTTTTGGCAGTGGGTGTCTCCCAAAGCCACAGGTTTGCTTTACTGCTTCCTCTTCCCGTGTTTCGTGATGGTTGGGGGAGAGTCTTAAAAGAGTCACCTTTTCAAAGATGAGTTTAACTTGTCTCCTCTTTCTTTGTGAAGGCTGGCAATTATTAAAAATGTTGATTCTATTTCCAAAGTTTTGTACTCCAAAAAAGTGCATTAAAGCCTAAAGTTATAAAATAGTAACTATTCAAGAGAGTAATCATTCACTAAGCAAATGTTTATGAAGAGACAACTCTGTGCCAAGCAAATGGAAACTACCACTAATGTAATCAAGGGCCCTCATTTGTCTAAGAAAAAAAGAATGAGTTACTTTTTAAATTATTTTTTTCTTCTTCTTTCCTCCTCTTCCCCTGTTCCCCACTTCCTACTTGGCTCTTTAGAAATGTAATTATAACCTTGTACCTTCCCTTCACCAGATACTCCCTACAATGCTAGTTCATCTAACTGTATGCTTAGAAGCTTCAAAACTGGGATCTCTTCAACCAGGAGATTGCCTCGAGCAATTTACAACTTAAAGTAAGCCGCTGTGATACTCTTTCCCACCAATAGAGCATCTTGAAACAACAGCCACTTTACAATCTAGTTCTGTCCTCAGTGGCGCCTGGCTGGCCACCTGGTGGGTAAGGCATGAAGTCACATAGATCCCCACCTGTTGCATCCCTCCCTGTGTGCCATTCATGCCAACTTCCCCTTTAAAAGCCTCTGCTTTCTGCCCCAGAAAAGAAGCAGTACCTTTAAGGCAAGAAACCTGTACTTCTTCCCCTAAGCTATCTTTGGAATAAAGAACTGCTTTGTTTTTCCTTTTGTTTGTGTTTTTTGTTGTTGTTGTTGTTTTTTGAGACAGGGTCTCACTCTGATGCCCATTCTGGAGTATGATCATGGCTCACTGCAGCCTTGATCCATCTCCCAGGCTTAAATGATCCTTCCGAGTATCTGGGACCACAGGTGCACACTACCACACCTGGCTGGCTAGCTGAATGATTGATCGATCGTAGAGATGAGGTTTCACCACGTTGCCCAGGCTGGTCTTGAACTCCTAGACTCAAGCAATCTGCTTACCTCGGCCTCTTAAAGTGCTCAGATTACAGGCATGAACCACTGCACTGGCCAAAAGTCGCTTTCTTTGTATCAGACCTCACTCTTGTTAATCGGACTGTGCAAGTAACAAGTGACTGAATCTGCATTTCTGTTACATTAATGGCTTAAAATACAGTAATATATAAGGCACTGACCCTATTCTCAGAGGTGACAGCCCAGCAGGTGGGACCATCACATAGACAGAGAGCTACAAATCAGAACAGGTGTGTCGTGATGAGGAAATTCAGCAAGAAGCTGCAATTAGCCGGCCTGGAGTGAGGGTTGGGTGGGTGGAGGAGGAGGGTCAGAGAAACAACACGACAGGGTGTTTAGGAAAGCTTGGACTCTGGGCTCAGAAAGACAGGAGTTGGGTTTAAGGCTTTGTTGCACAGTAGCTCAGTGACAGCAATTAACAATATTATAATGGTTAGTAATCCTAATAATAATAATATGCCAGATAGCTATATTTTAGTGCTCCTGAAGCACCATCAGCTTCTTAAAACACAATTATGATTCAGGTGGGTAACAAGGCTATGTCATCTCTCTTTTACTTTTAAATTTCCTGTTAGAATGCCTCTGTCCCCAAACATCTCTGACAAGATGCAAATGGCATCACTGAAATGAGAATAACTGAGCTAGATAAAGGGATAATTGAAGCTATTTCAAAACCCCACTTAAACCTTTTGCTGGTGAAAATACGCATGAAAGAGCTATTTTCACTATCATATGAAAAATCCTTTTTTGGCACATACTTTAAGGATTAAACAGAGATTAAACATCTACACTTTTTAACCTCCTACCTACAGAAAATTTTAGGAATCACCAAATTAGGTTTGTAACTGGGTGCACAAAACCTGAGTTATTTTTCTTTATCACAACAAAACCTGAGATGTCTTGAAGTGACCTTACAGGCTGTGAATGCCAGCACTTGAACGAAACAGAAGGATTTTGTCTTTAAACTTAATCTTGGAAGGAAAGAGAGTGCTTCTCAAGTATAAAGTTTGTCCTCATCAAAGGGCTACTTCTCATTAAGCCAGGTGATGCCACAGAAAGAATACAAGTAGAAAATAAAATCAAGGCTATAAACATTTATTTAATCTTGTCAGTTCTTCATCCTCTGCCCACTCTTCAGAAAACCAGATGGACAAAAAGATGGTCATCTTGAAAAGCAACAAAAAGTTAAAAACTTGTCATTTGCCCAAATAAACAGCATTTCAAAGCCTGTTGTGACTTTGGTATAAATTATTTTTATGCTTTCTTTTGTTGTTCTTGGTTTGTCTTTAATATAAAAGGAGTTGTTTGGTTGAACCTCTTTCCCTCAAGCTTATTTCACCCATTTCAATGTGTTGCAAAATTTACTAAGCACTGAATATACTTAAACATGAGTCATCATAATGTCCTATTTTAGTTGAGGTGGTTCAGAGAGCCAGTGCTAAGGCCTTGTGCCTACTGTGGGAGAATTGTTTTTCTCTAGTTCTTCCAAAAGAAAAACCAGCTCAGCCACGGAAGAGATGCAGTTCCCCCACGATGCGTGATTTGGGGTAAGACTTTTGACTTACTTAAGATTCCATTTCTGGTCAGCAAATGGGATCATAATACCTACCTCATGGGCTGTTGCAAGGTTCAAAATAATTAATAAATGTAAAATGCTTAATATATAGTGAGCACTGCACAAATATTAATTTCCTCTTTTTCCTCTCCATACATATTCTTCTAATGTTCTCAATTCTTTTCTTTCAATAGAATAAGAGTATTTTTATAGAATAGGATTAAATGTCTTATAGCTACCAATAAAACATACCAAATAATCCCACAAGCTAATTAAATATAAGACCTAGCTCCAATTTCACAATATGTTGTAAACCAGAGACACATAAAACTGATTGTGTTAAGAAAACAGATTCTTTAGAGACAGGCCTAATGCACACCTAAAAATCTGACTGTCTTTTGTTGTGTTCTATCTGGTACATCACCTCTATCATTTGTTCAAACAATGTCTGCTCTCAAGAAGAAAAAAATTGATTAGATATTGCTTCTTAATAACATATGAAACTTCAGTGAGAGTCCCTAATTTGGAATTAAAAAAGCAATTTTTGGTGTAAGAACCTCTGCTATTCTATCCCTTTCTAGGAGAAGAATGCCTCATCTAATAACCTGCGTCTTGAGATAAATGAATGCATTAAAGTTCTTAACACTCTTTTGATGGACTACAAATGGTCACAATACAGGACATATTTGAACAGTAATGATTTGTGCTTTCTTCTTAAATGTAAGCTGATTGCAAAGGCTCCTAGACCGTGAGAAGTAAATAACTAAAAGGGTCATGAATCTTAATAGCTTCCAAATCAGAAAGATCTGCAACATATATGCTCTGACTGGAGTGTGAATGGAATGTATAAATATTAATAGGTCTGGCAGAGCCTCTGCAGACAAGCTGTCTAAAATTTCACAGTGGGAAGATTGAAGTTGCAGTGTATGGGGCAGACATGAGGCTCCCACCTGGAAATGAACTGCCAGCATGTGTGTAAATACATTTTTTCCTAAAGCGATATTTATCACGCAGTCCTGCTCTGGCACCCAGTAACACTATGCATTGATGTTTAACTCCAGTGTGCTATTTAACATTATGAACATGCACACCAGGTCCATCTTTGGAAACAATAAGACCGAATACCTGAGTTTAAGAGCCTCAAAATACAACTTCAAAACCAGCACTGCAAACTCTAAACAATATTCCCCTTGCCCTAGGACTTGCTGGCTATTGGGACATAACTTTGTTCTGTAACATCCAAGACAGTGATTCTGTTTTCAGTGGACAGAACATAGAGGAGTCAATTGGTCTAATTAGAATGGGTAATCTGTGTTATGGGTAATACTGGGAACTACGAAAAATAAACATTCATAAAACTGATCTATAACCAAGAAATTTTATTTTAAAATGAAGGAGGTCTATGTTGAATGATGAACAAGTTTTTATCTTTTTCTACCCATTGCCTCCTTCAAAGGATTGAACCTATGTATTAACTTTTCTGTACTGTTTCCTGTAACCAGGGACCCCTCTCAGAACCAAGTATGTGAAGCTCATTTTACTATTCATAGATGAAAAGAAAAAAGAAGGAACAGAAAGATAAAATATTCTTAGGAGTAGTGAAGGGAATGTGGTCAAATTAGAAAATGCAAACTTATTTTGTAGTTTCCATATTTGTGAGAGAAAGAGAAATGCATGGTTTTTTTTTTAACATTTGTTTAAGGATATTTTGCTTGTTTGTTTGCATGATGTGAACAAGGTATTCATTTAAAATTTTTCTAACTTTCACTTATCTTGAACAAAATCAAAGCCAAAGAATTTTCCACCAGCCATTCCTCATCCCCACAAAAACAGTATTGATGATTTGCCCTCAAATGAGAGAGGTGTGGAAGCCCTCAGGAAAAAGCAAATACTTCTTAGGTTTAAAAATGTATGACTTGTTAGAGATTTATCAAAAATTTGTCTTCACCAATTTGGGACTTTCAAAAGAAATTACCTGTGATTTGTTAGATTTTTCAAACCAAGTGTTGTTGTGAGCAACCAAACCGACAAAATCAAATCTGCCACCAAGTCACATAAAAGCAATTTAAAATCATTATTACCCCAAAGTAACTCAGGCCAAAACAAAAATCTGAATCCAAACAGTAGTCTTCATGTAACAACCACGATTGCCCTGGCCAATCACAATCATGTAACAATCACAATCATGTAACATACACAATCACCTACATTGACCAAGGAAGGTACCAAGAGGTGCCATCACGTGGTCAGCTACATGTTGCCTTTCCTATAGGAGGCGCTTAACTTCCTAAATTAGCTCCTGGAAAGTGGGCATGTGTCAAACCTGATTCTTCCACTTAATTTCAGGCATATTTTGTTTTCACCTGCAATAGACCACCCGATGTAAATCATTTCTAACAGCTTAGGTTAAGTTTTTCTGTCTTTACCCTACTTCCCCTAGAATGTGATCATTGTTAATGAATCCAAGGAACCCCATAGTAAAACTTTCAAAAACTAAATAATCCTTTAATAATAATCAGCCCTCAGTTATCTGCTTGTTCTGTTTGGAATTTTTAAAGTTGCTACACCCCTGTGTGGACATTTTTCAGAGACTGGATTTTCATTAGCAATTTCCAACTTCAAGTTTCCCAAGGAAATTTCAACTCTACTTAAAAAAGAAGAGTGTCTTATGAGAAGATGGTTAACAATCCCGGTTAAACCGCATTTGGCAATCAAAATCCTAGAGCAATTAGCACCTCAATCATCCCCAAAATTACAGACCTGTGAGATTAGATCTGCATTCCAAAACTGTCTGCCTTCAGCCTGCAGACTGCAGATAAAAGAACAGCTCTCAGAAGTCACTGTGGAAGGCTTTACATGTTAATTACAGCCATCCCAGGTCATGCTGTCCCTGTGGCTTTTTATGTTTTCAGCCAAACTTTATTTTTGAAATACTTGTCTTTATTTCCCTAACTTCTGAAACTTGCTTCTTTCTTTTGAGTGATATGTAGGGCACAGGTGTCATTTTTGTCCCCAGGTTTAGATTTTTTGACTACACAGACAACTTTAATTTCAACTTTATATGTGACCTCTTTCACTGTGTATTGATGCGCTTGTTCATGACATGGTTACTGGAACAAAGACTTGTGGTTAATATTATGCTCCATTTATTAAAAATACAGAAGTCAGTGGTCCATCAGCATAGAGTTACATTTCTGGGAATTGTAATTGCAGGTATGCGTGTCCCAAACAAAGGTTTTCTTGTCCTGGGCACTTTCAAAGCCTGTGAGGAACACCCTTCAGCTGAATGACAAATGTCAGTTACCCCAAATGCCCCTTTTGTAATTTTACTTTTTACTACTGCAAAAAGCAGATGCTTTGGGCAATGGGGGGTGAGTTGATAACTAGCTGTGATGAGTAATGAAACCATTAGAATACCAGCAAAAGCACAGGCTTATCACACAACAAAAATGCTTCAGAAACATTAAACTAATCGAGTCATCCATACGACATCTATGGATCTGAATCTTTATATTTTGGGGAATACAAAGGTCTTGTCAAGGAATCACAGGTAATAAATTCTATTACTCTACTTTTCTATTTTTCTATTTTAAATTGGTCAGAATTCAGTTGAATGTCAAGTATACGCCTAAGAGATTCTGGAGTTAGGATACAGAATTATGTACTCCTACACAGGTATAAGGGAGAAAAAGAGTAATTTCTTCTCCTCATGCATTCACAAGGGTCATGGCTGACACCCCTATAACAAGCACAGGTTAATAAGAGAAAAGCATAACAAAGGTATCTGAGCAATGCTTCCCATGACACCGGAGCCTTCACAGATGAAGACCCAAAGAGCCAGTGAAAACAGAGACAACTCAATTTCATATTTATATGTGTCCTTTTCTAATGTGTACTGATTTATTTTCATGCTTGGGTTTGATGAAGAACAGAGAGTCGTGTAGAAGTATGACTGGACAGGCTGGGAGTCTGTAATCCCATCAGTTTGGGAGGCCAAGGCGGGTGGATCATCTGAGGTCAGGAGTTCGCAACCAGACCGACTAACATAGTGAAACCCTGTCTCTACTAAATACAAAAAAATGAGCCAGGCATGGTAGCGCATGCCTGTAATCCGAGCTACTTGGAAGGCTGAGACAGGAGAATCACTTGTACCTGGGAGGTGGAGGTTGCAATGAGCCGAGATTTTGCCATTGCACTCCAGCCTGGGTGACAAGAGCAAAAGTCCATCACAAAAAAAATGTATGACTGGACAAAAAGAGGGTGTGACCTACTGATGATCAACTGAAGGGAACTTAGCCAGGTCTGTTTGTTCAGATTCTTCTTGGCCTTTCTGTGTAACGCTCTTTCCCTCTGTGGATACGGCGGGATCCTGTCACATGAGGGTCTTTAGGAGAGAAGTTCAGAGAGATTTTTCTACTCTGAGATTTTCAAAATATCCTTCAGCTTAAAATACTCAATATGCCAAGGTACCACATTTTGGAGTAGCATTCTCTGTACCCTGTCATTGACCAGGAGCTTCTTAACTACCGCAGGTCATCATTAAACACTCTGGTGTGCTCATTTCAGCTGCTAACTCTCCTACAAAACTCCAGAGTTGGTGCAAAAGTAACTTTACTGAAAAATGATGATAATTACATACCTCAGCATTTTTAGAACCTATTTCAGCCAGAGCGTTTCCAAAATCACTGTGCCTCTTCTTTTTATTTTACGAAATATACATATTAAAATAGTTTTACAGAGTTCAAGAACAACGTTCAAGCAGAGATATACATCAGTTTCCTAGAATAAACCATGAAGACAGTACTTAAATATCTAGGCAATATGACAGAGCCTATATTTACATATAAATTAGGCCCAGCACATCAAATAATTTTTTTGTTATTCTTGTTGCTTTATGTTAGTTTTCCCCCACCTTCAAACATGAAGAGGAGAAGTTTTCTCATGGCTAAACAATGCCAGGCAGCTATAAGCACACGAAAACAGTTTTTTTTCTATTTCACAAAGGAGGAAATTAAGGATCGGAGAGAAGAAATTGACTTTTCAATAATATAGTTATATGGCTAAGAAAGGCTTAGCAGATTCCCTACTTCCTACGTCAAAGCTCTTTTAGTCATTTTAATTTAGTCAGGCAAAATAACAAAAAATATAAAAATACAAAAACATAATTATTTCTTTAAAAAAATCCCTGAGAATTCTGATGTGAATAAAATGCATTATACAAAATGCTATCAAGAGGATCATCAGTAAATTCAAGAAATGATCAGATCCTATAACTTCTTGCAATGACATTTACATCTTGCAAATGTCATTGCAAGTAGTGATAGGCCTAATTATTTCTTTCGTCCTAAGAAAAACTATTCAATTATTGTCACATTCACAGTATGATTAAAAATTGGTCTTTCACTATCATTCTTAACTATATTAGACTATTCCAAAGGCAATATTTACCTTGACACAAACCTTTTGGCCAGGAAACAATATGGCAAAGGAGTGGGGAGAATTTCGAATATGGAGTAAAAACATCTAACTTGTCTTAGGAAAGGTAATTTAGCAATATGTTTCAGGAGACTTAAAAATATTCATGCCCTTTACCCAGCAATTTAGCTTCTAAGAATGCATACTAAATTAATAATCCTGATTTTAAAATGAAATAATTTCAGCACAAATATGTTTACTAGCATTGTGTTTATAATAGTGAAAAATTGAATGCAATCTAAATTTAAAAAGTAAGACAACTGTTACATGAACTGAAGTATATCCAATGAGTATATCATTCAGTTAGGAAAATGGTAATTAATATCCTATTAAATATTACCAAACAAAAATTAATGAACTAAACTGCAAGTCAGAAGAAACTCACCAGAATAAAGCATAGAGAGACAAAAGAATGAAAAATACAGACCAGAAATTAAAAGACATAGAGGATATGTATGTCTAACACACATTTAGTTGTAACCTCAGAAAGAAAAGGCTAAATAGGACAGACGCAATATTTAGGATTTAATGGCAAAAAGTTTTCAAAACAGATAAATATATCAATCCACAGATTTAATAACCCTGTCAAAAAGGAAATTTAAAAACTCAGGATTTTTGCTGATTCAACTCTTGTACTAATGAGCATTTTAACCTCCCTGCATATCTTTTTTGTTATTTATAAAGCAAGAGCATTGACTTATATAATTTCTAAGAATTTTTCAAATATTATCTAAGAACTGGTACCATTCTCAATAACAGTATTTATAATGTAATCTTATAGGTATTTCAAAACTCCTGCACAAAAACATGTCCCCTATCAATCAGCAATGTTAAGAGCCTACATTTCTGCTGGTCTTTAAAATCTTACTATAGACATCCTTTGGACTGTTGAACAAAACTAGGTCATTTTTTGTTAAAGGATAGTATTAAAGTGTCCATATGCTATCTGACATGTGAGATGAATGAGTAAGCAACTCCAGGCCTTTAATGAAGTAGCATGAACTGAATTTGTTTATTATATATTGTATTACTTTCAATTGACTAAGAAGGTATGCTAAGGTATACCAAAAAAGTAAATTTCAATGAAAGAACTAACCAAATACAGCAAATATATAGCATAAATATAAGTCAAATACTATTGTTAAATTTTCCAAATGTATCTAGATTCTGATAGTCAATTAAATATAAAATTATAATATTTGTGTCAGCTCATTAATGATACCAAGTTACAAACTCAGAAACAAAAACTGAAGTTATGAGAATAGTAGCATTTTATCACTCAATCATTTAGAACAATCCTGTGACCCGTAAATCATTCTTTTATCTTTAAAAAATAGGTATGGGTAACAAAAAAGAAAAAAAATAAGGAAAGTACAAATAAATTATATTAGTTAATACTCTACTTGCATTCCATAGTCAGCATGACTTTTTAAAAATCTATATATGTAAAAAACAAATGCGCCTCATGAGTCTTCCATGTTCATGATCTAAAGATAAGGTATAATATTTCTGTTACCATTGATGAAAGCTGAATAACTTTACCACTAAACTAGTTTTAAGATTTACTGAGCCTTTATAATCATCAATTCTTACAGCCCTTGTAAATAAGAAACATTAGATATCATTTTATAAATGTGGAGAATATACTGGAATTTCTTAAACAGATGGTTGAAAGGTAATTTAGTAAGTTTTTTTTACTAGAAAAAAAACTGGTATCCCATGTGAGTTCTACTATTTAATGAAATGCAAATTGAATGCTTCTCTCTGTTAAACATCAGAAGGTTCGATGTATAAGTTATTCTCTAATATTCAGATTCATGCTGTGAATTTTAAATTCTAATTCCATAGTTCATTTCTCTCTCACCTCACCACTGACAATATCAGCTCAGCCCTTCCCTGGAATAAAGTTCATTTTCTTTGGTGATAAAGGGATTGAAATTTGGCTTTTCCCAGCTTCCCTGGAGCACAGCATTTGCCATTTCCATTTGAGGTCTAGCAAGTCTTACTAATCATGCAAATTTGCAAAAAACAAAAAGCTTTGCAAATTGTTTGGGGTAAGTTCAAGAAAATGAGGTTATCTTGAGCTAATATTAATATCAGGAGTAGAAGGGAACATTAAAACTAAGCAGAAAACTAGGGATAGGGTCTTTTAAAGCCATTTATGTAGAATGTGGCTTACAAATGAATGTCAACTGTAAAGACCCAAATATAACCCTTCAAATTCAGTACTGTGAACAGTTGCTATTCAGCAAACGTAAACCCAGTGCAACTGTTACACAGCTGTCATTATGCACTTTATATTAGAACGATAGGGAGGAAACATTGCAAAGTAATGCTCTTGAGGAAAAAATGTTAGGGATGGGTCCTCTCAACTAAAAATATTTACATGTAAAGTAAATGGTAAAGAGGTTGAAGTGCTATAGAACTTGTTGATAATATAGGTAGAACCTGTTAATAATAGTCTGTAGATAAAATTGTGTAATTTATTGAGATTTTTTAAAAATTTGACTTAATAAAAATGTATCTCTATATCATCAAATAGAGTCATTTACAAATTCCAAAATAACAATGCATTTTAAATTGTTTTATTCGGGTTTTCAATACTTTAGAGAAATGGCCTGAGACAAGGATACTTAAAAAGTTGAAGCACTAAAAACTATAGGAAATAAATGGGGAAAAAATGTTTTGATTATGTAGAGGCTGACAAGTTACAAGGACATATACTTGGAAACTGCCACATCTTGGTTAGAATGTGTGGTGCATGCCCTTATTTCTGCTCTCAGCACCTGTTCAGTCTTCCTCTGGAAATGGTGCTTTTGTTTCCTTCTTAAGAATCATTCCTTTCCCTCACCCCAGTCCACGTGGTTTCTGCAAGAGTGGAACTGATTACCCAGGCCTATGCCAACCAGCATGTTCCACCCAATAAAAACCAATAATACAAACAGAATTTTTTTCCCTAGGATTTGGGGACCTTCATTCTTTCCCTCCAGGCCTGAACCTGAAAGGATGGTAGGTCTGAATTCATTGCACATGGTTGCAGCTGTATGAAGCTAGCACAACAGAAGGCAGAGCTGAGAGATGAAGGGAAATCAGCTTCTCATACATACCTTTGATCTCTAAACTTGAACATGTTTGAAGTCAGCCCTGTCTCTGAACCTTCTCTTGCATTAGTGACAAACTCTCTTTTTGCTTAAGCCAGTATGTTTTGGCTTCCTGTCACATACAATCAATTGAATTCCAACTAACATCATATGAAATATGTTAACAGGAATAAAAATGAAACTAGGATTGCCAATAATCCTTAAAAATATTGTTTTAAATTTAGTGATTTGCATTATAGAGAGTTGTTTTCACAGCCAACTCTTCCATTAGATTATAAACCTTTGAGGGCAGGAACCATAGCTCATTCATCTTTTTATTCATCTTACAGTAACTCAATACCATTCGTGAAAATAGTAGGTGCTCAATAAACATGTATTTAATTACAGTAAAAGAAGATTATAAAATGTATTCTTAATAGAGCCACAATCGAGAAAAATCAAAATCTGGTGACCTAACCAAATTATCTTCTGATTTTATTGATAAAAATCTAATATGAAATAGCCAAAAATACACAAATATAGGTTAGGTTCCTAGAGAATTCATTTGTGTGGAAGACTCTTCCTCAACATTACTGAATAATTTCTCTACTTTAGAAAACTGAAATTTGACACTTTTTTTATTTACACAAGGTTTTGGGGAAAATAGTATATCCAGCAATTATATATAAGACAGTACACTCAAATAGTTACTACTATCAATACAGTGCGTGATTAACAATTGAGTGTTTGAACCACATCTTCTTTGAACTGTGTTTTATGGGCTAAGCTTTGGTAAATAAATTGCTAATGGACAATAAAATGACCAAATCCATTATCTAGAAGAAGGACCCTGAATCTTAATTTCAGCTATTACAAATATGCATTATAAAGTGAAATTCTTTCTTGCAGAGTAAGGTTTTTACTTCATTTGGTGAACTTTACACCATGAAATTTTTGTAAAAAGTGTCTGGAAGAAGGTTATAAGAAGCTGACTATAAAAGTTTTAAAATATGCCAGTAAGCAATGGTAGCATTAAAACTCCGAGCTATCTGCAGCAAAGTTAAAAATGGCTTTTGTCAGTAATTCTGAAGCAAAAGCTAAAAACCCAAAGAGGGAAGAGGCCTACTGAGTTTTGGTTTGGTTTCGTTTTGTTTGGTTTGGTTGTTTTATGAACTTTTATCCTAATTCTCAAATGTCAGTGGGTATCAGAATCACCTGAAGGGTCATTAAAGCGCATTGCTCGGTTGGTCTCGCCGCCCCTAGTGTTTCTGATGTGGTGGATCTGGGTGGGACCCAAGTATGCATTCCTAACAAGTTCCCAGGAGGTACCTATATGGCTTGCCAGGGAACGCACTTTGAGAACCACCCCTGTTCTGTACAGTGGCTAAACATTTATTATTATAAGAAGGTAATTTCCTGAAATATTTTCTAAACTGGGAACGCTGAGAAAAAAAATCCACATGTAATACCTTTTTAAAATTGGTGTACAAGACCCATCTGTATGTGTCAAATGTCATCATCATATGCCCATATAGGAAAACGTTTATTATTTTTTAAAATGTATGATGGATTTCTGTGAAAAGTGAAAAAATCTTTTAGTAAATCAAAAAATCATAGTAGAGGCTTTAATGGAAGAAAGTGTACTTTTACTGATTTTATTGCCCATGGAACCTCACGCATCTGTGGACACATAATAAATAATTGAGTAATTCCATTTTGTATGGGAGACACAGATTTTAGTTTTTATAAACCTAGTTTACTTTAAACACATTTTCCTGTACCCATTATATGGAATGTGTTGACTCCAAAATCACCACCTCCTGCCTCCCAGCCCTTTTTCTCTCCTCTAATTTCAAACCTTCACTTCAACTGTATCAAAACCGAAAGTTCTTCCACCTGTCCTTTTTCTCACCATCTTTCAGCTTCCTTGGGTTTCAAGCCCTTCCAGCTCCACAATACATTAACTCTATCATTCCCCAATATTTTTTAGCACTATCCTGGCTCTTTTTGCCTGACCCCCATCCTTTTAACAAAAGCACTAGCCCAGATCACACCAATCAGCCAGTATCTCCGTTTCTACTTCATTACATCTGAGAGAGAAAGCTCACACAATGAGGCACACTGGTGCTTCTGGTGCACATTTTCGATTTCCCACCTCAGCTGAGCCCTCCATTCTACCTGACCATTCTACACATAAAAGGCCCTCCTTTCCCATTCTCCTGAATGGAGACTCCAAAACTCACTCTCCCTCCCCAGTCCACCTCTCCTTCTCGCTCTCAGGACGTCACTTTACCATCCACTTCACTGAGAAAACTGGGGCCACTGGTCAGCCTCTCTCTCAGCCTTCTCCCCTTTTTTGTCACGTTCTTTTTATACAAAGCAAAGATACTCTTTTTGAGTTCTGGGGTGGGCAGTCTCTGAGATGAACCTCAGTGATCCCTGTCTCCTGGGATTCATGCTCTATAGTCTCTTCCCACATTTTGTAGCAAAGTTAATCTGAGTGAACAACAGAACACGACAGAAGTGATGGCATGCTACTCTGTGGCTGGATTATAAAGACACCACTGCTTTCACCTTGGGCTTTTGCTCTCTCATTGTCTTTTAGGTCATGGGTCACATGATCTAGGTGAAACCGTCTCATAAGCAGCCCAGCCCTAAGGGGAAGCCCATGGGGTGAGGAACCAAACCTTCTTGCCAATATCTTGGAAGCAGATGCTTTGGCTCCAGTCCAGTTTTCAGAGATCATAATTCAGCCAACAGCCTGACTGCAACCTCCCAAGAGCTCCTGAGCCAGAACAGCTCAAGTAAGCACCTCCCAGATTCCTGCTCTCCAGAAATTGTGTGAGATAATAAATATTGTTTTAAAATGCTCAATTTTCAGGTAATTTGTTATATAACGAGATGGCTATTGCAGTCTAAGACTAAACCACTTAACACTTCTTGTCCCCTCAGTGACATTACTCCGTCATCTCCTTGTCTTCATGGGTGAAATTTTCCTATTCTGTTTCCTTCCCCACTTGAGCCTGCTTACATCTTTTCATTCTCAAGAAAAGACAAAAAAACAACCCACCGCCTTAACCCCTACAACCTCTCTTGTTGCCTTCTACCTCTCTCCTCCCTTTCATACCAGGCTTCCTGAAAGTAATGACTTGTTAGCCACAACATCTAATTGCTATTACCTCCTCCACCCTCGGCATTCTGCCACACACATGCACAATGCCACTAAAACTTCTCACAGGAGCTTCTAATGAGCTCCATGTTGCCAAGGCCAACAGGGATGGTAAAGAATTCGTATTTTAGTCTAAGTGCAATGAGAAGCAGAGAGGAGCCAGGACAACATTTACCCAATTGTTCATCCCATGATCTCCTACTCAATTGCTCAGCAGAAAAAAACTCATTGATCTCTCCCCAACCAGCATACCCTCAGAAAAGTTTAATATATCACCTTCTGTAGGAGTTACACGCATATACTCTAGAGCGGGAGAATAGTTCAAGAGAGGGCCACTGTCGCCAGGGAGATGACTTCCTCCAAGGCTGTGGGAGAAGAACTGGAAAGAAAAAGACTATAATTTTTCTTTTCTTTTTTGAGATTGACATAATAAGATTTGCTGATGGGTTGCTTACAGGAGGAGAGGGAAAGGAAGAAATTTAAAAGGACTTCTAAGTTTCGGGCAGGAGTAACTGGTGGCTGGTCATGATTCTACTGAAATATAAAGTTTGGGGAAACTAGGTCAGGGTGAGGGAGGGTAAAATTAAGAGTCTGTTTTGTCATTTGTTTGAAATGTCTATCAGACATTCAAATGAAGATATCATTAAATAAAATGGAACATGTGGTGTAGTATGCCAACCATTAATAATTTCTGTCCATTTTAAAAATGACTGCTGAATTCAGAAACGTCTCTGAGAAACCGTTCATTATTTGCATTTTTCAGTAACTGCAAAAAAAAAAAAAGAAAAGAAACGACTTCCCATAGTTCAGCAGTTCTTGAAATCTGCGTTTACAGAGTTTGGTTCATATTTCTTGAAATTAAGGCTCAACTAGGGTTTAATATTACATGAGCAATCAGACACAGCAACAGAGTTCAAAATCGGTGACTTGCAAAAGCAAAGTCTGCAGGGATTTTAAGCTTCTGATTAAAATATATAGACAGCACATAATTTAGGGTTACGTTTGTCTCATGTTCTGGTCCCATAACTTTAGCCCCTGAGGAGAAACAAGACCCAGCATATTAAGCATCCACCAGGGAGTCTGTATACCAGGATCCAATTTGAGTAAGTCTGTTGCTGGATCACCTTGTCCTAACACTCATGCAAACCATTTAAACTCTCCCTTTAAGCACTAGAAAAGCAATCACAGTAAAAATAGAAGAAATAAAATTAATCAGTGGAGTTCAAATAACTTGAATATTTGGTTTCCTAGACCACAGAAGATCAGAAATAGCAAGTTAGCAGGGGAGTGAGGGATATTGTTATAATTGCAAAGTTGCAACAGGGTAACAGCCTAACAACAACGGCAAAAACAGAAATAACTAAGCCAGTAAATGCATAGTAGCTTGGAGTCATTCAGGAAAGAGGCAAAGAGGCTTGCAAGTATCAAGAAGGGCTTCACGTACAATAGCAGTTGTTTATGATGATAAGTCAATACATACTGAGTACCTTCCATCCACTGGGCACTGTCTTACCACAGATCAAAGAATACATTAACCAGAAAAGGATAAAGTGCAGGTTTGGAAATTTTCCATTAAAAATCAAATGTTTTGATACCTCTATTTGGATGATTAGCTTGAGAGACTATGTCATTACCCCACAATGATGCTTTGTAAAGTGATTTTCTGTTTTTCTTTTCAAGATCATTTTACAACCTGTGGTTAATTTGAGTACAAACTACTAGCACTAATTAAATAAAAGATAGAGATGAACTTCTGCAAAAAACAATGAAGAAACTCATAAGATATGATTTACACTGATTTATACCATTCACAACTGTGTGATTGGGGCAGGTTGTTTACATAATGAGACTCTTGTTTTCCTTGCCAGTGAAATGGGAATAAGCCTATACATCAAAGTGTAACTGTGACATTCAAATAAGTAGTGATAAACAAAGGTTTTCAAACTATAAAGCACTGTGTAACTCCAAGGTTATAACGGAATTGTTATGCCTACTTCAGCTCATCAAGATCATCCTTTCAAACCTATCACTCCTTGGGAATTTTCTACTACGTGGCTGTGGCCATCAACATTCCCCTCCCCCACTCCTATAGCCAGATCTCTCACGATAACTGGTACAACACCTCCCCCACCACAGATGTCTCCACATGCCACACCGCAAGACAGCCAGGCTGGCTCAGAGACAGAGACAACAACCAGTGTGCAGATGGGTAACAGGAAAGCTCCTAGTCATAGGTGCCTTGCCTTGGTATATGTTAGTTAATAGAGACAAACCTTTTATTACAATTCAATGTTGGTTATCTACATTTTTCGAACTTTAAATATATTATGCTGAAGTGATAACATTAAACTGTGACTTGAAATCTGAGAAATCAACAGCCACAAGCCAGAATTCTTATTTTGATAAATTATAAATGTCTATTTGTTCCCCTATAATTCTTCCCCCTTCCTCCATTCTTAGTCCCAGTGAAAGAGTATGTAATTATACAATTCAATTTATTTTAGTGAATCTATTACTTGTATTACAATACCTGTGAATAACTACAGTATGAAATAAGCATTTTTAAAATTTTACTATTCATCTGAGAACAATGTTCACCCAATTGTTCATGCCATGATACCTTGCCTGTTGCTGAGCAGAAAACTCATCTCTCCCCAACCAATTTATCCTCAGAAGTTTTTAATGCAAACACAATCATATCCATCACCTCCTGAAAAACTCTTTAACGCTGCTTTTAAAATTATTATTGTACTTTAGGTTCTGGGGTACATGTGCAGATCATGCGGAATTGTTGCATAGGTACACACATGGCAATGTGGTTTGCTGCCTCCATCCCCCCATCACCAACATCTGGCATTTCTCCACACGTTATCCCTCCCTAACCTCCCCACCCTTCCTGTTGTCCCTCCCTTGGCCACCCCCAACAGACCCCAGTGTGTGATGCTCCCCTCCCTGTGTCCATGTATTCTCATTGTTCAACACCCACGTATGAGTGAGAACATGCAGTGATTGATTTTCTGTTCTTGTGTCAGTTTGCTGAGAATTATGGTTTCCAGATTCAGCCATGTCCTTAAAAAGGACACAAACTCATCATTTTTTATGGCTGCATAGTATTCCATGGTGTATATGTGCCACATTTTCCTTGTCCAGTCTATCATCAATGGGCATTTGGGTTGGTTCCAGATCTTTGCTATTGTAAACAGTGCTGCTACGAACATACATGTGTATATGTCATTATAGTAGAACGATTTATAATCCTTTGGATATATACCCAGTAATGGGACTGCTGGGTCAAAAGGAATTTCTATTTCTAAGTCCTTGAAGAAGTGTCATATTGTCTTTCACAATGTTTGAATTAGTTCTATTTTGGCTTTTGTCACCAATGATTTTGGTGTTTTGCCTATGCCTATGTCCTGAATGGTTTTGCCTAGGTTTTCTTCTAATGTTTTTATGGTGTTAGGTCTTATGTGTAAGTCTTTAACCCATCTGGAGTTAATTTTAGTGTAAGGTGTCAGGAAGGGGTTCAGTTTCTGCTTTCTGCACACTGCTAGCCAGTTTTCCCACCATTTATTAAACAGGGAATCCTTTCCCCATTGCTTGTTTTTGTTAGCTTTGTCAAATGTCAGATGGTTGTAGATGTGTGGCTTTGCCCCAGGGCCTCTGTTCTGTTCCGTTGGTCTATATCTCTGTTTTTGTACCAGTACAATACTGTTTTGATTACTGTAGCCTTGTAGTATAGTTTGAAATCAGGTAGTGTGATGCCTCCAGCTTTGTTCTTTTGGCTTAGGATTGTCTTGGCTATGCAGGCTCTCTTTTGGCTCCATGTGAAGTTTAAGGTAGTTTTTTCCAGTTCTGTGAAGAAGGTCATTGGTAGCTTGTTGGGGATAGCATTGAATCTATAAATTACTCTGGGCAGTATGGCCATTTTCACAATACAGGTATTGATTGACTTACAATCTATGCAACTTACAACCATTCGACTTTACGACCACAATGGCTAGCCACGCCTGCTCTGCGTCTGGCAGCTCAAACGTTGCCCAGCTGGGCGTACGACAGTGTGGACCAGCTTCTGGCAGCACTACCATCTCTGCATGCACCATTTCAACTGTTATCCCAGACTCGGTGCAGCAATTTGTGTTTTGTATCTTGGGTATTTTTCATCAAACCCCTCCCAAGATGTCTACCAAGAGGAAATTGTCTTTGTCTACGCCTCAGCCTGCCAAGAAGGAAAGAAAGGCCATCGATCTCGACATGAAAATGAAGGTAATTAAGCAGTACAAAGGAGGAAAGAAAGTGAATGTGATCGCACGTGATACGAAGTTGTCACACTTGACTGTGTCGACGATTTTGAAAGATAAAGAATTCGTGAAGCTGTGAAAGGTTCTGCACCCATGGGATCAACAGTTATAACAAAGCAACAAAGTGGGCCCATCCACGAAATGGAGAAATTGCTATATATTGGGATGGAAGATCAAATTCAAAAATGGCCAGTAAAATGTTTTGTACACGTTTATATATTTTGATATGTTTTGCAATTGGGAAAATGTTTCCTATGGTATTTTTTACACCTGTATTTTATATTTTTGTATGCACCTGTATTTTGTAATTTTGTATGTTTTGCAAATATTAAACCGGTTGTACTGGTAATGCAGTGTTTTACTTAAACCTGACGAATGTAAAAATAAGAAACAAAATGGTGTAGAGATGATACAAATGGCATAAAATGAACAAAGAAAATTATGATATATAACAATAATGAAAGAAACTTATGATAAAATATGACTTAAAGATTTTTATAACATCATTTCACAGTACTGTACATATAGCCTACTCAACTTACGACCAAATCATGTTACGACCAGTCTATCGGAACCAATCGTGGTCATAAGTCAAGCGCTAGCTGTATTGATTCTTCCTAACCATGAGCATGGAATGTTTCTCCATCTGTTTGTGTCCTCTCTTGTTTCGTTGAGCAGTGGTTTGTCGTTCTCCTTGAAGAGGTCCTTTACATCCTTTGTTAGTTGTATTCCTAGGTATTTTATTCTCTTTGTAGCAATTGTGAATGGGAGTTTGCTCATGCTTTGGCTCTCTGTTAGTCTGTTATTGGTGTATAGAAATGCTTGTGATTTCTGCACACTGATTTTGTATCCTGAGACTTTGCTGAAGTTGCTTATCAGTTTAAGGATATTTTGGGCTGAGATGATAGGGTCTTCTAAATATACAATCATGTCATCTGCAAACAGAGACAATTTGACTTCCTCTTTTCCTCATTGAATACCCATTACTTTTTTTTTCTTGCCTAATTGCTCTGGCTAGAACTTCCGATACTGTATTGAATAGGAGTGGTGAGAAAGGGCATGCTTGTCTAGTGCTGGATTTCAAAGGGAATGCTTTCAGTTTTTGCCCATTCAGTATGATATTGGCTGTTGGTTTGTTGTAAGCAGTTTTTATTGTTTAGAGATATGCTTCTTCAATGCCTAGTTTATTAAGAGTTTTTAGCATAAAGGGCTGTTGAATTTTTTCAAAGGCCTTCTATGCATCTATTGAGATAATCATGTAGTTTTTGCCTTGGTTCTGTTTATATGGTGGATTACATTTATAAACTTGTGTATGTTGAACCAGCCTTGCATCCCCAGAATGAAGCTTACTTGATGTGCTGTTGCAATCGGTTTGCCAGTATTTTATTGAAGATTTTTGCATCTATGTTCATCATGGATATTGACCTGAAGTTTTGTTTTTTTGTTGAGTCTCTGCTAGGTTTTGGTATCAGGATGATTTTGGTCTCATAAAATGATTTGGGAAGGATTCCCTTTTTTTGTATTGCTTTGAATAGTTTCAGAGGGAGTGGTACCAGCTTCTCTTGGTATGTCTGGTAGAATTCAGCTGTAAACCTGTCTGGACCTGGACATTTTTTGGTTGGTAAGTTTTAATTCTGCCTCAACTTCAGCCCTTGTTATTGGTCTATTCAAGATGTCAATTTCTTCCTGGTTTAGGCTTGGAAGGGTGCAAGTGTCCAGAAATTTATCCATTTCTTCCAGATTTACTGGTTTATGTGCATAGTGTTGTTTGTAGTAATCTCTGATTGTAGTTTGTATTTCTGTGGAATCAGTGGTGATATCCCCTTTATCCTTTTTAATGCATCTATTTGATTCTTCTCCATTTTCTTTTTTATTAATCTGGCTAGCAGTTTGTCTATTTTGTTGATCTTTTCAAAAAACCAGCTCCTGGACTTAATGATTTTTTGAAGGGTTCTTTGTGTCTCTGACTCCTTCAGTTTTGCTCTGATCTAACTTATTTCTTGTCTTCTGCTAGCTCTTGAGATTTTTTTATGTTACTCTTCGAGCTCTTTCAATTTTGATGATAGGGTGTCAATTTTAGATCTTTCCTCGCTTCTCATGTGGGCTTTTATTGCTATAACTTTCCCTCTAGACACTGCTTTAAATGTGTCCCAGAGATTCTGGTACCTGGTGTCTTCATTCTCGTTGGTTTCAAAGAACATCTTTATTTCTGCCTTCATTTCATTGTTTATCCAGTCAACATTCAGGGGCCAATTGTTCAGTTTCCATGATGCTGTGTGGTTCTGAGTTAGTTTCTTAATTCTGAGTTCTAATTTGATTGCCCTGTGGTCTGACAGACTGTTTGTTATGATTTCCATTCTTTTGCATTTGCTGAGGAGTGATTTACTTCCAATTATGTGGTCAATTTTAGAGTAGGTACAATGTGGTGCTGAGAAGAATGTATATTCTGTGGATTTGGGGTGGAGAGTTCTGTAGAAGTCTATTAGGTCCACTTGATCCAAATCTGAGTTCAAGTCCTAGATATGCTTGTTAATTTTCTGTCTCATTGATCTGTCTAATATTGACAGTGGAGTGTTAAAGTCTCCCACTATTATTGTGTGGGAGTCTCTTTGTAGCTGTTTAAGAGCTTGCTTTATGTACCTGGGTGCTCCTGTATTGGGTGCGTATATATTTAGGATTGTTAGCTCTTCTTGATGCATTGATCCTTTTACTATTATGTAATGCCCTTCTTTTCTCTTTTGATCTTTGCTGGTTTAAAGTCCATTTTACCAGAGACTAGGATTGCAACTCCTGCTTTT
Source organism: Sapajus apella (assembly GCF_009761245.1). Lineage (NCBI taxonomy): Eukaryota > Metazoa > Chordata > Mammalia > Primates > Cebidae > Sapajus > Sapajus apella. The sequence goes on from NW_022436942.1 coordinate 18,363,105, forward strand.
TTTTGCTCTCCATTTCTTTGATAAATCTTCCTCCATCCCTTTATTTTGAGCCTATGTGTGTCCTTGCATGTGAGATGGGTTTCCTGAATACAGCACACCAATGGGTTTTGACTTTTTATCCAATTTACCAGTCTGTGTCTTTTGATTGGGGCATTTAGCCTATTTACATTTTAGGTTAATATTGTTATGTGTGAATTTGATTGTGCCATTTTGATGCTAGCTGGATGTTTTGCCCCTTAGTTGACACATTTTCTTCATTGTGTCAATGGTCTTTACAATTTGGTACGTTTTTGGAGTGGCTGGTACTGATTGTTCCTTTCCTTGTTTAGGGCTTCTTTCAGGAGCTCTTGTAAGGCAGGCCTGGTGTTGACAAAATCTCTCAGCAATTGCTTGTCCATGAAGGATTTTCTTTTTCCTTCTCTTATGAAGCTTAGTTTGGCTGGATATTAAATTCTAGGTTGAAAGTGTTTTTCTTTAAGGATGTTGAATATTGGCCTCCACTCTCTTCTGGCTTAAGGGGTTTCTGCAGAGAGATCCACTGTAAGTCTGATGGGCTTCCCTTTGTGGATAACCCAACCTCTCTCTCTGGCTACACTTAGCATTTTTTTCCTTCATTTCAACCCTGATGAATCTGACAATTATGTGCCTTGGGGTTGCTCTTCTTGAGGAATATCTTTGTGGTGTTCTCTTTATTTCCTGGAATTGAAATGTGGCCTGGCCTGCTATGTTGGGGAAGTTCTCCTGGATAATATCCTGAACAGTGTTTTCCAGCTTGGATTCATTCTCTCTGTCACATTCAGTTACACCTATCAAACATAGATTAGGTCTTTTCACATAATCCCATATTTCTTGGAGGCTTTGTTGATTTCTTTTCATTCTTTTTTCCCTATTCTTGCCTTTTCATTTTATTTCATTGATTTGGTCTTCAATCTCTGATATCCTTTCTTTTGCTTGGTCAATTCAGCTATTGAAGCTTGAGTATGCTTTGCGAAGTTCTCGTGCTGTGTTGTCAGCTCCATCAAGTCGTTTATATTCTTCTCTAAGCTGTTTATTCTAGTTAGCATCTCATCTAACCTTTTTTCTAGGTTCTTAGTTTCTTTGCATTGGGTTAGCACATGTTCTTTTAGCTCTGAGGTTTGTTATTATCCACCTTCTGAAGCCTGTTTCTGTCGATTCATCAGATTCATTCTCCACCCATCTTCGATCCCTAGCTGGTGAGGAGTTGTGATCCTTTGAAAGAGGAGAGGCATTCTGGTTTTTGGTGTTTTCATCCTTTTTGTGCTCGTTTCTTCCCATCTTAGTGGCTTTATCTACCTGTGGTCTTTGTAGTTGGTGACTTTTGGATGGGGTCTCTGAGTATACGTCCTTTTTCTTGATGTTGAAGCTATTTCTTTCTGTTTCTTAGTTTTCCTTCTAACAGTTGGGTCCCTCTACTGTAGGACTGCTGGAGGTCCACTCCAGACCCTGCTTGCCTGGGGATCACCACTAGGGGCTGCAGAAGAGTAAGGGTTGCTGCTAGTTTCTTCTTCTGTTATCTTTGTCCCAGAAGGGTACCTGCCAGATGTCAGCCTTAGCTCTCCTTTATGAAGTGTCTCTTTGAGTACATGGGTGTCGGGGAACTGCTTGAGGAGACAGTCTGTCCCTTATAGCAGCTCAAGTGCTGTGCCGGGAGCTCCACTGTTCCATGCAGATATGCTGGGCAGGTACTTTTAAGTCTACTGCAGCAGAACTCATAACCGCCTCTTTTCCCAGGTGCTCTGGCCTAGGAAGGTTGGCTTTATTTATAAGTTCCTTTGATGCTGCTGCCTTTTTTCATAAATGCCTTGCCCTGCACGGAGTAGTCTAGTCACAGTCTGCCAGCAGAGGTGTTGCTGAGCTGCCGCAGGCTCTGCCCAGCAGCTGCGTGAACTGCCTCGGTAGTGGCAGGCTACCTCTGTAGTGGTGGTCACCCTTCCCCCCACTGAGCTGGACCATCCTGGGTTCAGCTGCACTTCCTGGGAAACTCTCAATCCGGAACGTTTCAGATTGCTTGTTCTGTGGGGGTGGTTTCTGCCCAGCCAGATAGCCTGGCTCCCTGTCTCTGCCCCTTCCCTTTCAGTTGAATAGGTGGCTCTGTCTCCCAGGTGTTCCAGGTGCCAGTTCAAATGACCACCCAGATTTGTGTGAGTTTCCGTGTGCCAACCTGACACCAGCTGAAACTGCCATGCTGAAAACTCATGGCACTTTTCAGCCTGGGAATCTCCTGGTCTGTGGACTGTGAAAATTTGTTTGAAAATGCAATAGGCCCTCACCCTCTGCGTTGTTCTTGCTGGGAACTGCACTCAGAAGCTGTTCTTATTTAGCCATCTTGGATCCTCCCCCAAACTCTTTAGTGTTTCTTATTTTTCTTAGAAATATTTTCTATTTCTTAACATAGTATTAAGTTAGTGCTTGACTGACAACCCTGCAAACTTACCTCTCTCTATTGCTCACCTTTATGCTCCAGCCACGCTGAATTTATGTTCCTCAGTTACACCACAATTTCCTCTACCTCCAAAGGCTTGTGCACACTATTAATACAATCCTTTCTTTATACTTTATCTGGTAAACTCCTATTGATTCATCAGGCCTCAGATGCAATGTCACTTCCTCCAGGAAGTCTTCTCTGATGCACCCCACTCCCCACAATATCAAGACTGGTTTAGGTTTCCATGTTATATGTTCCCTCCCACCCCATACTTCCTCAGTTAAAGCACTTATACTACTTTGTAATTGCTTGTATTACTCACAAGACTACAACCTCTGCAAGGGCAGTAACCATGTCTGTCTTTGCTCATAGTTATATTTCTAAAATCTACCAGAGTCTGGCTATAGGCACTAAATAAATACTTGTATGAATGAAAGAAAAATGAATTTATCTGAAGCTATCAGATACAACACTAGATACAGGATGTGTAGTGGTAAGAAAAATTACATAATGGCTTTGCCTTTGTGGGACTTGAAATCTATGGTAAAAGATACTAACAAATAAGTAACTACTAAATGCGAGCTTCTGTGAAGAAAACAAGTAGTCTGTTTACACAGAAAAACTTGTTATAGACAAGATCTCAGAGGGAATCTATTCCATGGCTGAGGAAGGCAACATTGTGGCATAACATTTACAATAAGATTTGGCAGCTGAGAAACATCCACTATGTAAAGATAAGAGAGAAGTATTTCAGGCAAGGAGGGCACCAAGTGACATGGTAACACAGCGGGAATGTGGGAAACAGCTAAAACAAGGCGGGAACGTACGGTCAAGGGGAAGAGAGATGAGAAAAGAAGTGAGCAAGGGTCAGACCACACAGGACCTTGAAGACCAAAGAATTCTGAAGGAGAAGAATTGTATACCAAGTGTAGTTCAAGTACAAGCCATTGAAGAATTTTAAGCATGTTAGTGATATAATTTCTATTTTTAGATGATTACTCCATTGGCTGTGCTGAGAATGGATTATAAGAGGCGAGAGTGGACACAAGGAGGCCAGTTATGAGCCAAATGCAGTCTCCCAGATAAGAGATGAAAATGGTTTTGTGGGAGCAGAGAGAGAAAGTAGAAGCTAAAAGCATTAAAGCTGGCAGAAGAGGTAGTTGTAGGCAGAAAGGGAGTAAAAGGAATTCAGGATCAAGTCTCAGACTCTGACTTGATCTTTCAGAGAAGTAGTAGCATCGCTTACTGAGAGAAGGAGGAATCAGGGGGGAAGTCTTCCAAGAGAAATAAATAGTTTCATTTTGTATATTTTAAGGTTGAGGTGTCTATTTAAAATATAAGTCACATAAGCAGTTGGGTATCTATGTAAGTCAGGAACTTAGGAGAACGTTCTAGGCCAGAGATATAAAACTAAGTCATTAACCACTGGAAATCAACAAGACCACCTAGAGAGGGAGTAGGCAAACAGAGAAGGCAACAGGATTCTGGACACAGGCATGATGTACTACCATTTTGGAACTGAAAAATATAGCCACTAAATTAAGACCTCAGGGATGGGACAAACATGTAAAGAGCTAAATGAATTGGCATAACTAAAGAAACAATAGTGACATGAAAGAAACCTGATTAAATAACTCTGAAGGAAGAAACAGAGATGGAAATTATGAGAGAAAAATTGAGAGAAGAAATCAAGAATAAGTAGGTCCAACATACATCTAATCAGAATTCCAAAAACGATAGAGGGTATGGAGAAAATATAATATTCAAAGAAAACTGAAGGAAGATGCTGAGTTCCAAATAGGATAAATAGAAAAACAAACCCATGTTAAAATTTTCTTTCTGGCACTGCAGTAATTAAGAGACCTTAAAAGTATTCCAGAGAAAAAACATTACTTATAATAAAATGATAATTAGACTCAGGATCTGCAATATCAAAAATCAGGAAACAATAAGATAATAGCTTACAAGTACTCACGGGAGCCAACAGGCATACGAAAAAAATGTTCAGCGTCACTAATTGATACGGTTTGGCTCTGTGTCTCCACCCATATGTCATCTCGAATTGTAATGCCAATCTGTTAGAGGAGGTGTCTGGTGGGAAGTGATTGGATCATAGTTGCAGATTTCCCCCACGCTCTTCTGGTCATAGTGAGTGAGCTGTCACAAAACCTAACAGTTTTGAGAGCATGTAGCACTTCTCCCTTTGCTCACTTTCTCCCCTCTTACCATGTGAAGAAGATCCTTGCTTTCCCTTTGCCTTCTGCCATGACTTTAAGTTTCCTAAGGCCTTCCAGTCATTATTCCTGTTAAACCTAGGTAACTATGAGTCAACTAAACCTCTTTTCTTCACAAATTACCCAGTCTTAGGTGTTTATAGCAGTGTGAAAATGAACTAATACACTAATCATCAGAGAAATGCAAATTAAAACCACAATGAGATATCCCTTCACATCTGTTAGAATAGCTATTAGCAAAAAGACAGAAGATAATAAGTGTTGACAAGAAAGTATGGAAAAGGGAATTCTTGTACACTGTTGGTAAGAATGTAAATTAGTACAACCAGTATGAAAAACACTATGGTGATTCCTCAAAAAAACATAAATAGATGTGAGCCAGTCATCCCACTATTGTGTATATATCCAAAGAAATATCCAAAGGAAACGAAATCATGATGTCAAAGAGATATCTGCACTCCAGTGTTCATTGCAGCACCATTCACAATAGCCAAGATATAAAACGAATCTACGTATTCATCAAAAGATGAATGAATAAATAAAATGTGGTATATATACACAATCAAATATTATTCAGACTTTACAAAGAAGGAAATCCTGTCATTTGTGGCAACATGAATGAACCTGGAGAAAATTATGTGAAGTAGAATAAGCCAGGCACGGAAAGGCAAATACTACATGACCTCACTTATATAAAGAATCTAAAAACATTGAACTCATAGAAATAAAGAGTAGAATAGTGGTTACAAGGGGCTGGGAGTGGTTGTCGAGAAAATATTAGTCAAAGGATACAAACTTCCATTTAGACTGGAGGAATGATTTCAGTAGATCTACTGTACAACATGGTAACTATAGTTAATAGTAATTCATTGTATTCTTGAAAACTTCTGAGAGTAAATTTTAAGTGTTCTTACCACAAATAATAAGTATGTGAAGTAATGCATAGGTTAATTAGCTCAATTTAGCCATTCCACAATGTATACATCGTTCGAAACATGTTGTATATAATAAATATATATCATTTTTTGTGCCAATTTAAAAAACAAATTTAAAAAGTACTCATAAGATATAACTCAACCTTGAATTTCATTTTTCTCTAAACTAGGGCAAAGGAATTCCTGTGAAAAATTAAAAAATTTTCAGAGTACCGGAGACTAAGAGCATTTACACTTACAGACCCTCCCTAAAAGAACTACTAAAGGATACACTTCAGCAAAAATAAAATTAAAAACAGAAAGAAGGATAAGAGAATGAGAAGCAATAGTCAGCAAAACCTTTATAAACCTGTGGGTAAATGTAAATAAACACTAAATTATTTATAATTAATTATAATTGACTAATTTGAGAAAGGTATAAAAAATAAAATTGCACATAATAGACAAAAATCACATGAAATATTAGCCTGGAGGCTGAAAACTGAAGTTCAAAACTTTCTAAGACTCCCTTAAGTCATTCCAAAACTAAACGGAGATGCCAATTAATTTTAAATATTGTAAATTTAAGAGTAAACATACATTATAAGGACAACCTGTATAAAAATAAAAATAGAATATATAACTTCCAAAACAGCAAAGGGAAAAAGAAAGAATCCTTTATCCACAGCTATTAAATACACATTCTTTTCAGGTATACTTGATGTGTTCACAAATTGACACACAGGTTAATTAAAAAATCAAAAGACGTTTTAGCAAATTCTAAAGAATTCATTGTAAGTAAAAAATTCCTGATACCATGTTATTAAAGTTGAAATAAATAGTTCAAAACATGTTTACTGCTGTTTCTTTGTGATGCCATAAAAACTGCAAGCAACTTAAAAGTCCAAAAATGGTAGACTAAATGAATAAATTATGGTATATAAGTATAATTGAATACCACAGAGGAGCTAAAATAAATTAAGTAAAACTATATGTCAGTGTAAGTAGATCTCCAAAATATGATGTTAAGCGAATGAGGCCGAATTACATGGTAAGTCTATGGATATTTATGTTACTATGAAAACACATTTAAAAACTTTATTTTTACTTTAATTTTGTGGTAGAATATATATATTCTATATATATACATTTACATATGTGTGTGTGTGTGTGTATATATATATGTATATATATATATATACACACACACACACACACACACACACACACACACACATATATATATATATGCCTTAAAATGTCAAAACATTATTGGAAGGACATGCACTAAAATAATGATAACACTGGCTCTGAAAATGGAGGAAATGTTTGGAGCTGTGGAGAAGCGTACATAATGTTCTACTAAGGCAGTAGTTTCATTATTAAGAGCACAGCCTCTGGGGCTGGACTGACTGGGTTCAAATCTTGATCTTGCTACTCTCTGCTTCCCAATTTCCTCATTTGTAAAATTTAGTCAATAATATTTCCTACCCAATTGGGGTGAATTAGACAAACTAATACATGTAAAACACTACAACAGTGCCTGGTACACTGTAGCCTCTCAATAAGTAAATGTTAGTTTCTATTTTTTAGCTGGTAATTTTTAAAAGTAATAAATGAAAGATTATAAATTAGAGAGAAAAATTATAGACAACGCTTTGAAAAACTTTGGCTATGAAAAGCAAAGGGAAATGGCTTACAGCTAATGCAGCATGTGGGGTCCAGGAAGAGTTTATTTAAAATGGGAGACAGTCAATTGTGTTTATATGAAAATGAACCAAATGAGAAGGGGAAAAATGATGATACAGAAAAGAGAGGAAATGGTAAAAGGGTAGTTTTTGATGAGGATAGAAGAAAAGGGCTATGGCACACATGGAAAAATAAATCTTTGAGTAAAAGAGAAACAAACTTTCATTGTTTCTGGAAAGGAGAAAATAGATATGGAAGTTTGTGAGGAAAGTCTGATGAATTTCCCCTTTGTTAATTTGTTTTCTCAATGAATTTGAGGCAAGGTCTTCAGTGGGAGTTTGAGAAATGAAAAGATGTGAGAGTCCATGTGATGAATGGAGGCATGAGCTTAGCAGAAAAAAGCAACAGAATGACATGCCAGTGCTGAGTTTACACTGAGAGTGGTGTCTTAGTCTGTTCGGGCTGCTATCACAAAATACCTTAGACTGGACAATTTATAAACAACAGAAATAGATCACTCACAGTTCTGAAAGATTCCAAAGTCTCATCTGAGACAACGCAAGTCCCTTCTGCCTGTGAGCCTGTAAAACCAAAAGCAAGTTTGTTACTTCCTAGATACAATGGGGGTACAAACATTTGGGTAAATACACCCATTCCAAATGGGAGAAATAGGCCAAAACAAAGGGCCTACAGGGCCTATGCAAGTCCAAAATCCAGTGGGGCAGTCAAATCTTAAAGTTTGAAAATTATCTCCTTTGAGTCCATGTCACATCCAGGTCAATCCGTGGAGACATTTTCCCTGTAGTCTCGTTATTAACATTTGGCTCCTTGTTACTTATAAAAATTTCTGCAGCCAGCTTGAATTTCTCCTCAGAAAGTGGGTTTTCTTTTCTATCACATCATCAGGCTGCAAATTTTCTGAACTCTTATGCTCTACTTCCCCTTTAAACATAAGTTCCAATTCCAAACCATATATTTGTGAATACATAAAACCAAATACTTTTAACAGTACCCAAGTCACCTCTTGAACACTTTGCTGCTTAGAGATTTCTTCTACCAGATGCCCTAAATCATCTCTCCCAAGTTCAAAGTTCCACAGATTTCTAGAGCAGGGGCAAAATGCCTCCAGTCTCTGCTAAACATAGCAACAATCACCTTTGCTGTAGTTCCCAACAAGTTCCTGATCTCCATCTGAGACCACCTCATGGACTTTATTGCCCATATAACTATCAGCATTTTGGGAGAAGCGATTCAGCAAGTCTCTAGGAAGTTCCAAACTTTCCTACATCTTCCTGTCTTCTTCTGAGCCCTCCAAACTGTTCCAACCTCTGCCTGTTACCCAGTTCCAAAGTCATTTCCACATTTTTGGGTATCTTTACAGCAGCTCCCCATGCTACTGGTACCAATTTACTATATTAGTCAGTTATCACATTGCTGCAAAGATACTACCAGAGACTGGGTAATTTATAAAAGAAAGAGGTTTAATTGACTCAAAGTTCAGTGTGGCTGGGGAGGCCTCGCAATCATGAAGAAAGGCAAAGGAGAAGCAAAGGCACATCTTACATGGTGGCAGACAAGAGAGACAGCATGTGCAGGGGAACTGCCCTTTATAAAACCATCAGATCTCATGAGACTTATTCACCATCACAAGAACAGCACAAGGAAAACCCATTCCCATGATTCAATTATCTCCCCCAAAGTCCCTTCCACAACACATGGAGATTATTACAGTTCAAGGTGAGATTTGGGTGGGAACACAGCACAAATTGAGGGAATGTACTCTCTTACCAGGTCCACAAGGGGGTGTAGTTTTAAGGACAAGAACTTCCCAGCACCATGCCCTCCTCCCATCTCTCTCCCTCTGGGAGATTTAACAGTCTCTGTTTTAATTTTCACGGGCATGGAAAGAATCAAAAGTCAATCACTCCAGTGGAAGTTCTAAGGAACTCCTTTCATTGGCCAGGGGTCTTGGAGAAAGTGGGGGTTGCTCTCAGGTTAAAAGTCCCCTTCTTCCACATCCCCTTGGACTCCATATTTGGATCCCCTTCTACACACACTCTCTCTCACTGTGTGGAAGTTCTCTCTCTTCTTCTCCTTTTCTCTTTCACTACCTAAATAAAATCACATTTCCGCAAAAATTCTGTTTGGGGTCTGGTATTTATTTCTCTAGTGCACCTGGTCCCCTGTCTCATTCTTGAGAGAACAGGAGACCAAGAACCTTGGGGAAACATCCTCTCAGGGGAGCTGAGGGCACCCCTGAACCCCAGCAATTAATGGTGAGCCAGCCAGGAGGAGAAGACTTCTAACTGTAAGTAAATCCAGCCCCATTCTGTCCTGTCTCTTTAAGAACAGTTGAAGCAGCCGCAGCCAGGCAGGGCTGTGGGGAACCGGAGTGGCAGCACTGAGTTGCAGGAGCATGGCCCAGCCTGTCTTAAGTGGCGAGGGCCAGCAGGAATTAAAAGAACAGATTTTTTTTTCCTCCAAGCTCTCTCCCTTTCCCTCTCTTGGCTTTCTCTCTCTGTCTCTCTTTCCCTCTCCCTCTTGGCTATTTCTCTGGGCAAAAACCTGTGAGAGATGGGACAGGCAAATGCTGTAGAACCAGGTGCCAGCCGGCAGGGTGGAGAAGGGGAGCACTTCCCCTGGGCCTTTCACTCCTTGCTGGCTGGGAACAGCCCAGCCCTGGGGGTGGGCCTGAGCATGCGCAGCAAGCTGCAGTTGGGTGGAGGAAAACAGCAGGGTAAGGGGTGAGGTATAGCCTAAGTCTGTGTGCAACCAGAGCCTGCATGGGAGTGCCGTGGCCTGGTGCATGGTTCTGACAGGCCTCTGCGGCATTCCCCTGTCCCAGGCAGCAGTGTAAAAAGGCTCCCCAGGGGCATTCACCTGCTGGCCACGGGTCCTTGTGTGGGCAGTGGCTGGGGGAGTGGCCCAGGGTATGCACATGGTCCTGACATCATGGTGGAAGGAAATGCCTCAAGGGGCGGGGCAGGCCTTCCCCTCTGGCACATAGCAGGGCAGTGCAGAGGCCTGGCTTTTAAACTGACAGTGGCAAGCGGCTTTTTTCTCTCCTGGCCGAGAGGAAGGAAATGGCTGCTGGCTGTCAGCTCTGCCTGGGACACTACCTCAGGTTGCAGCATTCTCATTCAAAATATGACTTAAGAAAGCTTTCTGCCTTGCCTTAGCACAAGCAACTGCAAGGTTGCTGGTTCAAATCCCTGGTGGAGTCAATCTTGATTTGGGGAAATCTTTTGGGGAAATTCAGAAACTGAAGGCTATGGGACTTTGTGTTTGGTGTATAATTTGTCTTGCTTAGAATTGGCTCTCTCTCTGGCAGAACTTTTCCATCTAAAAGATCATAGTTAAACCAGTTCCAGGGCCCAAATAGTCAATGGCAGGTCTCACAACCTTAAGGACATTTTCCTACAATGGAAAATGGATTAGGGAAGAGAAGGCCTGGGTCCTGGGAGTATTGTTCTGGCCTCAGAACCTGGCCTGCCTTCTTTGAGCTGTGTGCTCTAATGGTCCCTCTCTAGAAGCTTACCCTTTTAGGGCAGTTTTATATATTGGCCTGTGTAAATTGGACTTTTGCTGGGGAATATTGGTACCCATCTCCTGAGCCTCACTGGCCTCATCAAGGGCTTATTGGCACATGACTACCCAACCCAATAGCCCTTTTCATTCCATGCCTCTATGGTAGTCACTGGAGGTCATGCAGACCATGAGTGTGAGTCCCATGATGCTGGTAGGTCATGATTCAAATCCAGTACATGGGAGGCCCTCTGATAAGATAGATCACGCATCTTGGGCACATGAAATCTTGGGGTACTGACTGCAAGATGTTTCATTTCAGTACTCATTTTACCTGAGGGATGCCTTAGGTTGAAGTGACTATAATTTCTTTAACTGGGAGTGCAGGCATCCCTTGTGTTTGATTTCAGATGGGTGCTTCTATTCCCAAGCTCAAGTCCCCACTAAAATTTATCCTGGAAAATTGGGACCAATTTGACACACGACCTTTGAAGAAGAGGTGGCTCATCTTCCTCTGCTGAACAGCATGGCTAAAATACCCCTGACAGGTGGAAAACTTGGCCCCCAAAGGAAAGGGAAAAAACCCAACAGCTTTCCTTGAGTGATTGCAGGAGGCCTTAAGAAAGTACACTCCCCTGTCGCCAGACTTCGTAGAGGGTCAGTTAATACTAAAGGACAAGTTTATCACTCAGTCAGCAGCAGATAGGAGGAAGCTTCAGAAACTGGCCTTAGGGCTAGAACAGAGTATAGAATCATAACTGAATCAGACAACCTCGGTGTTCTATAATAGACACTGGGAAGAACAGGCTAAAAGGAACAGGAGAGATCAAGAAAAGCTGCTGCCTTAGTCATGGCTTTCAAGCAAGCAGACCCCAGGGGCTCAAATGAGGGAAAGGCTCGGTTTAGTGGCCAGGTTGGCAAAGCTTATTACCAGTGCAATCTGAAGGGACATTTTATAAGAAATTGTCCTCAGAGAAATGGACCACCATCTCATCCATGCCTGCTGTGCCAAGGTAATCAGTGGAAAGCACACTTTCCCAGGGGAAAAAGGTCCCCAGGGCCTGAGATGATCCAATGGCAGGACTGAAGGTGCCTGGAGCAAGTGCCAGCACGACCTGTCACCCTCAATGGCCTCGGGGTAAAGATAACCATAAAGGGCCAGGAAGTCAGTCTTCTCCTGGACACTGGCGCAGTCTCAGCATTTCCCTCCTGCCCTGGAGACTTAGTGCTTGTTAATTCTCTCCCCTCAGACTCTCCCTCTCTAGGCTCATCCTGGGAAGGACAATTTTTTGTCATTCTGTCCACCCCAACAGCAGTTAAGGTAGTGGAAATTGACTCATGGATTCATCACGCTCGGCTGAAGCCTTGGATACGTCCTGAAGAAAGTCATAAACCCTCCACTCAGCCAGCTGAAGTTCCAGGAGACAACCCTTTGTATCCTGTGAGCCATTAGAAGTTCTACATTTGCTTTTCCAACAAGATCCTCAGGGAAGTAACCATGCATAAGTCTAATTTATATCCTGGCATTAACAGGACTATAACCCTCAACTTTGCTATCTCTCAAACTCTGAGTATCCTTTTCATAGTGGGAAAGGAACCTGTTTCTTTCTAGGAAAAATGCTATTTTGTAACCAGTTAAGTGTTGTTTTGCAAATAGAACTTGGGAATCAATCAAAGACAGGGCTAAAAACCTTCAAGAAGCAATACTGTAAAGCTGATTTAACAACTGACTGTCCTGGCTCTATTCTCTTCTAGGCTCATTTATAACCATATAATTGTTGACCTCTGGGCCTCTCATCTTTAACCCTTTTGTCACATTTGTTTCTTCTAGAACCATAAGGTCACAAATAATTCTGCTTTTGAAACCCCAGATGTCCTTGGCTCATGGGCTCTATCATGGACCCCTAGATCAATCTGCACCCCTGAAAGCCTCCCCTCTGGAGGAAACCTTAACTGCAGGGCCACTTCTATGCCCCATTTCAGCAGGAAGTAAAGGGCGATCGATGCCCGTATTCCAGCAGAAGTTGGGCTTTCCTGTTCAGAGGGGGGAATGTGGGAATGTATTCTCTTACCGGGTCCACAAGGGGCATAGTTTTAAAGGCAAGAACGCCCCAGGACTATGCCCCCCACCCATCTCTCTCCATCTGGGAGATTTAAGGTACTCTTGTTTTAATTTTTGCAGGTGTGGGAAGAATCAAAAGTCAATCACTCCAGCAGAAGTTCGGAGGAACTCCTTTCATTGGCCAGGGGTCTTGGAGAAGGTGGGGGTTCCTCCCAGATTAAAAGTCCCCTTCTTCCACACCCCCTTGGACTCCATGTTTGGATCCCCTTCCACACACACTCTCTCTCTCTCGTGTGGAAGTTCTCTTTCTTCTTCTCCTTTTTTTTCTCTTTCTCTACCTAAATAAAACCACCTTTCTGCAAAAACTCTGTTTGGGGACTGGTATTTATTTTGCAAGCACACCTGGTCCCCTCTTCCATTCCTGAGAGAACAGGAGACCAAGAACCTTGGAGAAACATCCTCTCAGGGGAGCTGAGGGCACCCCTGAACCCCTGAACCCCAACAAAATCATGTCAAGCACTAATCTCATTCATGAGGGCTCTGTGCTCATGAAGTGATCACCTCCCAAAGTTCTCACCTCTTAATCCTACTACATTGGATTAGGATTGTCTCTAAATGATTTTTGGAGGAAGAAAAACATTCAGGTAGGTGGTGATCACAAATTTATGTTTACTCCAACCTGTCTGCCATATGGCTTCTCTGTGCAACACTTGGACGTATGGGCATATGCCTGGAGAATATGCAAGGCTAGACCTTACAGGTGTGTAGATTTCCCAGAGTACAATCATAATTACTCATTTATATAACAAATTGTATAGTTATTTTAATGGATTCAAAGTGTATAAGGAAGAAAAGTGAAGACAAGAGAGGGTGGACGAATAGAAAGAATGTTGATTAAAGCACTCAGTGTCATCAAAGAACTGGTTTCATAAATAATTGAGGAATTAAACTAAAAATATAGGACATCTTGTTCAGTGAATGAAATGTATGAACTTATGGTTTTGAAGTTGGAGCAGTAGAGAGAATGGTGAATTGGAGTGGAGTAAATATTCATTGCAGGTGAAATGGCTAAGGTACTATGTGACCAGAATAAGGTTTAAACCATCAACAGGATGTTGAAGATACTCAAAATTGAAAAGGAGTAGATGGAACACTGTGATCAGCTTTGTATTTCAGAAAGATTCCTTCAGCTACCATAAGGAGAATGGATTGAAAGATATCGGCACTAAAGAAAGGAAGACCATTGCTGAAATCCTGAGATTATGGTGATTCAGACTAAGGCAGTGATAGGGAAGATGGAAAGAAATTGGTGTTTTCCAGAGAAACTGAGATCGTAGATGTACTAAGCATGTGACTGGCAGTAGGGAAGGAGTCAAGGCATCAGAATCATGTGACTGGGGCAGATGCTATTGCCATTCTCTGAAACAGGAAAAAGAAGAAAAAGCTGATCTGGGAACCACCTAAACCACTAGTGATAAAATCCATATGAGTATAAATATGTCACAGTAAAGACAACAATTAACATGTCTATATTAAAATTCCAGCTCACATTTACAGTTTGAATGTTGATAATACATTTTCATGGGAGCCCAGTGGTTTGATACAGCTCTATAGTGGCAGCACACAATGAAGGCTTTCAAGTCTAGAAGAAAACCTAAATTATTAATAAAGTTGATCTTGACAAAACCGCTCTGCCTGAAGATTAAAGAAGTTCCAAACATCGTAAGGATTAAATATTAAAATAAGTTATTTCAATTTCCTAATAGACAAGGCAATACTGGTTTTTAAATTTACATTTAAAAAATCAGTTAAAAAGCATAACATCAGTGAAACTTGGTTGAATTAATAAAGAAATTAACATTATGCTCTGCAACAGACAACCTGAATATTAAAAATCTTTAATAAATGAATATATAATTTTGTTGCCTAATGTACTTTCTCAGTGACTAGTTCATGTTTACAAGTTCATATGAACTGTGAGCACAGACTTTAAGAAAAGCTCTTTTTCTAGAAAGTTACTTTCATACATCTCTACTTTCTAAATGCTGAATCTCAACCTTCTGAATCTCATGGAAAAATCAACATATCAACCTACATAGTAAAAATTTGTGATTCATTCAAATCATAATCCAATATCCATGTTAATTACTGTGATTTAATTATAGCCTCTTCCCCATTTCCAGAATATTTATGAATTATTCTTTGTGTAATCCCAAGGTACATTATTAATGCACATCAAAGGACAGTTTAGTTATAAATATTAATGACCTGCACAAAGTAATTTGGGGCATGAAATTTTATAATACAGTCTTTTTTTTGTATTTAATTCCTCATATTGCTTGATTATAGATGAGTTTCAATTAGGCATGAGTATTATTTTATTCTTTTTTGGTGGTAAGTTAGAAATTACAGTATTATAATAATCAAATTTTTAAAAATACAACATCATGTAATCCATGACAATTCTTGAAATTTCCATTTGGTTGTAAAATATGCTTTTTTGTAATAATTAAGTACATAATGAATTAAAGGCTGAAGAACAGTTACTTTATGACTTTTACAATAAGTAATTTATATTACTGAGAGGAGGTAAGAAAATTTTTTTTTTAATTGTACTTTAGGTTCTGGGGTACATGTGCACATCATGCAGGATTGCTGCATAGGTACACACATGGCAATGTGGTTTGCTGCCTCCATCCCCCCATCACCTACATTGGGCATTTCTCCCCATGTTATCCCTCCCTGACCTCCCTACCCTTCTGCTGTCCCTCCCTTGGCCCCCCGCAATAGACCCCAGTGTGTGATGCTCCCCTCCCTGTGTCTATGTGTTCTCATTGTTCATCACCCACCTATAAGTGAGAACATACAGTGTTTGACTTTCTGTTCTCATGTCAGTTTGCTGAGAATGATGGTTTCCAGGTTCATCCATATCCCTACAAAGGACACAGACTCATCGCTTTTTATGGATGCATGGTATTCCATGGTGTATATGTGCCATATTTTCCTTGTCCAGTCTATCATCTATGGGCATTTGGGTTGGTTCCAGGTCTTTGCTATTGTAAACAGTGCTGCAATGAACATACCTGTGCATGTGTCTTTATAACAGAATGATTTATAATCCTTTGGATATAAACTCAGTAATGGGATTGCTGGGTCAAATAAAATTTCTATTTCTAGGTCCTTGAGGAAGTACAACACTGTCTTCCACAATGCTTGAACTAGTTTACACTCCCACCAACAGTGTAAAAGTGTTCCTATCTCTCCACATCCTCTCCAGCATCTGTTGTCTCCGGATTTTTTAACGATCGCCATTCTAACTGGCATGGAGTGGTATCTCAATGTGGTTTTGATTTGCATCTCTCTAATAATCAGTGATGATGAACATTTTTCATGTTTCTTGTCCTCACATATGTCTTCTTTTGAAAAGTGTCTGTTCCTATTCTTCGCCCACTTTTGGATGGGTTTGGTTTTTTTCTTGTAAATTCGTTTTAGTTCTTTGTAGATTCTGGATATTAGCCCTTTGTCAGATGGGTAGACTGCAAAAATTTTTTCCCATTCTGTTGGTTGCCGGTTCACTCTAATGGTTGTTTCTTTTGCTGTACAGAAGCTCTGGAGTTTAATTAGGTCCCATTTGTCGAATTTGGCTTTTGTTGCCAATGCTTTTGGTGTTTTAGTCATGAAGTCCTTGCCTATGCCTATGTACTGAATGGCTGTGCCAATGTTTTCTTCTAGGGTTGTTATGGTGTTAGGTCTTGTGTTTAAGTCTTTAATCCATCTGGAGTTAATTTTAGTGTAAGGCGTCAGGAAGGGGTCCAGTTTCTGCTTTCTGCACACTGCTAGCCAGTTTTCCCAACACCATTTATTAAACAGGGAGTCCTTTCCCCATTGCTTGTTTTTGTCTGGTTTGTCAAATGTCAGATGGTTGTAGATGTGTGGCGTTGCCTCCAAGGCCTCTTTTGTGTTCCATTGGTCTATATCTCTGTTTTGATGGCAGTACAATGTTGTTTTGATTACTGTAGCCTTGTAGTGTAGTTTGAAATCAGGTAGCATCATGCCTCCAGTTTTGTTGTTTTTGCTTAGAATTGACTTGGCTATGCAGGCTCTCTTTTGGTTCCATATGAAGTTTAAGGTGGTTTTCTACAGTTCTGTGAAGAAGGTCATTGTAGGTTGATGGGGATAGCATTGAATCTATAAATTACTTTGGGCAGTATGACCATTTTCATGATATTGATTCTTCCTAACCATGAGTATAGAATATTTCTACATCTGTTTGTGTCCTCTCTTATTTCCTTGAGCAGTGGTTTGACCTCTTCTCCTTGAAGAGGGCCTTTACATTCTCTGTTAGTTGTACTCCTATGTATTTTATCCTCTTTGTAGCAATTATGAATGGGAGTTTGCTCACGATTTTGCTCTCTGATAGTCTGTTATTGGTGTATAGGAATGCTTGTGATTTCTGCACGTTGATTTTGTATCCTGAGACTTTGCTGAAGTTGCTTATCAGTTTGAGGAGATTTTGGGCTGTGATAGGGTCTTCTAAATATACAATCATATTATCTGCAAATAGAGACAATTTGACTTCCTATTTTCCTAATTGAATATGCTTTATTTATCTTTCTTGCCTAATTGCTCTGGCTAGAAATTCCAATACTATATTGAATAGGAATGGTGAGAGAGGGCATCCTTGTCTAGTGCCAGATTTCAAAGGGAATGCTTCCAGTTTTTGCCCATTCAGTATGATATTGGCTGTAGGTTTGTCACAAATAGCTTTTATTGCTTTGAGATAATTTCCTTTGATATCTAGTTGATTGAGAGTTTTTAGCATAAAGGGCTGTTGAATTTTGTTGAAGGCTTTCTTTGTATCTTTTGAGATAATCATGTGGTTTTTGTCTTTGGTTCTGTTTATGTGGTGGATTACTTATATAGACTTATGTATGTTGAATCAGCCTTGCTTCCCTGGAGAAACGCCTCCTTGATCGTGATGGATAAGCTTTTTGACATGCTGTTGCAATTGGTTTGTCAGTATTTTATTAAAGATTTTTGCATCTATGTTCATCATGGATATTAGCCTGAAGTTTTCTTTTTTTGTTGAGTCTCTGTCAGGTTTTGGTATCAGGATGAAGTTTGTCTCATGAAATGATTTGGGAAGGATTCCCTCTTTTTGTACTGCTTGGAATAGTTTCAGAAGGAATGGTACCAGCTTCTCCTTATACATCTGGTAGACATCAGCTGTGAACCCATCTGGACTTGGACTTTTTTTGGTTGGTAGGCTACTGATTGCTGCCCATTCAAGTTTCAACTTCTTCCTGGTTTAGGCTTGGGAGGGTGCAAGTATCCAGGAATCTGTCCATTTCTTCCAGGTTTACTGGTTTATGTGCATAATGTTCTTTGTAGTAATCTCTGATTGTAGTTTGTATTTCTGTGGAATCAGTGGTGATATCCCCTTTATCGCTTTTTATTGCATCTGTTTGATTCTTCTCCCTTTTCTTTTTTATTAATCTGAATAGTGGTCTATTTTGTTGATCTTTTCAAAAAACCAGCTCCTGGACTTAATGATTTTTTGAAGGGTTTTTTGTGTCTCTGACTCCTTCAGTTTTGCTCTGATCTAACTTATTTCTTGTCTTCTGCTAGCTTTTGAGTTTTTTTGATGTTACTCTTCGAGCTCTTTCAATTTTGATGATAGGGTGTCAATTTTAGATCTTTCCTCGCTTCTCATGTGGGCTTTTATTGCTATAAATTTCCCTCTAGACACTGCTTTAAATGTGTCCCAGAGATTCTGGTACCTGGTGTCTTCATTCTCGTTGGTTTCAAAGAACATCTTTATTCCTGCCTTCATTTCATTGTTTATCCAGTCAACATTCAGGGGCCAATTGTTCAGTTTCCATGATGCTGTGTGGTTCTGAGTTAGTTTCTTAATTCTGAGTTCTAATTTGATTGCCCTGTGGTCTGACAGACTGTTTGTTATGATTTCCATTCTTTTGCATTTGCTGAGGAGTGATTTACTTCCAAATATGTGGTCAATTTTAGAGTAGGTACAATGTGGTGCTGAGAAGAATGTACATTCTGTGGATTTGGGGTGGAGAGTTCTGTAGAAGTCTATTAGGTCCACTTGATCCAAATCTGAGTTCAAGTCCTAGATATGCTTGTTAATTTTCTGTCTCATTGATCTGTCTAATATTGACAGTGGAGTGTTAAAGTCTCCCACTATTATTGTGTGGGAATCTAAGTCTCTTTGTAGGTGTTTAAGAACTTGCTTATGTACCTGGGTGCTCCTGTATTGGGTGTGTATATATTTAGGATCATTAGCTCTTCTTGATGCATTGATCCTTTGACCACTATGTAATAATGGTCTCTTTTGATCCTTGATCTCTTTTGATCCTTCTTTGTCTCTTTTGATCTTTGCTGGTTTAAAGTCCATTTTATCAGAGACTAGGATTGCAATTCCTGCTTCATTTTGCTCTACATTTGCTTGATAAATCTTCCTCCATCCCTTTATTTTGAGCCTATGTGTGTCCTTGCATGTGAGATGGGTTTCCTGAATACAGCACATGGATGGGTCTTGACTTTTTATCCAATTTGCCAGTCTGTGTCTTTTGATTGGGGCATTTAGCCCATTTACATTTAAGGTTAATATTGTTATGTGTGAATTTGATCCTGCCATTTTGATGCTAGCTGGATGATTTGCCCATTGCTGGATACATTTTCTTCATTTTGTCAATGGTCTTTACAATTTGGTACATTTTTGGAGTGGCTGGTACTGATTGTTCCTTTCCTTGTTTAGGGCTTCTTTCAGGAGCTCTTGTAAGGCAGGCCTGGTGTTGACAAAAATCTCTCAGCAATTGCTTGTCCATGAAGGATTTTCTTTTTCCTTCTCTTATGAAGCTTAGTTTGGCTGGATATTAAATTCTAGGTTGAAAGTTCTTTTCTTTAAGGATGTTAAATATTGGCCCCCACTCTCTTCTGGCTAGTATCATTTCTGCAGAGAGATCCATTGTGAGTCTGATGAGCTTCCCTTTGCGGGTAACCCAACCTTTCTCTCTGGCTGCCCTTAGCATTTTTTCCTTCATTTCAACCTGATGAAACTGACAATTATGTGCCTTGGTGTTGCTCTTCTTGAGTAATATCTTTGTGGTCTTCTCTGTATTTCCTGGCCTTGAATGGGGCCTGGCTTGCTAGGTTGGGGAAATTCTCCTGGATAATATCCTGAAGAGTGTTTTCCAGTTTGGATTCATTCTCTATGTTACATTCAGGTACACCTAACAAACATAGATTAGGTCTTTTCACATAATCCCATATTTCTTGGAGGCTTTCTTCATTTCTTTTCACTCTTTTTTCTCTGTTCTCGCCTTTGTGTTTTATTTCATTGAGTTATCTTCAATCTCTTATATCCTTTCTTCTGCTTGGACGATTCGGCTATTGAAACTTGAGTATGCTTTGCGAAGTTCTCGTGCTGTGTTGTCAGCTCCATCAAGTCATTTATATTCTTCTCTAAGCTGTTTATTCTAGTTAGCATCTCATCTAACCTTTTTTCTAGGTTCTTAGTTTATCTGCATTGGGTTAGCACATCTTCTTTCAGCTCTGAGAAATATGTTATTACCCACCTTCTGAAGCCTGTTTCTGTCAATTTATCAGATTCATTCTCCATCCATCTCTGATCCCTAGCTGGTGAGGAGTTGTGATCTTTTGGAGGAAGAGAGGGGTTCTGGCTTTTGGTGTTTTCATCCTTTTTGTGTGGGTTTATTCCCATCTTAGTGGCTTTATCTACCTGTGGTCTTTGTAGTTGGTAACTTTTGGATGTGGTCTCTGAGTGGACGTCCCTTTTTTTGATGATGAAATTATTTCTTTCTTAGTTTTCCTTCTAACAGTTGGGCCCCTCTACTGTAGGACTGCTGGAGGTCCACTCCAGACCCTGCTTGCCTGGGGATCACCCTTGGGGGCTGCAGAACAGTAAGGGTTGCTGCTGGTTTCTTCTTCTGTTATCTTTGTCCCAGAAGGGTGCCTACCAGTTGTCGGCCTGATCTCTCCTTTACGAGGTGTCTCTTCAGGTAAACAGGGGTCGGGGAACTGCTTGAGGAGATAGTCTGTCCCTTATAAGAGCTCAAGTGCTGTGCTGGTGAGTGCACACTGCATTTCCAAACAAATTTGCACTGCCCACAGACCAGAAGATTCCAGGGCCGAAAAGCGCCAGGAGTTTTCAGCTTTTAGATTTCAAAAGCTGAAATAGCCTACTAAGGTTATCTGCTTAACAACTCTAACTCCAGGCAAAAATGTCCTCAGCATCTGTTATCACTGTGTTACAACTTACCTGTGAATATTTCAGGGACAGGAGTCCAACTAGCTTACAGAGAAAACCATCTGAACTTATAGCAACTCTAATTATTAGAATCCTCATTATGAGCCATAATATGCTTCCTTGTTATTTTCAACAATTACATCCAAGCAAATCTCTCTTTCACTATCAACCCTTCAACTTTTGAAGACAGCAATCAAATCTCCTTTTAGTCTCAAATACTCCAACTAATCCTCAGTCCCTTCAAACACTTCTCATTTGACATGAATAGTAAGATCTTCTGCCAATTCTGTGAACCTATTATGTCAGTGCTATTGTTTGAACATGGGACCCCCTTTAAGAGGTAATTAGGCCATGAGAGCTCCTTCCCTTATGAATGGGATTAGGTAACCTTATTAATAATAAAAAATAAAAAAAACACTCGACAGTGGGGATTGATTCCTTTCCCACTTCCACCTCTGCCATGTGAGGGCACAGCCTTCCTCCCCACTGGAGGACGAAGTTTCAAGGTGCCATCTTGGAAGCAGAGAGCAGCCCTCTTCAGGCAACTGAACCTGCTGGTAGCTTGATCTTGGACCTCCCAACCTCCAGACATAAAAAAAATAAATTTATATTTTTTACAAATTATCCAGTACCACGTATTGTTACAGCAATGCAAAATTGAACAAGAGGGCCAATTATCTTCTTAAAATGTGTCCTACCCCCACAACTGCTCATAATGCAGATCTGAAACATCATCTAATGAGAGTCAAATACAATGGAGGTAATACTTTATAAAGCTGGACATAGTGCTTTCAGAGATGCAACCTAAGATTACATTGGAGTCTCAAGCAAATTACGCAAGTCAGTCATAGAGCTCACAAAGTGCTTACTGTGAATCCTTGTTAAGGCATTTACAGTTGTTTTGTTATGTTGTATGTGGTATGAATTATCAATGATTTAAGCAGCCTCCAGCTCTACAGCCAAAGCTTTTACCCAAAATTTACTTTCCCATTTTTTAACCTATAAATTACTAGGATCTTGCCTTTGTATAAAACTAAAAGCTCAGATATATTGAACTCTTACTACGTGTTGTGCCAACCAGTGATGTGCCTGATCTCCACACAGCCCCACAAAATAGGGATTACCTCATCATATCCATTCTTTAGATGAGGAAAATAAGGCTTAAAGAGATTAAGTGACTTGCCCGAGGTCACAAAGCTAGTAAATGGCAAATCCAGGATTTAAAGCCAGTTCTGCCAAAGCCCCAGAGGCTCCACAGACCTTGTTCTTTCTGTGTCACATCAGTGCCACCCTCCAACACATTCTGTTTTGCAGTTACAGCTGCTGGTATTCTCCTTCCCCATTAAGTTACAATGTAGAGCCCTCTGAATCCATTTGGAGATCTGCCCAGCTCTTCTCTGATCCTTCAGGAATTGCCTGAAAATAGCAGAAAGCTAACTTGGGACAGACTGAACCACCACTATAGAATGAATACCTCAAGCTGTTTATTATACTTTTAGTCCAAGCAATATTAAGTATAATAAATTATCAATAGTATATAGACAGTACTAGTGTAATTAATGCCTATTTCTTAATCCATGAAAACTCTTGTCCAGCTGCCTAAGACAAACTGTCTCCATGATGAAATATTCTGGATTTTGTTTGTTTGTTTTGCTCAGGTTTTCCTGAGTCTCATCTGCTCCTGTCATTTGACAGCCTGCTAAGGGACATTCACAGCCAAGTATCTTGGATTTGATACTTCTGTCCAAAGTTAGCAGTCTCTACATCTGCAGTTGTAAGTACATGATATTTGTCAGTAATATTACTAAAAGGCTTTCCTTCTCTCCTGCATGCTTTGCAAGACAGCCCTAGATACAATTTTGTATCTTGTCAGTTTGTGAGGCTGTGGCTCTGTTGACTAGGGGTCTGTGGTTCAATTACCTCTGTGTTTTGTCCCACTCCTTGACACTCCTTGACAAGAGGAGAGATTATGTTAACTCCTCCATGTGGTGCAGAGAGAAATCTTAAAAACTGGATACCAGCTAAGACAGATTCTCCATTGGGCAAAATTTCAATGAAATCATACTTCCTCTGTATCAGAATTCAACATCTTTGCAGAGTGCAATAGGCCAAGGTTTTGATAGTTTAACCTTATGGCTTGCATGGTTTCTTAATTAATGATCTTACCACATATTACCCAGTGGAGGAGAAATGATTTCCTAGTGTAAGATCAGAGTGCAGTAACCAAAAGTGGGGGGAATGCACATTTTATGACTTATGTGGGTTACTTATGCAACATTGAGTTGCCTAATATGCAATGATATGAGTATTTTCTCATTCTCTCCCTCATCACTCCCCATCTTCTGACAAATTACATAAACTGTGAACTAACAGCTTGATATGATTCAGCCGTGTCCCCACTCAAATCTCACCTTTAATTGTAATAGTCCCCATGCATCACGGGTGGGGCCAGGTGGAGATAATTAAATCATGGGATCAGTTTCCCCTCTACTGTTCTCGTGGCAATGAATAAGTTACAAAATCCGATGGCTTTATAAATGGGAGTACCCCTGCATAAGCTCTCTTGCCTGCTGCCATGCAAAATGTGACTTTGTTTCTCCTTTGCCTTCCGCCATGATTGTGAGGCCTCCCAAGCCATATGGAATTGTAAGTCCATTAAACCTCTTTCTTTTATAAATTACCCCATCTCAGGTATGTCTTTATTAGCAGTGTGAGAACAGAATAATAAAAAGCTATAAAAAATATAATATAAAATCAATAATACATTTCACTGTGCAGTGGACAATTATTTCTTTGGGCTGATAAGCACACATTCCCTCCACTTTTGGTTACTGCACTCTTGTCTTATACTAGGCAATCTTCTCTCCTACACTGGGTAAAATGTGGTCAGATCATTAATTAAGAAACCATGTGAGCCATGAGGTGGAAGAAAGGTATGACCATAGTGGTCCATTCAGATGCCTCTTCCTGGACCTTGACCCCTGAGCCTCCATTCATTCTAGTGGCAGCACCCTGATGATCTCAAAGAAGAGTTCCTGTCTCATGGATTTCTGGAGTTCACTCAGTTCTTTTCTTGTTCTGAACCTCATTTTCCAGTATTCCTGTTCCTTCATAGCCTTCCAACAAATTTTCTTTTGACCCAGAGTCAGTTTCTGTTGTCTGCATCTAAATAACTTTGACGGATACACATTTCCATAGTACCACCTCTTGTGGACATTGCTTACATTTTAAATATCATCATGCATACTACATCATGTCTTTATTCATGCATGATTTGCAGCATTTATGGAAAGAAAATAAAAACTAAACTAAATATTTCCAACAACCTTAGCATTTTGTGCAATTTAAGCTAAGTGTCATGTGAAATTTACCAGATGCTCCCATAGGGCTTTTCTTAAGAAGCACATTATTTTGTGTTTTAGTTTATTTATGCACTGTACCCACCACTTAAAGATCCTCTTGGGAAGGGACATCTCCCATCTTGATTTACATTCTCATAAGAGTCACCTGTATTTGAATTCTGAGCTTGTTATTTGTCCCTCATTCTGAAAACAAAAGTGGTAGTGTGAGGAAAAGAAAGAAATGCTTATGACATATTCCACTGTAAGTAACAGGTAATGTTAAAAAAAAAAAATCTTTACCTGGAAGAGTAAAGTGGAGATGAGCAGTGGAAAATGGGAAGATCTTATTACCTCTTATTTAACTCACTTTAAACAGTCTAATGCTACTAAGCATCTCCAGACACACTGAATTTCTGTTTCTATCAAGATAACCATTTCCCAGTTTTAAAGTCCAAGACAAGCCTGTACAAACAGCCTGCTAGAGATGTCCTTACCATCATCTACCTCTGAGTTTGTAGCTACTTCACCCTAAATTGTTCCTAAGTGAACACGAATTAATGTCAGATATCATAGCCAGAGGCCAGAAAGTCCCTAGAACTGGTGGAAATGAGAATTTAGCCAGCACTGTATACCTTATTTGTGTGTTTCAGAATGTTCCTATTTATTCTGTACTATTTCCTCCCTGTTGGAGAAGTTTCAAAGCCAATAACTCATTTTATTAATTAAGTGTGGTGTGTTTTTCACCTTCTCTCTCACACCTGAAACACCTGCCATCAGCTTATATCTCTATTGCCACATATGGGAAACCCTGGCCATTTATAGAATGCAAGAAAACCATGTCCACAGTCTAATAAAAGGAGTCTTATTTTTACCCAGTTGAATATTTTTCTGCTTTAGTTGTGTAACTTTGAGAGAAATACAGCATATGTATATTGCAGTGTAATAAGGCAACTAATATTACTAGGGGCCAACAAGAGATGTAATGTGATGTTATGCTTCTTTCACCTCTAACAAATTAGGTTTAAGCTCTAGAATATAAACTGTGGTTGTCTTTATCTTTATGCCTCCAAAGAAACCCATAAAGAATGACAGCATCTGCAAAAGTATGTTTCCAAACATACCCTGTCATTTCAATGGCAGATGAAACATGCAATCAATCTCAAATGAAAGCCAGCAGACAGAAGAATAGAATTAGGAGAAAAATCTGATTTTCCTCATTTCTTAAAAAGAATGATTTTAATATGGTATGGTCTTACATTCATTACAAAAGAAATTAGAACAATATGCCTTCACACACCAAAAAGGAAGAAAGAAGGAAAGGGGAAGTTGTGAATGGAAAAACTGGCAAGGAAATCTGGAAAGATCTATCACAGACATTTCCAGAAAGAATGAGAACGCCGGATTCCAAGCCCGATGTAGCCTGTGCTGTTGCTGCATGAAATACTGTGATTTGTGCGGATATTTGCTTATGCCTAATTTTTTAATAGTCTTGGCCTGTGATACTTTACATTTTAGACAACTGGAATAAAGTCTGAGTTTGGAACACATTAAGACACACAGCACATTGTGCATCCTTTACCATCATATCATTTAAAATTACAGAGGCTAGCAGCTGCCCATTCTTTTATCCAAGAAAGCAACTAATATAGTTACATCTGCAAAAAACCCACAAAACTTTGATTCTTATAGCAGAAGAGAAAATAATGTTTAATGGGAATTTGAGCTCTGTGGACCAAGATCCCCTTTTTTTTTTAAGAAAATAAGACTATCCCATGTGGAATATAGCTGGGTATAGCCTGGTAAACACATGGAGTACAGCTTGGCAAACACATTGTGGCTTTTAGAAAATAAAGTAACTTGCCCCTGCTCATTCCTTTCAAATGAGCATCACCATCCCACCTGGACTCTATTTTCAGGCTTTGGTCATTTGACAATTTTCTTTTTCTTGTCCAGTATGTATAACATTTATTTTAGAAGTTAGCCGAATTGCTGTGGCAAGGTAAATACAATCTTCTGTATTAATAATGTGTACTATACTAAACAGAGTCAATACATTCATATTTTACAGATGGCTTCTTTTAACTATTTAGTACCTAAACCTATTGGTTGAAAGTCAATTTTAATATCCTTTGCACTTTCTATTCTCTTGTTCAATCAGCTGTCATTTTACTCAATAGTCTGAGCACTCAATTTTTAAAAATAACAAAAATAAAGACTATTTTTAGATGTATTTTTTCACTTAATAAGATACGAAATGTGTAAAACAACTTCCCAAGTAGAAATACATTAAAACAGTGGTCCCCAACCTTTTTGGCACAGGACAGGGTGGTGGTGGTGGTGGTGGTGGCGGTGATAGTTTCGCGATGAAACTGTTCCACCTCAGATCACCAGACATTAGCATTAATTAAGGAGCACACAACCTGGATCCTCACATGGACAGTTCACAATAAGGTTCATCGTTCTGTGAGACTCTAACACCACCACTGATATGACAAGAGGCGGAGCTCAGGCGGTATTGCTCACTTGGCCTCTTGCTGCTGATCATCTCCAGCTGTGTGACCTGAGGGTTATGGACCCCTGCATTGAAACACACTAACATGACTGTGTAGCTCAGCAATTAAAGGTCCAGACTTTGGGGTGAACTGATCTGAGATCAAATTTAAGCTCTACTATTTTCTAAAATTATGTGACAAATGACTCAACTTCCCTAAACCTTTGTTTTCTCCAAGTAACTTTTCTTTAGTAACTTAAGTGGCAAGTTAACAATCTTTCTCTGAGCCTTTGTTTTGTAATTAGAATGGGTTGGATAACACTTAAACCATAAGGTATCATAAAGCTTGTGTGAGAAAATGGAGTTACATGCCCAATACACTGTCTGGCACAGAGTAAGCAATCAAGAAAGACAGAAGTGGTGGCTGTTACAGGCTAATGGAAGAACAGCTGGGAGTTGGACCCAGGAAACGTGGCTCTATTCCTGGCCCCACCATTAACTGAGAATGCAGCCTTAAGTTTCTCACCTGCAAAGTGAAAAGACATAGGTTAGGAGGTGTCTAAGGACTCTCTTGGGACTGAAATTCTATGGATCTTTGATAAATACTGATTATAGTCTACCATATTGTATCATGTTTTTTTCTCCACTTGAGAGCTCTTCCATGGGCTCTTCACAAGACGAGCTCTTCCACTATTTGGGGGTCTCAGTTCAATAATGATATGGTTTGGTTGTGTCACCACCCAGATCTCATCTTGAATTGTAGCTCCCATAATTCCCATGTCATGGGAGGAACTCAGTAGGAGATAATTGAATGATAGGGGCAGTTTCCCCATACTGTTCTCATGGGAGTGAATAAGTCTCATGAAATCTGACGGTTTAATAAGGGGAAACCCCTTTTGTTTGGCTCTCACTCTCTCTCTTTTGCAAGCTGCCATATAACATGTGCCTTTTACCTTCCATCATAATTGTGAAGCCTCCCCAGCTGCGTGGAAATGTGAGTCCATTAAATCTTTTTCTTTATAATTTACCCAGTATCAGGTAAGTCTTCATCAGCAGTGTGAAAATGAACTAATGCAAATGTCATCTTAGAGATGCCATCCTTGACCACTGTGTGAAATAGCAACCTTCTGCTCCCTCCTCACTACCTCCTCACCATCACCTACTCACTCCTCCTCACATCATTTCCTTCTCCCCATTTCCTTCATTATGTTTATCACCTGCTCCTCCCATTAGATTTTTAGCCTCATGAGCACAGATATCTTTTCAGCTTAATCGCCATCTTACTGCTAATGCTAACAGCAGTCCCTGGCACACAGCAGTTGCTCAGTAAATAAGTATTGAATGAGTAGATATCACACCAGTTATAAACCCAAGAGAAATGAGTGCACATGCTCACAAAATATTTCCACGAGAATGTTCTTAGCACCTTTATTCCGAATAGCCTCAAACTGGAAATGACTTCAATGTCCATCAACAGGAGAATGAATAAGCAAACTATTTGGATTTTTAGTAATTTGCAATATTTTTTAAGTAGGCAAAGAACTGGAGCATTTTATTTCGACTGATACACATAGCAGACATTGCTGAGCTCCTCAACTTCAGTGTGGATGCTTTCATATAGCAATGTCCATTTAAATCACAGACCTATGAGTTTGATGGAGCCTTGGCAGCATTAGGTCCAACCCTCTCATCAACATAAAATGACATTCCTAGAGTTACACAGCCATTGGCTGAAATAAAGGTAAAAGCCCAGGCTTCCTGACTCCTTACTCAGTGCCCTTTCTGCTGCATTCAACCCTCTGCCTATTCCATGAGGCAATACAACTTAATAGAAAGAGACCAGAAATCAAACCTCAGTTCTGCCACTGACCAGCTGTGTGGTCCCCATGTGAACTCCCCCTTTCTTAGCCTGCATATCTCCCTCTGCGTTATGGAGTGTAATAGTACCGACGTCAGAAATTTCCTGTAAGGTTAAGTGACATACTCCGAGTCAGTGGCATACGAATCACTCAGTGAATAGAACAGTCATGACAGAAACCAAGTGTGCTATATCCTTTGGGAAAAAAGCTCCACCTAGCGTGAAGTAAGATGGGAACTGAGCCACTGCCAGTTCATGGAAGCCAGTAGTATCTTCAGAAGACCAGAAAATTTCACATCGTTCTACTTGAAAGTTAAACGTATTTAAATATCAGTTTGCATTGGTTCTTTCAAAGAAAACGTCCCAGCTTCTTTTAAAAGTAAATAAGTATTTAAATAAGTCACTAAATATTGTATTTTATATTCTAACTAAAGAAGTTGGTTTAGAAATCTTTCACAGGGGCACTCTTTTTCCAGCTGGAACCATGGAGGGTGTAGAAGAGAAAAAGAAGAAGAAGGCTCCTGCTGTGCCAGAAACCCTTAAGAAAAAGGGAAGGAATTTCACAGAGCTGAAGATCAAGCGCCTGAGAAAGAAGTTTGCCCAAAAGATGCTTTGAAAGGCAAGGAGGAAGCTTATCTATGAAAAAGTGAAGCACTATCACAAGGAATATAGGCAGATGTACAGAACTGAAATTCAAATAGCAAGGATGGCAAGGAAAACTGGCCACTTCTATGTACCTGCAGAACCCAAACTGGCATTTGTCATCTGGATAAGAGGTATCAATGGTGTGAGCCCAAAGGTCCAAAAGGTGTTGCACCTTCTTTGCCTTCGTCAAATCTTCAATGGAACATTTGTGAAGCTCAACAAGGCTTCAATTAACATGCTGAGGATTGTAGAGCCATATATTGCATGGGGTACCCAAATCTGAAGTCAGTAAATGAACTAATCTACAAACGTGGTTATTGCAAAATTAAAAAAGAAGCAAATTGCTTTGACAGATAACACTCTGATTGCTCGATCTCTTGGAAAATATGGCATCATCTGCATGGAGGATCTGATTCATGAGATCTATACTGTTGGAAAATGCTTCAAAGAAGCAAATAACTTCCTGTGGCCCTTCAAATTACCTTCTCCATGAGGCAGAATGAAGAAAAAGACCACCCATTTTGTAGAAGCTGGAGATGCAGGCAACAGGGAGGATCAGATCAGCAGGCTTATTAGAAGAATGAACTAAGGTGTCTATCATGATTACTTTTCTAAGCTGGTCAGTTAATAAACAGTGCCTGCTGTCAATTGAAACAAAAAAAATCTTTCACAAAGTCATACACTTACATTTTAAAAGTCATACTAGATTATCTATAGATACATGGCATTTTGAAAAGCTGTTAAAATTTCTAGTACATTTATTTTCTGTACAAAGGTGAATGGTCTGGCTTTAAACAAAATCACTGGAATTTTTATTTTATATTTTCATCAAGTTGAGCTTAAATGTTTGAAAAACAAAGCTGTTTGGTTGAGATAAATATGTGGAATTAGTAGGGGATGGGAAATCCCTTTGCAAAAGCCACCAAAGGAAAACAGGTATATGTATAATACACATACACGTAGTTGTCATCTAAGTAGAAATAAGTCCGTAAGTAGAAATCAATAACAATACCCTCCTCACAAAATACAAATGTTTTTTCATAAAATCCTTTGATTGTGCAAATGGTCCCATTTCGTCATCTCTGCAAACTCTGGAGTTGTCTTTTGTTTTTACTAAACAATATCTAAAGCTGACTGATATACAGATCATTCTTTGATGTTAAAACATCAAAAATGGCATGTGTTGTTGTATGACTCTTTTGGCGCCTGCAATGGTGGTGAGGGGTGGGAACAGGGTGGGAGTGAGTTTAGAAGGGGTGTAAAAGGAAATCTAAGCATAGTTTTAAAGGGCATCACCAGACATGTGTGGTCCTATGAATGAGCCACATCAGTACATTAAGAGCTAAGTGCTTTTCTTGTCAGAGGACAATTTGATGGTGGTGAAGGCTTTATATTTCCTCTGTTGTTTCTGAAAAGAAATGGGAAATATACTATTTAGATTAGGAGGAAACTAAAATAGAGGCATTTTGTGGCAGATGGGATTTTTATGAGCTGTTTGTCACCATATACCAGTCTTGTTAAGAAGCAATCGTTTTCTGCTTCATTACACTAAGATAGCGCTGTTTAGGGTTCCACTCAGCTGTGAAATGATTTTAAAACTTCTATAAGGAATAGAGATGGGGATTTTTTATATAATAAAAGATTGTTGACAAAAATGTACTAAGACACACAAAAAGAGTGGTCAAATGCACTACTTCTGTGTCAGGGAAATAAGAGATACGCTGAATCTCCTACTTATGCTTAGTCTGTTCATTTATGCCAACAGAGAAAACTACATAACACTCTTATTTTCTTCACCTAAGAAAAGTAAGAGTTCCTTTTATGTTGTTTCTTAGTCTTCATGGCATAAATAGAAAGGGGCAAGGACTTGAGTGAGGAGCAATTTCAGCTTAAAGTATGTAAAAGGAAAAACAAATGTAGTAAATGCAAGAAAAACACTACATTTTTTAATAGCTTTACATTCCTCAAAGCTAATCCCCTTTTAGGTTTTGTTCATATTTGACAATGTTTTAAAGGATCAGCATTGGGACCAGGAGGAGCATAAGCTTATTATTTTTTAAATTATGAATTTATCATATCTTCTTTCCTGGTTCCAATCCCTTGAATGTAACTTGGGATCATCAGAAGACCTTGCATCACACTCTGACCCGGCTACTTTCTTATGTGACCTTAGGTATATTAATCAACCTTTCTGAGGCTTATTGTCTTCATCAATAAAAAAACAATTAATAACGCAAACCTTGCAGTATTGGTTATTTATTGCCCCAATAATGCTGCACAACAAATAACCATCAAACCTCAGTGGCAGACAGCAATTCACATTTATTTAGCTCATGAGTCTATGGGGTTCAGGTGATTGAGCTGAGCTCAATCAGACTTAGTTGCACACATCCCTGTGCCTGCAATGTGGCTGGCGTGCTCATGAGTCTGGTTGGGTCTGCCAGGCCTAGACTACCTACTAGTTGATCTAAAATGGCCTCAGCTTGCACAATTGGGGTCGTTTTGTTCTGCTTCGTGTGTCTCCCAACTTCCAGCTGTCCAGCCTGGCCTTGCTCTAAAGACATGGCAAAGATGTTAAAAGAGAACAAACCCAGTATCAAAGTCAAATAAAACACAGACACGAATCTCCAAATTTAAAACAATTTATCTGGAAAGCAAGAATTATAATCTGGGGCATAGACAGACAGCTGGTATTCCTCTGTATGTCCAAAGAACAAAGAGAAGTTTGCAGGTTTTATAAAAAGGAAAAATATGAATTGTTTTGAAGGAAAGTTCATTGGCATTACTAAAGTTTTAGGGAGCTGGCAAGCTCTGATGGGTGAATGACAGCCGTAGATAGAACTAGTCTTAGAGTAGCAGCAGGTGGTTTCGGTAACATCAGATAAAACCAGTTTTATATTACAATAGGTAGTTTCAGCAGCCATGCTTGCAGAAAATCACCTTTTAAAGACATGCTACATGCCCTGAGTACTTTATCTCCCTGGTCTCTTACCCCTATTTTAATTGGGTATGATAAGAATGACCCAATTTGTGCAATTAACTTCCACACCAGTCACACAATATTTTCTCAGCCCTTGCTTGTACCACATTTGCTTGCATTCACTTGATCAAAACAAGTCACAGGGTCCATATATAGTCAAGTGGAAAGGTGCTACACAGTTACATGACAAAGAATTAAGAATCCTGCTGTTAACACCAACAACTGCATTTTTCTTGCCTCTTGTAAAGATTGAGATATCTTGTGAACGCTTATGAAGCCCCTAGCTTAACAATTGGCACCCAGTAGATACTAAGTGTTAACTTCCTTCCCTCCCACATGTACCTGTCTTCTTATGCCCCACATCAATTGATCCCCTAAGATCTTAATTTGTCTGTTCAAAAGTCCAAACGAAAATAAAGTAATATAAAGGACTTACAGTTTTCTCTCCTTCCCAGGGTATTCGCTCATAGGGAGACAAGTCATGTGGTGCTCCAACATTAAACATTTCATGAAAAGACTGGGGAAATGATATATAATTTTTCTACTGAACTACATGTTGCATTTTACACTAAACTGATATTGCATTGTCTATTTTGGGATCCACTGAAGAAAAAGTGTGACAAGCTTGAAACCTGAACCTCTGAGTTAAGCCTCTTCCGTAGAGCCAGATGTTCCTTGTATATCTGCTTCTCAAACTTTCCCCCCATATCCCAAAGCTTACACTGGTACGATGGGTTGTGAAACAAAGTCAAATATTGACAGAAGGAAAGCACACATATATTTTTCTTAGAAACAAATGAAGTTTGGCTACATAGTTGCAGAATTCTGGAGAGGCACTATTCAGAGGAGAGTGGAGCATGGTTTTTGTCTCAGAAGGTGGGAGCAAGCTCACCAAAGGAAAGACTGGTTAGTCCTGGGTGCTGCTGTGGGAGCTTCCAAAGCCCCCCAAGAAGCTGGAAGACCATCTCTACCAATCTCACACACACACACACACACACACACACACACACACACACACACAGAGCACTCTTGCTATTCCTTGGCTGGCCAAGTCCTTCCACCCTGGGAGTGAAATGCTTTCACTGCAAATGTTTAGATCCATGGACCACAGTAGCCCACAGAGACAAGGGTAAAGAGCAGGACCCGGCACTTCTGAAGACAGGACACAGCAAAGGCCACTCTCCTTACTCACTCAACCCCTCTCCTAACCCTCTTTAAGGCCTCTTTTATCATACCAGACTTATAAATTCTGAATTTCACTTTGTAACGCTGCTTGTTTTAATAATGTAAATTTCTTTTTGAAATTTCTTTAAGAAAAATAGATGCACCGAGAAGAAGAAATAATAACTTTGCCTGTGCTTTCCCGGGTGCCAGAATAAGCAGTAAATGCCAAAGCTAGAAGAAAAGAACAAAAACCCGAGAAAAGTAAGGTTAGTATTCCCAACAGATTATCAAGAAGAGGGAGCAAGAAAAGATTCTTGGAGGTGAAAAACATGGTTGTCAAAATAAAAATTAAAATATTTAATATGTATAGCATGGTCTGATTTTGTTACTTGTGTGTACATATGTATATATAATCTGTAAATATATACACACACAACATATATGTGTATATATTTATATATGTGTATATATATGTGTATATGTTGTGTGTGTATATGTATACAGTTGTGTATGTATCTATACATATAGTATATGTACAACTAACATATTTATATATGTATAAAATATGTACAACTAAAATATGTGTGTATATATGTTAGTTGTATATATATATATACACACAGCATACAACATATACATACATAGGCTAGTTGTGTATATAGATATACACACAGCAACTAGTTGTATATAACTAGTTGTATGTACATATACATACACAATTGTTATATTATTAGTTGTGTATATATGCATCTATATCTGCAAACATATGTGTGTTTGTGCAAACATACATATAATAAACATATATATGTTTCCACATGGACAGATCTAAAGTTTATAACCCAAACTATTGATAGAAAGTCACCTCTGAGAAGTAGAATAGGATTAGCGGCATGAGAAGAGGGCAAAAAGGAGCTTTTACCACTTAATGTAGTACCTAAGAACACAGAGTCTACAGCAAACCTGTCACGGTCTACATCCCTGAACTTGCAGCAAGTTGCTTAATTTCTCTGTGCTTTTATCTCCTTATCCATAAACATGAGACTACTCATACTCCCTAGTTTATAGGACTAAGGTTGAAGTTTAAATGAGTTCACTAAAGCACTCAACAGAGCTTGTACATAAATATTAGCCATAATTATCAACATTGCTGTCATCATTTTAATGAAAATGTATGCATATACACAGTAGATAAAATTATTGGCCCCAGTTCTTCACCCTTCCTTATTCTACTCCTTTTGCCATGCAACTAGGCTACTCCTCACACTTTTTCTATTCCCAACCCCTTGACTTTTGGCTCCTCTATGATTCTCTTTGGCCAATGGGATCTTAACAGATGTGAAGCCAGAAGATTTGAAACATGCTTGAGTGATTGCTGTTGCTCTCACATGCTTCTGCCAAAGCCATTAGAAGAGCTGCCTGTTACGGACTGACAATTTATGTCCTCCCCAAACTCACAAACTGAATACCTACCCTTCAATGTGATGGAGGGTGGAGATGGGACCTCCAGGGGTAATTAAGTTCAGATAAAATCATGAGCATAGGGTCCTGGTATGGTCAGATTAGTGCCCTTATAAGAAGAAACACCGGCGAGTTTGTTCTCTCTCTCCCTGGGTGCACACAGTGAGGAAAGTCCCTGTGAGCACACAGCAAGATGGTGGTCATCTACAAGACAGGAAGATAGCCTTCACCAAAACCTGACCATGGTGGCAGCCTAATCTTTGATATCCAGCCTCCAGAATGGTGAGAAAATAAATTCTGTTATTTAAGTCACCCAGTCTATGATATTTTGTTATGGCAGCCCCAGCTAATACACTGTCTTTAGGCCCAGACTTGAATATACATGGAGCATACCTGAGCCCAGCTTCAGTGAGAAGCAAAGTGTAATTGGAACTGCTGTATGAAGCAGAGCTTTAGCCAAGCCAAGTCCAAACTAACCAATATGCAGTTAATCTGAACTCTTCCAAGAACATAAGAATAAAATGGGTATTACTGTATCTCACTGAGTTTGACGGTTATGTAGTATTTTTTAATTATAGCTAACTATTTTTGTATGATTTTAAAAATAAAAGATTATGGTCCAGGAGCAGTGGCTCACACCTGTAAACCCAGCACTTTGGGAGGCCAAGGCAGGCCGATTACCTGAGGTCAGGAGTTCAAGACCAGCCTGACCAATATGGTGAAGCCCTATCTCTACCAAAAATACAAAAATTATCTGGGTGTGGTGGCACGTGCCTGTAGCCCCAGCTACTCGAGAGGCTAAGGTAGGAGTATCACTTGATCCCAGGAGGCAGAGGTTGCAGTGAGCCAAGATTGCACCACTGCACTTCAGCCTGTGCAACAGAGCGAGACTCTGTCTCAAAAAAAAAAAAGATTGTCAATATGTATACTAAAATGCTTACCTTTAAATGGCAGAATTACAGTTTTTTTCTTTGCTTTTTGAGTTTGTTTCCCAAGTATTTTGTAATTCAAATTATAAGGAAATGTTATTTCAAAAAGTAAAATATAAAAGGTCAAGTGTTCGGGGAACTAAAAATGTAAGGAGGAAGAGAAATCTGAGTTCTTAAGTGCATTGTAGATAAAACAATTAAGATTTTTTAGGCCGGGCGCGGTGGCTCAAGCCTGTAATCCCAGCACTTTGGGAGGCCGAGGCGGGTGGATCACGAGGTCAAGAGATCGAGACCATCCTGGTCAGCATGGTGAAACCCCATCTCTACTAAAAATACAAAAAATTAGCTGGGCATGGTGGCGCGTGCCTGTAATCCCAGCTACTCAGGAGGCTGAGGCAGGAAGAATTGCCTGAACCCGGCAGGCGGAGGTTGCGGTGAGCCGAGATCATGCCATTGCACTCCAGCCTGGGTAACAAGAGCGAAACTCTGTCTTAAAAAAAAAAAAAAAAAAAAAATAGATTTTTTAAAAATAAGTTCTCAGATTAATTTACACAGTCATTATATACCCTTTGGTTTCCTTATTTTCTTATATTTTATCTCCTTTGAAGGCATCTTTACACAAGAGAGGACAAAGGAAAGACATCATTTTTTTACTCCTTTTTACTAACAGATTTAGAGAAAAGTTTAAATCAAGAAACAACAGTATTTCCTTCTTGAGTGTCAGAGAGAAACGAAGCTAGCTGACAGAGCCTGACTTCCTGTTTTTGGTTCTGTCACGACAGCAGAAATCATACCAAGCACAGAAACTGCAGGTTCTAAAACTTGGCTTAAACTCTTGGCCCAACGGGGATTGCAGGATCATCTGAGGATGCCCTTTATCCAGATCATTATCACATAGAAGCAAGTTTGTGCCAAGTTCATATGTGCAACTAGAGCTCCTCCTCCCTCTTTGCAAGGTGCTCCTGAAAGTCCTGGTTAGTTGCCATTATTTAAAGCTAGCACATATTGCCATTGCTTTTGGTGTTTCAGTCATGAAGTCTTTGCCCATGCCTGTGTCCTGAATGGTACTGCCTAAGTTTTCTTCTAGGGTTTTTATGGTTTTACGTTTTAAGCTTTTAATTCATCTTGAGTTAATTTTTGTATAAGGTGTAAGGAAGGAGTCCAGTTTCTATTTTCTGCATATGGCTAGCCAGTTTTCCCAGCACCATTTATTAAATAGGGAATCCTTTCCCCATTGCTTGTTTTTGTGAGGTTTATCAAAGATCAGATGATTGTAGATGTGTGGTGTTATTTCTGAGATCTCTGTTTTGTTCCATTGGTCTATATATCTGTTTTGGTACCAGTACCACGTTGTCATGCTGTTTTGGTTACTGTGGGCTTGTAGTATAGTTTGAAGTCATGTGATGCCTCCAGCTTTGTTCTTTGTGCTTAAGATTGTCTTGGCTATATGGGTTCTATTTTGGTTCCATATGAAATATAAAGTAATTTTTTCTAGTTCTGTGAAGAAAGTCAATGGTAGCTTGATGAAAATACTATGCAGCGATAAAAAAGAATGAGTTCATGTCCTTTGCGGGGACATGGATGAAGCTAGAAACCATCACCCTCAGCAAACTAACACAGGAACAGAACAAACACTGCATGTTCTCATTCATAAGTGGGAGTTGAACAATGAGAACACATGGACAGAGGGAGGGGAAACATCACACACCAGGGCCTGTTGGGGGGTGGAGGGCAAGGGAAAGGAGAGCATTAGGACAAATACCTAATGCACGAGGGGCTTAAAACCTAGATGACGGATTGATAGGTGCAGCAATCCACCATGACACATGTATACCTATGTAACAAACCTGTATATCAAGCACATGTATCCCAGAACTTAAATAAAGATAAATAAAATAAAATTTAAAAGGCAGCACATATGAAATATGCTAGGAGAGTTTGCCTTTTAAATAATCCTATGGTAAATCTTTTTGTAAAGCAAATTATTAATGCTTATTTGTTTTGTAAAATCAAATTTTTTGATATGTGACATGTTTAAAGTGAGATAAATCAACAATTCTGCTTCATAATGTGTGTTTCCTAGAAAAGTTCTGAGACTGCAAGTGTCAATATTCGTGACTCCGTGACATATGCATCCTCATGCCTTGAATTAGGCAAGTACGTTTTAAATGCCTAAGGTAGAGATGGCGGCCTGGCGTTTCCCTCCTTCAACCCCACTTTGCCAAGGGACTCTCAAGTACTTGCAGAAAACACAAACATTTCTGCTTCCCTGTGCCTCAGGCACCTGAAACCAAGTTCCACAACAGGGAATTAACCTCACTTCTACCTCTTTTCTTGTTTTAAACCAGTTTCTTTACTAATCTTAAGTTTCTATTTCCAATTATTAAAGAAAACAAGCACCTTATCAAAACCAAATATGCTTTCATTAAAAAAAAAACAAAAAACTATGCCTAATCTTCACTAGGCACAAAGCACACATTTTGTAATGCTTGTCGATTAGAGGATTAGGTGCCTGGCTGAATTGCCAGAATATAATGTGTGTGTGTATATATATATATATATATATATATACACACACACAATATTCTTAAAATTAGAATGCAATAATATTCACTTAAGTCAGTAGCCCTTGTCGACATAATTGAATGTTTTAATTCACTGAGACAAACACATTTTAAAAGCTAACCTGAGCTAAATAGTCCAAAAGGGAGAAAATGTCACTAAAGAGAAAGAATCCAGCTGGGCATGGTGGCTCACACCCCTATCCCAGCACTTTGGGGGGCCAGGGAAGGTGAATCACTTGAGGTAAGGAGCTCAAGACCAGCCTGGCCAACATGGTGAAAATACAAAAAACAAAAACAAAATTAGCCAGGTGTGGAGGCAAGCACCTGTAATCCCAGCTACTCAGGAAGCTGAGGCATGAAAATTGCCTGAACCTGGAAGGCAGAGGTTGCAGTGAGCCGAGATTACGCCACTGCACTCCAGTCTGGGTGACAGAGTGAGACTCCAACTCAAAACAAAAAAAAAAGAAAAGAAAAAGAAACCAAGGTGGTAATGGAGAAAAGAAGACAAAGTGTCACATATCATAAGCCAGAAAACAGCTCGTTGATGGACCAGAAACCCCTTCTGTTGTGCCCAGTGCCTTAGGACCACCACTTCAGACATTTACGGCCATCCAGTAGGTACTGCTTTGAGAGGGGAAATGTCGTGTATTATACGTACTGTAATTTTTTTAACTGAAATTAGCTATGGCTAGTATTTACATGAAAAAAACTTTTCAAACCAGAGTCAGATTGATTTAAAACCTCTAACTGATACCTTAAGGCAAGCGATGCCTTTGTGTGCTGACCTTCATTCTGAATGTTGCCCTTAAAAAATTCATTATGGGAGGAAGGGACCTGAAGGAATTCCTTCTAGCATATTAATAGCTTTCACCAAGACAATTAGGTCATGGCTAAATCAAGTCAGAAGCACCCATCTCTAAAATATATTGAACTTTTAAAAGGATTTTGCAGTAGTAAGTTTTGTAAAACATCATCAAATGTGAGTCCTGCCTCACCCTAAGAGAGTAGGTTCTTTTGGACTTTGCAGAGAATTAGTAGGCAAGCATCCTCGTGCAGCTCTGCTGAGCACTTCAATTGGGGAATGACATGGCCATAGGTATTTCAGGAAATAATTCAAATAACGATGTAGAGATAATAAGGTTCTGAACTAGGGCATTATCCATGGGAATGACAAAGAGGGAATGAGTCAAGAAATCTTGAAGAGGCAAAATGAATCATGATTTCTTACTAACCGGATGCAAGAAGTGAGGGAGATAACAATATTTCTAGGTTGAGTTAATCAAGGAAAGGTGGGATCATATCTGAAATCTAAGATACAGAACAAAGGAAAAGGAAAATCAGATTTGAGGAAGGAAATTAATTCCCTCTTGGACGTGATGAATTGGAAGGAATTTTAGGACATACAACAAACAATTGGAAATTCAGATCTGAAGTTCAAAAGAGAGAAATAAGTTCTGAAGAACAAGTTCTGGGACCCACACATATGTTATAATAAATTTCAATCCAGGAAGCAGAGGTGATCACCTGAGGGATAGACAAAGGATGAGAGCTTAGATCAGAAGTTTGGAAATGCCTAAATGGAATGAGCAGGAGGAGATGATAAGCCATTCTCTCATTCATTCATTCATTCATTTATACAAGAAACATCTTGAATTAAGCAACCTCTCCCTTCTACAGTATGCAAGAATTTGTCTGGTGGGGGACAGGGGGTTCCTAGTGGCAGTTTTCTGACTGTCTTTTACCACCCTCTTACCCTAGCACAACTCCGCTCTCTTTCTGTTCCATCACTGGGGCTTGATTCTGATTTATCTCATGCCTTTGGTTTCTCCAGGCATCTGAATGGCCATTTCCAGATTAGCTGCCTGCTGTGCTTACCTCTGTGTCTCTGTGGCTCCATCCATGCCTAGCTCCCTGCTCTGGTCCCTCACTCAACAGCTGTGTTGGCCCTGAAATGTACACAAAGGCTGTAGGCAACTGTTAGCACAGTGAAATGTACACAAATCAGCTAGCGACATCTGTCTGAGGAGGTGTTCCTCCTCACCCAGCCAAAAGGAGGGTACAACAGAGAGCAGACAATGTTGGGATTCAACCTAGCATTAAAAATACAGAGCACCATTGTGGCCCAAACTAAAGGAACTACAAAAATACACTAGAAATAAGCAGCCTTCAGAGACTCATATTGCCCTGAAGATGTACATAATTTTCTGAAGTTGAACCTCCTTTTTATGAGCTAAAGCATAAATTCCAATTTTTGCCAATTGTTTGGGATTATCAGGTCAGAATAACTACTTTAAATAAACATTCGTAGTGTTTCCATTATTTTCCATTTGAAGAGCTGTTCTGATTCAAATATATGCCCTGTAACTTTGCAAAGCATTGTTTTTATTATTACCATACTCGTATTTTTACTACAAAAGTTCATTGTTGCTGATGTATGGTATTTTTCTTGCCATCAAATTATTTGCTACATCTAGCTAATCCTTTTGCCCTCTGTATAATATTTCAATTTAGAAAGGAATATCAATATGCAGTTTCCTGTGCTGAGAATACTTTTATGGTAAAAAAAATCTAATGGCATATTCAATCACCTTATTATTGTTATCAGTATATCTTTATACAAAGGTAAATGTCAGAGAATGCTAAAGTTCTGAGAGAAAAAAAGGGAGGTCATCCACAGGGGATACATATATAGTGATTATTACTGGGTTCATGTTTTCAATTTAATCACTTCCTATGACCCATTTGCCCTGAGGATATGACTGTTGAAACAAAATTATTTCACTTACACTCCTGTTAATGGGAACTGTAATTCTAGTCAGCAGCCTTTTGTGTTACAAAAGACTACACCTCCTACCAATCACTCATGAGGTTTAGAAATGCCTTATAATTCAAATAAAATTTCTCTTGTAAGGCAATGGAGCATGTGACCCTTTTATGATAAACTATAATTTTTGGGTGCATAATACAATTAGTTCACCATTTGGTGTTCCTGGAGTTAAAACAGAGATTAATATTAAAACATCCTGCTCTATGTATTCCATACAACATTACCTAGTAACATATCTCTTTGTTTTCTTGACAGTGATTTAAAAGTATTACAAACCTCTGCTATATCCAAGGAATAATATTTTAATAATCCCCTTAATCTCTCTGAAATCTCTCTAGCAGATTGTTCCTCGGAATTATTCTTCACCATAAGCCAAACCAAATGCCCCCCCCAAAAGAAGTCTATGTAATATTCTATACCTTTTATTTCTCTATTTACTTTGCTTCTGTAAAGTAAATGCAGTAGGATTAGGGCTAAGTAAAATAAGACAACTTTGAAGTGGCTTTCCTGTTGTCCCAGCCAATCTGCCAGAACTAAAACACGTTTCCCTTAGTCGTGCAACCAAGAGACAGACAGGATCCTGAGTCCCTAAATCCAAGACCACCCGTCTGTTGTGACCATAGACAGCCACTTCCTCCAGCACCATGGACAGTTCACCCATCCACTATTCTCCCAGAGATCCAAGCAAGAAGACACTCCAGGAAAATGTGCTCTGGGTCCTGGTTCCTGAGTCTGCCTGCATTCCACCCAAGTGAACTGAGTGGGAGCCAGCTATGAGGCTCAGGATCTCTCTTGCCTTTTGACACAGGTCTGGATGATGACCAGCTTTTTTCCCCTTCCATCTGGGTCCCACTGTGGTCTTCTTCCTCCCAAGGGTGCCTCCAGGTTTGGGTATTCCCAGCATCTGCTTCCCAAGATAGAAATGAGCAGAAATAAACATAAGCAAATATCTTTAGCCCAGCCAGTGATCAAAGAAGGATCAAACTGTCCACTTCCTGCTTCCTTTCCCCTCACATGTCAATCAATCCCCAACCAACTCAACCTGTCCCCTGACCACACATTGCTTGGCCTTCCAAGTTTCTGAAAAACTGATATTGAGAAGTATTTTACAATCCATCTTATCACAACTGACCTCACAATAACTGCTGCATGGAGGGCAAAAGATGAGAGGGAGAAAAAGAAAGGAAGGAAGGAAGGAAGGAGAAATAGGCAGGGAGGAAAAGAGGAGGGAAGGAAAGAAAGCAGACAGACAGAAAGATATTATTACTATTTCCAATTTCTCCATTCCTCCAGTTAAAAGCTCCATTTCTCACTTTCCATACCGCCTATTTAGTGACTTTATTATTTGCCCTTTATCTTTAATTCCTCAACAGGACAAGTGAGGGGGCTGGAGAGAATGTTGACTTCTCACTAAAGATGGGAGTACATGACACAGACCCTCCTGGCCCAGTTCCCTCAGATTAAGATCAGCCCTTGACCCCTAGGCAACTTTCACTGACTGAGATAGAGCTGTTTGGAGCTCCAACAGGAACAGTCCCTTCTAGGGCCACAGTCTCCTTGCTCATGAGAGGGAAACTAGGACAAATACGTTCGAAATCTTTAGCTGTTCTCCTTTTGTCAAAAGGAGGAGGAAAACAAAAAAAATTAAAAAGGAGAACATTTAAAATGAAAAAGGAAACAATGAACTCTCAAGGTATGCTAGTTTGGCCAAAGCCTATAAATTCATTAAAATTACACTTCAGGCAGGTAGATTGCATTTTAGACCTTGAGGATTCTGGAAATCATTCACTCTCGGTTAAGTTTGCTGAGAACTAAACTTAATGAGAACCACTGGGGAGAAAAGAGAAGGAATCAGATACCCACTCTGTAAGTCAGGTTTCAACCAAGCACACACAACCAGTAGGAGGGGTGTGTGTGTGCACGCGCGCATGTATATGTATTTGTTACAAGGAATTGATTTACCCAATCGTGAGGGTGGTTAAACAAGTCTAAAGTTTATAGAATTTTATAGGCTAGACACTTAGAAAGAGAAGCAATGAAAGAGCAGTTACCCATGGGCACAGGCTGAAGCTCCTTCCACAGGCAATTTGGAAGGAAAGATCATAAGTAGATTGGAACTCCACAGGCACAACTGAGACTTGTTGACCAACAGGTAGGGAAAAGTAACAAGAAGACTAGAACCCCATGATTCAGAGTAGGGGGAGAGGAATTGTGAACCTAGACCCATTTGCAGTCTCTAAGCACAAGAGATGACCTCTTTGACAGGGCTCACCTAACTAGGTCACCCAGGATAGTCTCTTGATTAATTTAAAGTCAACTGATTAGGGGCTTTAATGTGCAAAATCTCTTCATGGTGGTACATAAATTAGTGTTTGATTGAATAACTAGGGACAATAATTCAGCATCACCAAGTTGACACATGAAAAATCCATCATACCCATTGTCCCCTAGAAGTAGTTAGGGAACTCTGTGAGTCCACTAACATTTATTCTGCTGAGCACAAAGCCCTATGCTACACTCTAGACAAAAGCTACCTTACTGCATAGAAACCTACAGAATGTAATAACAAGTTAAGCAGTAGCAAGAGCAAAAGTACCCTCCCCTAGCCAAACAAAATTAATGACAAGGAGAGACAAATTTAAAACTAAGATGAAAACAGACTTTTAAAATATTAGAAACCAGTGCAAAAAAACCTCTGAAATCTGTTTTTTTTTAAAAAGAAGGGAAAGAAAAAGATATTCACATTTGGGTAGTATTAAAGCTATGTTAATGTTATTGTGTAATAGTACCTTCAGAGTATAGATTAGGACTTAGCTGATTTTTTAATAATGCTTTCTCAACTTATAAAAATTTATAAATCTATAAATATGTTAAAGGAGAAAGTATACTTAAGAGTTCCTGAGAGAAGCCATTCCAATGCCAGACTATAAAAATTAAATTTTACCCTCAATAGAATTGTATGTTATAAAAACAATATATCTATCATTGTTGTAAGTTGCTTGAGTTGCTCAATAAAAAATAACGCAAAAATACACCACATAAAAGACAAGAGTGAAAAAATCATGAAAATTTTGTGTATATTTATAGTGAGAATGGCCATACTGTTATAAATGCTGAACCATCTATGTTTAGTAGCGTAACCTGCATAAAACTGGGCTTCCTGGAGTCCAGCCTCAGCACATGATGGATCCAAGGTCTCTTACTAACAGCAACTCTTCAACATCCTCTCCTCCTCCCCGTATTTCAGTCTCCTTCCTGCATCTCTGCCCTTAAATCTCCTTGTCCTCCCTTCTCCTCCCTCATCCTTTCTAATGTAATCTGCCCTGTTTACATCTTGGCTACTACCGTTTGCCTCCCCACTCGTCATTCAGCACAACCAGAGGCCCAGTTTCACAGGTGCCTCCTCCATGGAAGGCAAGAGGAAGGTAACATTTGCAAATATTCATTGCTTAAAATAATTTATCCTGACAGAGCAGTAAATCTCCAGTGTATCTGCAAGTAATGAATCAGACACAGTTCTTTCATTTCTTAAATGCAAAACAAAAGTCAGAAAAAAAGATAAATATATTCATCACAGGTGT
Source organism: Sapajus apella (assembly GCF_009761245.1). Taxonomy (NCBI): domain Eukaryota; kingdom Metazoa; phylum Chordata; class Mammalia; order Primates; family Cebidae; genus Sapajus; species Sapajus apella. The sequence continues at coordinate 18,408,103 of NW_022436942.1, forward strand.
CACACTTAAATCCAAAAAAGTATGTTCTATTTGTTCATTTGCAAAACTGCTCTTAAGAATTTCATTTCTCCGAATAAAGGGCAAGCTATTTGGGGCCAGAAAAAATAAAGGATTATTTTTATTTGATTATTTTTAAAGTAATGAAAATGAAATACTATAGTGGGGGGGGGCTGGTTTTAAGAGAGAAAACAAATACAGAGCTGATGCCCAGCATTATTTGTCTCTGAGATAAAAGCCAGATTTGTTACAGCTGACTCTCAGTTATTCCAGGAGCTGACTGGGAAATGTGTGAACTCAAATCTGTGCTTCCTGTTGTAACTCCCACTGCCACGCTGTGGCCACTGCACTGCAGGTCAGGACTTCTGTGGGAGGGCGAACAGGGACTAGAGAAGCTGGCACTCAAGTCAGTTGATTCTGCTTAACTATCACTAAAAAAGCTTAGTGTGAGATAATGAGATAAATTATTGAAATTAGAAGTGTATATTTGGGGGTCATTTTAGCTATCCCTGCTATTCCTGTCCCTCGGTCTTTTTCATATTCAAGAGTGGGCCTCACAGTCAGGCATGCAAATTTAATCATCCAAATTCATTATTCAGGCTGAATTAGCTGAAAAAATATAAAATGCTATAAAAATATATCTATCTTTGTTACGTTGCTTGAGTTGCTCAAGCAACATGAACAACAATGGGAATAACACAAGTTAATATTTTGAGTAATAATTTCAACATCATAAGTCAAAGGAATAAGGCTCAAACTTCTTTTAATTTTTTATTTTTGGAAGCATCAAGATGATCAATTCTACTTATTCACTCAAGGTTTACTCTCAGGAATTGTACTCCTAAGGGTGAAATGCAAATTTTTCCCTATTCATTAAAAAATTTATAATTAAAATTCTCAATATCTTTAATGCCTGCCTTTATTCAAGCACAAAATGTATCCATAATGAAATACAAGAATAAAATAGAAAGTCCTGAGAACTCAATTTAGAAAATGTAAAATGGAGAATAGATTAAAAATAGAAATTGTGATATGTTTGAAAGAAAAAAGTTGATGTCAGAGATACACAATGCCTAGTGCTTTCCCTGTTGACCCTATCAGTATGTGCCCAAGTCATCTCCCATGCATTCATTCATTCAATAAGCATTTCTTGAGCATCAACTCAATGCCAGGTACTTTGCTAGGCACAAAGGATACAGATATGAAATAAGACATTTATATGCTTTGGCTCTGTGTCCCCACCCAAATCTCATGTTGAAGTGTTATCCCCAATGTTGGGGAAGGGACCTCGTGGGAAGTGATTGGATCATGGGAGCGGATTTCCCCCTTGCTATTCTCATGACAGTGAGTTATCATGAGATCTTGTTGTTTAAAAGTGTGCAGCACTTCTCCCTTCCATCTATTCCTCCTGCTCCTGCCATGTAAGGCAGTGTGCTGGCTTCCTCTTCACCTTCTGCCACAATTGTAAGTTTCCTGAGGCCTCCCAAGACATGCTTCCTGTACAGCCTGTGGAACTGTGAGTCAATTAAACCTCTTTTCTTCATAAATTACCCAGTCTCAGTTGTGTCTTCATAGCAGTGTGAGAATGGACTAACACAGACATGATCTCTAGTTAGAGTGTGAGAGGTCACTGAAGGCAATAAGTGATAGCAATGAGGGTTTTCAATAGCATGATGATAGAGGCTGGTTAAGGAAGATGCCCAGCTACCTCAGTCAACGGTGCCTTGTTGAGTTAAAGAAGTGGGGCAAATGTGCCCTCAGCTAATGCCTGGCATATGTAGAGTCTAGGCTCCTAGGCAAGGCTAAAGCAAATGATTAGCTCTGCCTGTAAAGAAGCTGAAGGGAGATTATAAAACAGCTACAGGAGACCTGTCTCAGACTTCTGCTTCCAGGAATGGCAGACTAGGGAATTTTGACCAGTTCCCCTAACTTTGTCTTTTTAGCTCACTGCCAAGTCTACCCGCTAACCAGTTTGCTCTCAGTTACATCAGACCACACTGGGAGCAGGAAGTATATCCAGGGTCTTAGCTCCGCCATCCGGTGAGGCTTTTCCTGGCTTTTGTGGATTTATCCAGCAGACCTGGCACCTGGTTGATAAGGCACCAAGTCTAAGCAACTAAGTGGCCTTACTTTGACACCTCACTCCACAGTCTACCCAATACCACTGCCTCCTCCTCTTCAGTCATTAATTCATATCTTCATTCAATAAATATGTATTGAGTGCTCAATATGTGCCAAGTACCATGCCAGTGCTGGGGATATAAAGGTAAACAAAACTGAAATGGTAATATGTCATCATGGTGCCTTCAGTCAGGTGGACAGGTTCTAGAACTAGAACTCAATCCTAAATCATTTGGCTCAACACTGAAATCAAATCACTTGACCCAACTCTGAAATCATGTTATTGCCAGCATTCTGCCCTAGAAAGCGGGAATAAATGAATCCTATCCAAACTTTCTCCCTTATACAGTTGGGCCAGAAAATAATATGGAGCTAAGGGAGGAAAAAGAAAAAAGAGGTTAAGTTTAATTTTAGCCATGGGGAATGCTATATCACCAAGCCAAGAAAATAATCTGAAAACAAATCCAAATGGACATGGAATCCATGAGCCAAGTGGTTCACTTGAAAGCTGTCACCAAAACTGAGAAGAGTTTCCAATGACAAGTCAGGTGACACCAGGCCAAAATCAAGAGTTAAGTCTAGCAGCCAAGTGGCAGAGGAAGAGAAAGGGTTTTAAACCAGTGTAGTTGGAAAGCCAGGCCCTATCCCTTACCAGCTATGTGAGTTTGGTCTAACCTCTCTGTTCCCCAGCTTCCCCATCTATAAAATGAAAACAATAATAGTACTTCTCTCATGAGGCCATTGTAAGTTTTCAGCGACTTAATGCATTAACATAATGGTGACTAGAATACCATAAGTACCTTAATAAATGTAGCTCTATTACTCTCCCTGAAGAGGTCAGAGAAATATTCTAAGACGGCTTCTTGAGCTCAGTTTCGAGGGGCCTTTATCTTCTGCTCCACAAACTGCATACTGCATTCATCTTCATGGGGAAATAATTAAGGTGTAAAAGGTTCTCTTGTTAAGTAACATGGCTGATGTATAGTCAGAATCTTAAAGCAAAACGATAAAGAGGTCTTTGATAAAATGTGAAATATTACTAATGTTCATGGAGGGCGTACTGCAGTGGGTTGATCTAAGCAAACCTACCCCCAAAAGTCTGAGGAAGCTGAGGGGTCAAAGTAAGAACGTGTGGGGCCAAAGGAAAACCCTGACAAATTCAGGGATTGTTTTGTTTTTTAGTGTTTTGTTTTGTTTTTGTAAATTATTTCTTCCATGATGACTTAGTCCCAAGAAGGACTATATTCAAACCAGTATGAATATTTTACAAATAATATCTGGCCATTTTCTAACCAATTGAGTAATTTGTTGCACAATAAGCCACCTCACATCTTTCAGTGAGAAATACATTACATTTGAATGGTAAAGACATTAATGAATTAAAATTTGCTTTAAATATTTATTTGGGGGAGGGAGGATCACATTTCTACTTATGAATAAAAACAATTTTGGAGTCCAGAGGTCTTTTATTATTGGGGGTTTTTTTTATACCTACTATGCCATGAATTCATAGGGAATAGGTTCCGGCAGCCCAGGCTCATTCCTACTGGTTCTTACAAAGTGCGTTTCTCTGGGTGGGGCAGGCTGGTGCTTCACTTGAACCCAGGTACCTTTCTCTTTGGCTTCCTTCTTTTTCTGATCATTTCCTTCATGCATTTATTTCAGGAAGGTATCTTGTTTCTTGCAGTGCTTAATGTGCTCAATATGCACATGAATTCTCTTGGCAAGAATTTTGTCCTTGTTTGTTTACAACAATGCCAACAGCATGCTGGGGAACACTGTAGACTCTTCCAGTTTTGCCATGGTAGCATTTGTGGGGCATTCCTTTTTGAACAGTACCCATTCCCTTATGTCTACAATATCACTTTTCTTAGAGATTCACATATACATGGCCAAAGGAACAACTCCATGTTTTCTAAAAGGCCTAGAGAACATATACGGGTGCCTCTCCTCTTTTCCTGTGTGTTCGTCACTTTGGTGAATTACTGAAAGATGACTATTCGGGCCTCCAATTTCTTAGGAAGAAACATTTAATAGGGATTTCTGAACAGAAGCCATGTCTGGTCTCAGGCAGCCACAAGACAAGATGATGGATCCATGTGCCATTACCCCCTCAGATCCAGGGATTATAGATCATAGGGAAAAGAATGATTCAGAAGGGATTTGTAGGACAACTGAGGTATGGTAATGATAACATCAAGATTATTTTACCTAAAGGCAGGATTTACAGTCCCTGCTCTTACACAAGGAACAGCAGATAAACTGGAAGTTTTAAAAGCCTTCCCGGAACAAGAATTAGTCAGAAGTCAACATGGTGCACAGATTAGCTTCCAAGATAGAGTTGCTTTGGCCTCCACAGAGGGCAACGTGGAAGAGGATATTGAAAAATAGAGAAGTTAGGGAGAATGTGAAAAGTTTATGATGAGAAGTAGCCCTAAGGGAGCAAAAGAGAGGAGCCTGTAACGGGAAGCCCAGCTGGAATCTCACCTGAGAGCCCCAGCTTTAGTCCTACTGGAATGGAATTGCGAATGGCTGATCTTGCTAAAGAGAAACTTTATTACAGATATTGGTCTATTTTAAAAATCAAGTCTAGTCTACAAGTCTGGCTTTTGTTTCCCCCTCAGTGACCTGATTACGGATCTTGTTATGGATCCAAATTTGTGGTTCACACACAAAATCTCCTCAGAAATGTCCTGTGAAGCAGCCTGAACAGGGCTGCCTGGGACTTGAGAGCTTTCATTTCCTCCCCCGTGAAGCTCTGCCTGATCAAACACAGAGAACAGAATGGGAGAATGGGAGGGAGGGGGAGGAGGTTGCATTTAGCTGTCAGAGCTCACGTTTGGCAGTTTGCACTCCTAGCTACAATTCCTCAGCTCTTTTCTGAGGTCATAAATAAATTTTGACCTCATATCTTAATTGGCATATAAACATAAATTTACTAGAAAATAAGGCATGCTTTCAGGAACAGTTGAATTTTTACTGTATTCATAATACCTATTTATATTATTTAAGGTGATTCCGTTCAATTGTGGTTTTGCAAATAGACGGAATCATTTCCGGAAAAGTAATAACAACAAATCAATGTCTTATTCCAGTATTATAAAAGCATAAGCCTCTTTTTAAAGGACTATAGTTGCATGTCAGAAAATCTAAACAAATGTGCAGTTAAAAATGATTGTTATACCTTAGGGACTTCATTTATACAAGACAGATTAGCAAGATATGAGCCTCATTATGCACGAAAGTCATTTGTTTTTTCCATGGATACAGCATGGCACAAGTTCTGGGGTTGCAATTCATAAAGAGAATGAATGTGAAGACACAGCACTGTTATGACATTGATCTTCATGAATATGGAAAGAAGTGAATGATTATCTTTTTCTTTATGAGGTGAAGAGAACTGTCGCAACAAATTTGAATCTTGGTGTACATTGGAATGTGAGAGCTGGAGGATCCTCAAAGAGTGAGTCTAACCCCTTCTAATTACCAAAAGGCAACTGGGAATCAACATTTTCAAGGGACTCACTCACCTTTATGTGGTGAGTTAATGACAAAGATGGTACAGACCTCCAGTCTCCCAAAATCAAGACCTTTTCGCTGACCCATAAAAGGGACAAATTTCCCCCTAATTCCAGTTTTTTTAAACACTCAAGAGTCTTTCTTCCATGTGAGTGATTTTTAAAATGCACTTAACAAGAGCTCCTAAACAAAATATAAATATCCAATCAATCAATTTTTGCACACTTATTAGGGCTAACTCACTTCTTGGTATTTATCTACTTTTTGTCTATATTTCTGCTTTGCGAATTCTACTAAGTTATTGGCTCTGCTAACGTTGTCTATAGTTATAAATCTGGGCATTTCTATATAGATGTTTAGTGTTATGACCCTGCAAGCAAAGTTTCCAGGCTACTCACCACTGGCTGTGCCCTCGTATATTTAATGCCTATGTTTAAACGTTCCACTGAAAATCCATTGACATTCCATTATGTGTAAGGAATTGCAATCTCTGAGGTTGCTAGGGCCCTTTTTGGAGAAGCAAGAGTGCTTAACAAAGAAATAGTAAATATTTTAACAAATTAAAGCAAACAGTCATTTCAAAATGCCTTATATTAAAATAGAGTTCTCTATCAATAGAACACTTACTAATTATAAACATGTGTTCTAATTGTTGCCAGAAATATTAACTCATTAAAAGGATATAATTGTATAAAGGCATAGGAAAACTAGAATTGAAATCAAAAGACTTTAATGTTAAGCACTGGCTTCCTCGGACAGGGAATACAGTGAAGGAAGAACCATGCGATGAAGAGAAACCAGCCTGGCCCCAGAGGCCACCCTCACCACCTACCGCTAATGCAACTTTGAGCCCATGTCTTAACCCCTAAGGCTTAGTTTCCAGCTCATTGGTCAAAGGGGATATAATTTCTACCACAAGAGTAGTTGTAAGAGTTAAACCAGAGCATGTGCACACGAATGTTCATTGCAGCACTGTTTACAATAGCAAAGACCTGGAACCAACCCAAATGCCCATCGATGATAGACTGGACAGGGAAAATGTGGCACTACATATTCCACTACACACCATGGAATATTATGCAGCCATCAAAAATGATGAGGTCACCTCCTTTGTAGGGACATGGATGAACCTGGAAACCATCATTCTCAGCAAACTGACAGAAGAGCAGAAGATCAACCACCACATGTTCGCACTCATAGGTGGGTGCTGAACAATGAGAACACATGGACACAGGGAGGGGAGCACTACACACTGGGGTCAGTTGGGGGGAAATAGGGGAGGCACGGTGGGGGGGGGAGCTGGGGAGAGATAGCAAAGGGAGAGATGCCAGATGCAGATGATGGGGAGGAAGGCAGCAAATCACACTGCCACGTGTGTACCTATGCAACAATCTTGCATGTTCTTCACATGTACCCCAAAACCTAAAATGCAATAAAATAAATAAATGGGGTCCGGGCGCGGTGGCTCACGCCTGTAATCCCAGCACTTTGGGAGGCCAAGGCGGGTGGATCACGAGGTCAAGAGATCGAGACCATCCTGGTCAACATGGTGAAACCCCGTCTCTACTAAAAATACAAAAAATTAGCTGGGCATGGTGGCACGTGCCTGTAATCCCAGCTAGTCAGGAGGCTGAGGCAGGAGAATTGCCTGAACCCAGAAGGCGGAGGTTGCGGTGAGCCGAGATCGCGCCATTGCACTCCAGCCTGGGTAACAAGAGTGAAACTCTGTCTCAAAATAAATAAATAAATAAATAAATGGGGGAAAAAAAAGAGTTAAACCAGATATATTATACGAAGCACCACGTAGAGTGCCAGAACCATCACTGGGACTCAGTAAATGTCAGTGTATTACCTCTTTACACATCCCAGCCTTCATTCCCTCTAATCTCTCTGCCTTGGCTCCTAATCTGAATAATCTGCATTACAAGAAAACTGGAAGGACAATATATGGTAAATAGCGGGAGCATCTGATTCATTGCAAAAATCCTTCCATAGGAAAAAGGACTGCTGAAATAAAATTACATAGCAAAAAGAGCTCCTTCCAAGACTTAAAACAAGTGGAAGAGGCACAGGTAACAGAAGTAATTGGTAACTGTCCAAGAAGTAGCAAAGAGAACTTCTGGGTTTGGGGGGAGAGCCTTCTGACTTAGGCTATGAGTGAACAAACGTGCCTTGCACTGAGGTAAGCGAGGAAGAGGTTAGGATGAGTAGAGGATGTGAGGAAGGATGGGAGCCGGCTCAGCTTTGGATGGTAACAGGTTGAGTTTTAGGCATGTTGGGTTCAGACTTTGTGATTCTCTTTGTTGTGGTGGTTGTTTAGTTTTGTTTTTGTTTTTGTTTTGAGACAGGGTCTCACTCTGTCAGCCAGCCTGGAGTGCAGTGGCATGGTCATGGCTCACTGCAGCCTCAACCTCCCCAATCTCAGCTCATCTTCCCACCTCAGCTTCAAGAGTAGCTGGGACTACAAGTGTGCATCACCAGGCCCGGCTAATTGTTGTACTTGTTGTAGAGACAGAGTTTTGCCATGTTGCCCAGGCTGGTCTCAAACCACCAGGCTCAAGCAATCTACCCACTTCAGCTTCCCAACGTTCTGGGATTACAGGCGTAAGCAACCCCAACCCCAGCTTGGACTTTGTGGATTCTCTAATTTCCCCATCTCTTCCCCCTCTAATTAGACAGCGGCCTCTAAAGAAATGCTTCAAGCATGTGTATTCCAATAAAATGACTTAATTTTCAAGAAACCCCTTTTATAAAGCAAAACATTGTTTGATAAAGCAACTCTTTAACATAGCTATTTTGTGAATTTCAGTTTCAGTGTATCTGGTTTTCTTTTAAGGAAAACACATCTGCACATATGTTCATGATGATCATTAAGAATAGATTTTCTAACTCGTTGCTTGGGGAATGTCGACTGCCAACTCTGAAACTTATTTGAGTTGTACATCATGACTTTGATTTAATCCCATTTATCATTTCAAAGTTAAGTTGTGGTCTTTGCTCAAAAACAAACAATTTGGTCTTTAGTAGCACTTTTGGAAATTGCATATGAGTCTTTTGAAAATTATCATGTTCAACAACATCACTTTTAATTTTGGCCAGAAGTTTTCAAGAACTTTTTCCCGTACCTAAAACTTCCCCTGCCTGCACCCTATGCCATCCCCAACCCCTATCTCCCGACACACACCAAATTTTAAGATCTTTGAAAGATCTAGTGCTTCTTACTTTGGAAGTGCCACCTCCATAATATATCAAATCTATTAAAATAATTCATGAAATTATTTACAACTTTACAAGTTGAATTGCAGTAGACTGATATAATTTTATATTTTAAAGATATTTAAATTAAATATTAATTAATCTCAATTTTTAGGATATTGTTGTTTTTAATTTTGGAGCCAACAAAGAAATTTAAATCTTCAAACTTGTTTTCTAGGCTCTTGAAAAGCTGATTTAAGCTTTAGGACCTTGAAAAGTACTTGTTCATTAAGTACTTTTTCTGTCATTGCCAATAAATAAAATAGTCCCAACAACAAATCTTCACTCAAAGAAAAAATAAGACATTAGTACTTTAAGAATATTTTTGCTTATTTTTCCCCCTCACAACATAAAGTATTTCTATCACTTTAAATATTTCTTATCATGTGTTCTTTTTTCCTCCTGGAATAGTTAGAATGGAACACTAAGATGTTTGGTAATTACAGATTAGCTAGCTTGTCCCGGGAGTGAGGGTGTCACCTGTTTTCCTGCCAAGGGATTTACTATGTTCTCAGGCATGATCTGGAATAAAAGCCAGTCTTATGCACCTCTGTCCTGTTACAAGACTTTTAGCAAGCTCATTAGGGCCATCTAGATGGTCCAACCAAGACCTAAGATAGATCCTGGTCATCCACAGACTCTGCTCCAATTCCTATAAATTTTGGAGCGTATTAAGAGGAAAGCCATTACCAAAAGCAAAATGTGATTATTTTAAATACTTATTTTACTAAATTGTCAAATATGCAACACAAAATACATAAATATATCTTAGTTATTGGCCTTGGCAGCAAACTACCAAGTTTCTTGAAGTTTATAATGAATTTCAGAAGATCTCCTTTGCCAGTTTCTCCTGACTGAAAAGACAAGGGCAAGAAGGACCATTAGTTGTTCCCTCTATTTCTCCTTCCTTGCCCAGCCAAGCTCACTCTGCTGAAGTCACTCACTTTTTTCCGGGTGTCACTCCAAGTAACACCTTGAAGTAAAGAGAACAGAAGGAAAGAAAAGTCATGGAATAAATGGAAGTGGATTTAATGCCGTATGGGAAGGCACCCTTCCCTATACTGCACATGCCCAAATATGCATCCCTCTCTGTGGAGGCAACTTGAATTAAGACAGAAAGAAGCAAAAGCCAATTTAGCCAATAATTTGAAAATATTCTCTGGACACCCTTTTCCTCAAACTTGAATAGCGACTTTCTTTTGACAATGAAAGAAAAGTAGCTCTTACAGTATTAATTTCTCAAATAGCAAAGTTGTGTTGAATGTAATGTGTCCACTTAAGATCTGCTTTTTATTCCACCAGAAACAGTGTTAGATAATTGATTTGAAAAGCTGCAGCACATAATAATTGCAATTTATTGATGGTGTTAATTATTTTTGTTACTGTTTTGTCATTTTGTATGCATTTTTAAAGACTCAAGAACTTACATGAGGAAGGGAATTGATTTTAAAGCAAAGCTAGTTATTTATGTTGACAAAAGATAAAAATCAAAGGGTGATTTTTTTTCTTTTTGAATTTTATTGTTCTTTTAATTTTTTTGTACCAAAGGCAGGAACTTTTTTCTTATCTGTGAATAGAAATTCTGTGTGATGTTATAGCTAATAAAGGGAGTGTTAATATTTCCCCCTTTCCACTTTTGCAATGTGCTTTCGGTACTGCCTTTTATGTATTTTAAATATAGAAGTCTGTGTTACATTTGGGGAAACATACATATACTGAAAATATAGTCTCCCAAATGGGCCTAGGTATTTCAGTTGCCAGAAATCTATTTCACACACGTTAGTCTAGCAACAGTCTAACTGTGATGCCTATAAAAAGAGTAAGTTGAAATTGGAGAATTTAGCAATAACTGCCCAATAAAAGAGATTGATTTTATACCAGAAATAAAGTTAACCTGATTTTTAATTAAAGGCAAAAGATATATGGAGATGACAAAGAATACCTACACACCTTGAGATGCTTTTCCATTTTCTCTCCTTGCTCCCCTAACCCAATCATACTATTTGCACATTGCAAAATAATTAGCTTTAGTAGCAAGGCTGGCAGGCCCTGAAACTGACATCTTCAATCTTCTTACCAGTTCAATCTCGAAGGACAAAAATGTAGAATATAAACATATATACATATGCAAGGAGGAAAGGATTACATATTTGAAATGAGACTTTGTAAAGTAACAAAAGCTAAATGTGATCTCTTTGTATAAACTCAAGCCAGAGCCTCCAACTTCTAACTTAATTCCTTCCTCTTTGTTCCCCCCAACACTTAACGTGGTGCCTTGCAAAACAGAAGCACCCAATCATGTGTGTGTGTAGGAATAGATGAATACGTGAAATTTCCCATAGGAGTATTATCCTTTCCCCAGGAAACTATCACAGAAACACTCTTTTTCTGAGGGGTGAGAGTGGAATAACGAGTATAACCAAGAAACATGATGAAAAGGGACCCCTCAAAATCTCATTTATTCTACACAGAGGCAACAAACTAAAATAGCACATTTTAGTATTCTCCCTAACTTAAGAATAATAGCACAGTTTGTAGCTGGGAGAAACTCTTAATTAACAGATGATGTTGCCCATCTTCCCAGCTACACTCAAAATGACTGATGATCATCTGAAAAAAACTTGCAAGCTAACAATTATTAACTCCGTGGGTGCCTCAAAAGCGTTCCACCAAGATTGTTACCTTGGTTAGTGAAGTTTTCTTGCAAATAAGAGGTTTTAATCTCCAGCAAAGTAGGCATGGAATTACAGACAAATTTCTTTATCATGAGGCTTAAACATATTTTGCTTTCAAAATAAGCTTAATTTTTAAGGAAAAAAAAAAAAGGACATTTAAATAGAAGGGAAGAAATCTTTTCCAAACAAAGTTTTTCAGTTTTCACAGTGAAATAACTGAAACTAAAGCTTCACTTGATTTAAAAGTAAGTAGTATCCTAAATCTAAGCCATGCCTATTGCACTGGTTTATTCTCCAGAGAACGCTCTCATGAGGAGATTGGGAGGTTTCTTATTTGTCAGTCGGGGTGAAAGACAGATTTGTCTTTCAAGGTGTCACTTAGAGAAACATATTCATGCTTCTCCAATGCCTTCTAAAAGTCCCCTGTCAGGAAAACTACATGTATTTTAGCCTTGTTCATTTTATCTCCTTAAACATCACATATCATTAATCATCTCAGTCTGTCAAGACAAAGAGCCGAAAAACACACTCTCAAATCACTCAAATGTCAAATAGGTCTCACACACAAAAATGCACTCTGGCTACCAATTACTATTGAGTTTTCAAGGTGACAAGTTCTATTCCAGGCTCTTAGCTTCACCCTCCCACCATCAGGCTCAGAGGATGGCACATCACAGACCAAAAAAATAGCTATGTTCATGCATGTGATGAACTTCACCCTACAGAATGAACAGCCTCTTTCCTGAGACATGGAGAAAAATGTGCCACCCACTGTAACCATGACATCCTCTTGGGGAGATACCAAACACTCCCCTGAATGCATGGTTGGCTCTAAGAGGAGCCCATGTTCCTCCTCCCCCTCAACCAAAGCTGCCTCCCTGATGGCCTGCCACATATGAGACACTCTATGAGATAGCTTTTCCCATAACCAAACATCCAAGGCATTGCACTGCTAGTAAGGACAAAGTTAGGTGGACACGCCATTGAAAGGGTCTGGAAAGCCAGCACAGAACAATACATGTCTACTGAGGGTGGGAGCAAAACAGAAGGACATGGCGTTAACTAAAGATAATCTTACCCTACTCCGTAACTTCTCCCTGAACCCGCAGCTCTGAGATCTGGGAGGGTGATGAGAATAGCATCAGGCATCTTTGGATGTGCACGTGGTACATATGGAAACGGCTGCCTTCTATGTGCCTACTTCAGGTCCCTCTAACCATCACTCCAAAACAATTCTGAGTTGTGTCACTACACAGCTTTTAGTGCTCAACTCCCAAACTCAAACAGGAAATCTTCTTAGTTTATAACATTATAGCTTTTTCATTTCTAAATATATTTTCCCCAAATATCCAAGTGTTTCCTCATCTTCTTAGCTTTGTTGATTTTGTTCTCTCTACAATAAAAGCCCTCCAACCATAACAGCTTAGCTAAATAGTGCCCATCATTTAAGACCCAACGCCTAAATATGGCCGTTTAGGAACAGTTCAGAGTTGCAGCTCCCAGTGAAACAGCAGAGGGTGAGTGGACACTGCATTTTTATAGCCCATGGACCAGGAGATTCCCAGGCGGAGGAGACCCACCAGTCGCCAGCGAGGCTGTTGTGGCCGGTGCGGTTCTTTAGGTCGGCCGGGCTGCTTTGCCCTGCGAGGCTGCTTTGTCAGCGGCCCGGCCGGCGGTTCTCCATACAAAATACGCTGGTCTGGGTGCCTTTTAGGCTGGCGATTGGAGCCCCAGGAAGCCACACGTTTATCTGATTAAAGAGGGGACTGAACAAGGAACCAGGCCAGGAGATTCCTGAGCAAAAAAAGCACCACGAATCTCAGCGCCGCTGTTTAAGCCAGTGCAGTAGTTTGCTGCACAGGAAACAGATCCCGGCGTCCTTTCAACAGGTGACTGGAACACCTGGGATAAAAAAGAAAAAAAAAAATGAGGCAGGGAGCCAGGTGATCAGGCTCAGCTGGTCCCACCCCTACAAAAGAATGGCAATCAGAAACTCTCTGGATTGAGTTTCACAGCAAGCACAGCTGAACCCCAGACAGTCCAGCTCTGTGGAGGAGCGGCATCCACCATTACCGAGGCACTCCACCAATAATGAGGTAGTCTGCCATTGCTGAGGCAGCCTGCTGTTGCCAAGGCAACCCGCCATTGCTGAGGCTGCCTGCCATTGCCAAGGCGACCCGCCGTTGCTGAGGCAACCTTGCATTACAGAGAGAGTCCACCAATATAGAGGCGGGCCACCATTGCCAAGGCAGTGCTAACTATGCCCATATAAACAAGACTGCAGGGAAGTTCACAGGGCAGCTGGGCGGAGCCCACAGCAGCTCAGCAAAGCCTCTGCAGGCAGACAGTGACTAGGCTGCCTCCTTGCTGGGCAGGGTAGCCCTGAAAAAAAAAAGGCAGCAGCACAATAGAAACTCATAAATAAAGCCCTAGCTCCGTGGGACAGAGCACCTGGGAACAAAAAGCGGTTTATGAGTTCTGCTGCAGCAGACCTAAACGTACCTGCCCAGCAGCTCTGAATGAACAATGGAGCTCACAGCTCAGCACTTGAGCTCCTGTAAAAAACAGACTGTCTCCTCAAGCAGCTCCCTGACCCCTGTATATCCAGAGTCACCTCATAAAGGAGAGATCAGACTGACATTTGGCAGGTATCCTTCTGGGACAAAGATAGCAGAAGAAGAAACTGGTAGCAACCCTTACCATTCTGCAGCCACTGCAGGCAATCCCCAGGCAAGCAGGGCCTGGAATGAGCCTTAGCAGTCCTACAGCAGAGGGGCCAGACTGTTAGAAGGAAAACTAAGAAACAGAAATAACTTCATCATCAACAAACCAGACATCCACTCAGAGACCCAATCTGAAAGTCAGCAACTACAAAGACGACAGGTAGATAAATCCATAAAGATGGGAAGAAACCAGCGCAAAAAGGATGAAAACACCCAAAACCAGAACACCTCTCCTCCTACAAGGGATCACAACTCCTCACCAGCAAGGGAACAAGGTTGGATGGAGAATGAGTGTGATGAAATGACAGAATCAGACTTCAGAAGGTGGGTAGTAAGAAACCTCTGTGAACTAAAAGAACATGTTCTAACCCAATGCAAAGAAACTAAGAACCTTGAAAAAAGATTTGATGAAATGCTAACGAGAATGGACAACTTAGAACGGAATATGAGTGAATTGATGGAGCTGAAAAACACAACACGAGAACTTCCCAAAGCATGCACAAGTTTCAACAGCCAAATTGACCAAGCAGAAGAAAGGATATCAGAGGTCAAAGATCAACTCAATGAAATAAAACGAGAAGGCATGATTAGAGAAAAAAGGGTAAAAAGGAATGAACAAAGTCTCCAAGAAATGTGGGACTATGTGAAAAGACCTAATCTACATTTGATAGGTGTACCTGAATGTGACAAAGAGAATGAATCCAAGCTGGAAAGTACTCTTCAGGATATAATCCAGTAAAACTTCCCCAACCTAGCAAGGCAGGCCAATATTCAAGTCCAGGAAATACAAAGAACACCACAAAGATATCCTTCGTGAAGAGCAACCCCAAGGCACATAATCGTCAGATTCACCAAGGTTGAAATGAAGGAGAAAATGCTAAGGGCAGCCAGAGAGAAAGGTCGGGTTACCCATAAAGGGAAGCCCATCAGACTCACAGCAGATCTCTCAGAAGACCCAACGCCTACCACATTTCCTCTGTGAAGATCCTCATTAAAGAAAGGATCATCATCAAACCTGCACAGAATTCTCCTGTCATCTAAATTCTGGATGCAGATTAGCTGGACCAGCAGAACACAGGATATTCCCCATCTCAGTTCCAACAATAACCCACGGTAGGGCATTCAATACATGCTAGTACAGATATCTACTTCTGACCAATTCTGCAAGTAACAGTTTTCTAGAATCCTGATATCACACAGTACTAAACAAAGTTACTTTAGCCTTGAACTAATCATAGCAAATAACTTCTGCCAAAATTAAAATGAGGCTGCTTCCTTATAATTGGGAATATATATCTTCTCTACGGTTGCTTTTCTCTCGGTTATATTGCTTTTCCTTCACTTTACGTGCCAGTTCTGCTGTTTTCTCTTTCATTAGCATACTACCAGATCTTTCAAATGAAAGCATTAAAGTAGATAATTTTCTATATTTTTCCTTAAAAAAATCACTTCAGATTTATATGTAGTTATTAAATGAAAATAATCAAATACTGTTTCCAAAATATAGTATTTTTTGGATAGCAAGATAATTACTTTCTAAATGTTTCTGATTTGGTTCAGCTCTAAGGAATTAGGTGTTTCCTATTTATAATCTATTACATGACTAATAGGTATAGTGTTCACCTTCAAAAGCATCCAAAATGAGGAATTCAGTATGTTAGCTTATTATTCGTATTCCCACTAGCCAGGTAAATTGGCCTTTACGTTTCACAATTTCTCCAAGTCTTTGATTCCTATTACTATGCTTCTTAATGGTTATGTGTTTTCATTGACAATAGTAGGAAAGAAATAGTAGGAGGAAAGAAATAATCAAAATGCTAAAGCTTTAAAGATAAAAATGACAATATAAAAAATGTACACTATATTAAGAATAAGAAACTCATGACATTCAACCTTTTCTAAAGGAAAGAACAGCATATTCATGCATTTATGTACATCCAGAGTAGTTTATAAAAGGTTTAAACACTATCTTCATATAATAAACCCAGATTTTAAAAAGAACTTTTGTTTTACTCACATTCTTCATTATGATGGATCATGTAAATGTTGCCATTTAAATATAGCAGATGAATTTCTTACATTTTAGACACCGAATAATATTAGTTCTAATGAGGAGGACGAGGATTTACATTAATTGGGCACTGACGGGAGCTTGTCAGTCACTTTTAACAAATAATCTCATTGCATAACCATCTGCAATGAATATTTCACTCTACATTTCACAGATTTAAAAACTGAATATCAGAGTGACATTCCTACACGGCTGAACTAAAGTTTG
Organism: Sapajus apella; assembly: GCF_009761245.1. Lineage (NCBI taxonomy): Eukaryota > Metazoa > Chordata > Mammalia > Primates > Cebidae > Sapajus > Sapajus apella. The sequence continues at coordinate 18,424,671 of NW_022436942.1, forward strand.
TGTTTAGTCTGACCCCAAAGGCGATGATCTTTTCACTATACCATGTGTCCTGCCTCAATTGAGCCTTCATTATCAATAAGCCTGTGAGGACAGATATAATGTGATACCTAGGAGGAGACAAGGAGAAGCTAAGAGGAGATAATCAATGTCTTTCCCAAATATTTAGTCCACAAAAACCCTGGGAGATTTCAACCCAGTTATGAGACCATAAATTAAAACTTAAAAATTATCTAGTTTAGCATGGGATTACAAAGTCACAAAATGACTTATAATACTTCTTCATCTAATCATACATTACGTGATGAACTCTAAAGTATTTTCTAGAACAAGACCCCACTCAAAGCAACTACTATTAAAACCATCTAAAAATAAAATAAAATAAGTCTCTATTGATGGTGATATAGGGCCATCTTCTTTGTGAAGGTAAACCAAATACTAAAGTTTAGAGGCATCATTTCTTTACTGTGCATGCCTGTTCTTTTGCCCAACACCGGTAGAAAGGGAAGATATAGGGAATAAAGGGGCATGATCTCAGAATAAATAGCACATTCATCGGCACAGACACCTGTTACAATATGGCTTTTCCTAATTCAATATCTGTCTCTAGTCTCTGGAGCAGTTGCCAATAACTAGGCCCCATATAATACACTGGAGATCTGGAGTGGACTCAGATAGTCCTGGCCTTCCAAGGTCCCACAGTCCAGTAAGAGAGATAGATCAACTACACACATCACTGCAATTGTAGATAAAGCAATACACATGTCACAGAGATATATAAGTGTTCAAAGGTAACAATGACCCCGTGGCCACCACTGGGGATAGGTCAAGTGGTGACTATGTCAACAGGTGGAGGTGGGGCCCAGCAAACGAAGAAAAGGGCTGGTGTCTTCCAGATCTGGCATTTGGCTTCCTGGACTGCAAGTTGCAATAAGCCTGCAATGCAGTTGATTAGTGCCACACTGTGCAGGGTCTAGCACATGGCAGCAAGAATTCTGTATCCAACTGATGACCTTTGAACGAGCAGTTTCTGTAGAAAGGAAAGGTCTAAAATTAAACTACAAAATGTGATTTGCATTTATAAATCCTATGACGAAGCCTCCAACTCTTTCCTTTTCTCTTGTCAGCTGCTGCCAACACCTGAAGTTTCATTCAACACCCTGAATTTCATTTCCTTATGCCTCACTCCCTTGGAAGATTTAATTAGTGATACATTCAAAGTAGAATAAACAGAGCAATAAAGAGAAAAATTAAAGTAGTGTCAGGAAGCATCAGCAGCAGGAGATTGGCCAAGGGAAGAAATCAATGGATCTTGAGGATGGGAAGGAAAAGTCTGTACACCCAGCCATTCCTGTCCACCCCCCCCCCTTCATACTTCCCTGCAGAAAATGAGAGTCAACCAGTGAGGAAAAAGAAGGATCTAGGCGTGTTAGAAAGTCACAGTCAGTGAGCACACTAGTTGAACGCATCAATTTGAAGTCAGACAGATGAATATCCACCTACTAGCTGTGTGGACCTCAGCAAGTCACAACCTCTCTGATCCTTGCTTTTTTGCCTATAAAATAGGGATACAAGCAGTACCAGCCTTAAGAGTTGTTGGAAAGAAGAAATGAGATAAAAGAAAAAAAGCCTGGCCCAGTGAGCCCTATGGTAGCCTTCTATTATTAGCTGGAACTTTAGATGAAAACAGAGGTCAGGTACCCAACCCTCTACTGCAATCAGATAATGGAAGACACAAACCCTCCCATCCCCAGTGTGCTCATGCATGCATGTGAGTGTATAAGCAGAAAAATTCCATACTCAAATTGATTGTTTACTTATAAGAAAAAGATTGTTTTCTTATAAGGAGCCATGAGCACCTTAATGCCATTCTGGGGAAGAGTTCTAAATCAAACAAAGAAGAAGAAAGAAGAAGGAAAAAGAAGGAGGAACAAAGAAGAAGAAGTGGAGGAGGAGGAGGACGAGAAGGAGGAGGAGGAGGTGGTGGTGGAGGAGAAGGAGGAGGAAGAAAGAAAAAGAAAGTAGAGAAAAAAGGAAAGTAGGAAAAAAATAAGAATTTATTCTTGTGGAAATTTGGCATCCAAAGCACAGGACTAGAAAAAGCTTAGTTGACAGAAGTAGGATTCTCAGGATGTGAAAAGAATATGCACTCTTTTCTGCTAAAGAGACACTATGCTCAGTAGGCCGGTTTAACTGTAAGGACATCTAAATTTACAACCAATATGTGCTTTAACCACGTACACACACACACACACACACATACACACAGGCCCGCCCTTACCCAGCTCACACCTGTATTACTTTCAAAGTGTTACTTTGTGTTTCAATGTATTACTCTGTATTTCAATGTAACGCTTTGTAGTTCAATGTATCACTTTTTGCCATTACTTTCAATGGCAAAAATCTCAATTACTTTTTCACCAACCTAATATTATTTGGAACACCAGATGTCATGGGTCTCCAGAATGCACCAAGTGAGGCTAGAGAGCACTAGCAAGACGAATGTGCAGGAGGAGTGCAGAGAGACCAGCAGTCACAGGAGCAGCGGTACCATGTTGTCAAGGCTGCATAGAAGGATCAGGGCTGGGCAATTCACCTTGGGAAGTGGGGGAAACAACTCTGTTTACTGCAAACTAGGACTATGGGGTCTAGAATCCATTCCTATAGATGGAGGCCTGAGGGGCTTTGTATAAGGCCACATTTAATTCAGAGGTTCCCAAATACCTTTGGCCAAGACTTGAGAAGCTCAGTACCTAGAGTATGAATCTCACTGTGCCTTGCCTTTTTTAAGTACCCAGGGCTAAAGCACTCTAGAAAATGTTAATGACCCAAGAATGACTACCCATGAACATTCAATAATGCTACTTCAGGCTACTCTTCAGAAATAGTTTTACTCAAAGAACTAAAATGCAAATGGTCATTAAAAATTATTCTCCAAAGAGCCTAATATTTGACTGAACACTATATTTTTCAAGAAATTTCATCTGTGTGTAGAGAGAGATTTATTCTTGTTTACACAACACATTCAAACATTTTGACAAATTAACTGTCATCTGCCAAGCCAAAGTCCAAGAACTTCCTTAGACAAGAAGTTGGGCACAATTAGCAGCTTAACAAAACACATCTGCAATCCAGAAAGTACCTTAATTCTAATCCCCTTACGCTTTCAACAGAGGAAAAGAAAAAAAGAATGCAACTAAAAACATCCCAAGGGTCCCTAATATTGAGGTCACAATATTAAGGGGACGTTTCTAACAGGTCCTGGAAACACCTGCCATATCAGAGAAATACTGATAGCCCACATCCCCATTCAACACACAGCAACTTTGCTCTTCTTCAGAACCTTAGTCTGTGGTTTGAATTCATGATTTACCTAGTTAATTCCTAATATACCCTTTCCCAGACAAGGTAAATATATCAATGTAGTCTATCCATAAGAAGAAACTATTGATTATTACATTTTTATTATGGAAAAGCAGACTTGGTGAATTGTACCACTTGGATTTAATTACTTTGGTCAGCAGTCCAATGACTTCAAGGATAAAGCTGGAAGAGACATCTGTAGAGAGTAAATGGAAAATCTCCAGCAGCTCTGACTTACTCTAGTAGGGTATGACCCCAATTCAGCTGGAGTCAGATTTTACCTTCAGTGCTGTTTTTATGAGTCTGTTTGAGGAATGAAGAATCAATTATTAAAAGATCTTAAACTTGGAATGAAAAATCACAACTTAACATAGTGATTTTGGCTTTTATATACTGAAGCCTGTTAAAGCTAAAAGAGTCCTCTGAAATTATCTCATCCAGATCTTTCATATTACAGATGAGGAAGGTGGGATCCGAGGAGCATTGATGACTTGCCCAAGGTCACGTCTTTCTTTAGAGATGCTCTTTCCATTACACAGCAGGGACTTCAGATGGAAATTTACTAAGTAAAATGCCATTCCCAGGGCACCCCTTTACTATTGGCACTAAATGACTACAGGCTCTGACCTATTGGCTTCACCTTTTTCTACTAAAGAGATACTATGCTCATACCCTGGTTTAATTGTTTAGGACTTCTGCGTTACAAGCAACTTGTAAAGCAGTGGTTTACAATCTTGGTAAAACAGGGGGTTAGAATTTCAATGGCATTGTTCCCATAGAAACAATGTTAGAAGTGGTGGGTTGGTGCCAACACAACTCATAGAAGTATATTTAAATTATGATAAAACTGCAATACCATTTACTATATTACAGAAAATATAGTAAAAAGCAATATTTTTATAATTCTTATGATTAACAATTCAGAGCAAACAGAAAAGCAATCTATTCCAAAGTAAAGTTTCAGATTTCTGTTATCTTGAATGTTGATAGTTAAAGAAAAGCAGTTTTAACAAGTATTCATTTAACAAGAATATCCTGGTTTCCATCAGATTGACAGCCTGCCACCAAGAAGCCACAGAAGCCTGCAGGAGTTGGGGGAATGACAAGAAAACAGAATGGGAAGCCTACAGATATGCCCTAAACACTAAAGAAATTGAGATGACTTCTAATCCTGTAAAATGAAGAAAGGAATATCTTCCCAGAAAGGAGATAGAAACATGTTGAGGTTATTCTGATGAGAATTGGAGCACTCTCGGGGACTAATTATTTCTCATTTCACTTGAGAAAGCATAGCTTCCCTTTTTGCTTAGTACAGATATTTCACTAGCATTGCTCATGCTCCTCAGTCATGACAAAGGTTGTACTTAGCTATGAATGAAAGGGGGGCGGGAAGGGCAAAAGAAGAAAAGGTAACTGAGGAAGAACTAAAAAGAAGGCAGGATCACCCAGCTCAGATCCCATGTATTTGTGATCTCTTCAGGAACCCAGGTCTTTCATTCATTTATTGCTTAATCTTCCTGAGCACAGTGTGCAGCATAAGTTAGTATTCAGCAAATGTTTATTTGCTTAAGAGACACAAGATTCCACAGTGAGGTACTACTCCACACCCACAAGGATGGCTATAAACAAAATAACAAGTGTGAGTAAAAGGGGATATGGAAAACGTGGGGCCTCATACACTGCTGGTGGGAATGTAAAGTGGTGTAGGCTCTTTGGAAATAGTTTGTCGCTTCTTCAAAATGTTAAACATAGAGTTACCAGATGACCCTCCAATTTCACTCCTATATATATATCCCCCAAAAATAAAAATAGAAATGTGTACCTCAATGCTCTTAGTAGCATTATTTAAAATAGCCAAAAAGTGGACACAACCCAAATGTCCATTAACTAATGAATGGATAAATAAAATTTGGTTTTTCCATACAACATAATATAATTAGACTATTTTAAAAAATGAAGTACTGATACATGCTACCACTTAAATGAAACTTGAAAATGTTAAGTCAAAGAAGCAAGTTACAAAAGATCACATATGGCATGATTTCATTTATATGAAATATCCAGAATAGGAAAATCTTTAGAGACAGAAAGTAGATTACTGTTTGCCTAGAGCTGGGGTTTGGGGGAAATGGAAAATGATTGTTAATGAGTACAGGGTTTCTTTGGGGGATAAATGAAGTGTTCTAAACTTAATCATGGTGATAGTTATATGTCTCTGTGACTATACTATAAACCATCAAACTCTACAATTTAAATGGTAAACCATAGGGTATGTGAATTATAGTTTAATAAACTTTTTAAAAAGTCACAAGGTTACTATACCTAAGAAATTCCTTTATCTATTTATTCAACAAATATTTTAAGTCCCTACTCTGTGCCAAGTATGTTAAAGGCCTATACAAAATGGTAAACACAACAAAATTGCTAGCTGCTCTCAGGGCATTTATACTTTAGCGATATGGGGTACAGACAATCAGTAAAAACTCAAGGAACTAGATAGACACAGTGAATTTAACACAGACTCTTTGGTATGCACCATCTCCCAAATTCAAGTAAAGTGACTGCCAAAGACTTAAGAGGTCTGAAAAGAAGTGACAAAGAGCACAAAACAGAAAATAGCCCCAGATAAGGCATGGCAACAAAAATTTTAACTATGGAAAACTGATGGACAAATGGCTGATTTAGAAGAGCTGAGAAATATGAAACCCAATTGCTTACAGTATGAAAAGTAATAAGAAGCAAGTTTCAAAGCCCCAGAAAGTCTTGGGATGGAAACACAGGGCAACTCTGAAGGTTGAGCTTCAGGGGATACTGAAAACAGGAGCTGGTTTGAAAGTTGAGGGAGCAGTAAGACAGCCATCTCTAGATTTCACTCCCCAGGCTTCCACCTCTCCTCCTCTGGCCAGAAAACAGGGGTGTAGTTCCACAGAGGTTGAAGCAGAGAGAGTTTGGACTCAGGGACAAAATCTGGAACAGGGCAGAGGCACTATATTGAAAATGGTGTTGAGTAAAAGTATTCACACTGAACAGTGAGGTCCCAGTCTCTTCCTCTGATCAGCACCCAGGACCTTGGCAGTTGGCCTCAAACATCCCAGGCAAAGGTTGGATGATTCCTTTCTGAGGAAAATGATTCCTCCAATAGAAAAGAACGACAGATGCTGTCATTAGTGAATGTCCCAATAAAATTGTAGGTAATCTATCAGTTAGCAAACTCTGCCCAAACAAGAATAAGTGCCAATTTGATTTTTAGTGCCTCACCCCTAAAGTAATGATACAGAAATCTTAGACATGAATAGACACTCAAAGATTGTAAGATACTTAAGTAAATTGTCTATCATAAAAGACAGAAATCAAACAAGAAACAGGGAAAAAACTGTAAGAAGTTTAAATAATTCAGGGGACAGAAAAAAAAACTAAAAAAAGAAATCCATAATAAATAGCTTCAGAGAAATAAGAGAAGATACTGCATCCGTTAATAAAACAAATCACTACAGAAAAACATTCAGGGAATAAGAAAGTGTTCTTCAGAAATTGCATATATGAAAGCTAAAATGTTAAAATATCAAAGATTTGAAGACAACATTAGGAAACTTTCTCCCTGAAAGAAAAACAAAAGATGAGAGACGGAAAACAGCTGATAAAAGATTGAGAAATTAGTGAATCAATCTAGGACTAACAGCAGTTGTAGACAGAGCAAGCAGAGAAAATGGCAGAAGGAAAAGTATCTGATAAATAAGTTACATAAAAGATATTCTAAGAACTGAACAACATAAATTACCGCATTGAAAAGGTCCGGCAAATGTGTTATGCAATTAGCAGAAAATACTTCCATTAAGGCACATATGATGAAGTTTCAGAACATAAGGGAAGAAGAGGAGTAACTTATAAAGGGTCAGGAATCCAGATGGCAGAATTTCAACAGCCATACTGGAACTCAGTAGCTTCAAAGTTCTGAGGGGCAGTACATCCAATCTAGAATTTTATAACTAACTAAAATATTAAGAATGAAAGTAGATTACAGACATGTAACATCACAAGATAAATAATAAATCGTGCCTTTCATACACTGTTCTTAAGAAGATATTAAAATGTGCTTCACCGAAATGAAGACATAAACAATAAAGATGGCAATGGAATTTAGAAAACAAAAATTCCGGCCGGGCGCAGTGGCTCAAGCCTGTAATCCCAGCACTTTGGGAGGCCGAGGCGGGTGGATCACGAGGTCAAGAGATCGAGACCATCCTGGTCAACATGGTGAAACCCCGTCTCTACTAAAACTACAAAAAATTAGCTGGGCATGGTGGCACGTGTCTGTAATCCCAGCTAGTCAGGAGGCTGAGGCAGGAGAATTGCCTGAACCCAGGAGGTGGAGGTTGCAGTAAGCCGAGATCGCGCCATTGCACTCCAGCCTGGGTAACAAGAGCGAAACTCCGTCTCAAAAAAAAAAAAAAAAAAAAAAATTCCAACATAGGAAAGAAGGAAAGGAAATGTCCAGAATGATAGGAAAGGGTCCCAGAACCACAGCTGACCCACAACACAAACTGGACAGGAAAAGAGAAGACTCCAGCATGGAGAGTTCCAAGCTGGGGAAAGACAAAATGAGTTAAGAGAGTGCCTGATGTATTTGCCTATTCTGGGAGGACATTTGTACATTTTGCTTTGTTTTGTTTTCTTTTCCCAGACATTTAGAGGCTAAAGTCGGGGATAAATCAAATTTTAAAAAACCGAAGTGCATGGTTTTATAAGAAAGGGAATCTGGTCTTCACATTTTGAAGATCAGTTATAAAACAATATTTACAAAATCATCATGTAAACACTGATTACTGATTTACACAAAAATTTTCATTCAACTACACTGGAAGGATAGTGACAGATAAGATGTGGGGTGGGGGAAATAGTAGAAAGCTAAGCCTTTGTCTTCCATAATAGGACGCCAATAAATATGTCTAAAACTGAAAAAATTCAGAAGCAAAAAAAAATCATATTAATTAGAATTTTGGAAGAAAATACAAGAAATCTAAGTATATGCCTCCAAGGAAAAGGTATAAGGAAGAATGGAGGAGAGGACTACCATTTTTTGACCTAGATCTTGTACAGCTATTCAGCTTTTTAAACTATGCATGCATACTTACTAAAAAGTAAATGAAGAAAACAAAAGACAAAAGTTCCAAATTGGAATGTAGAAAAGGAAATAAACAAGATGGTCTGAAGGTAAGTAGGAATGAATAATCCTCTGTTAAATAAGATGGTCAAGGAAGAACCCCAAAGGGGTAATGTTTGAGCTGAGACAGGAAAGATGAAAGGATTCAACCATGGCGCAGCCTGGGGGAAGAGTTCCAGGAGGCTGCAATGCAAGCTCAGAGGTGCCGAGACTGGAATGCACTCAGAGTGTTTGAGAGCTGAAAGGAGCTCAGCACAGCTGGGGCTTAGAGAGGAGGGGCAAGTGGTAAGGAATGAAGAGGAAGAGGTAGGCAGAAGCCACAGCATAGAGGAGCTCAGTAGCCAAGGGGAGCAGTTTCTATTTTGTTAAAAATGTGTTGGCAAGTCACTAAAAGTTTTCAGGCAAGTGGAGTGAATTGAATTAAAATTGAGACAATTGCTCTGGCTGCTCTGCATAGAACGGAAAATGGTGCAAGAGCGTTGAAGTTGGTAGAACAATTAGATGCTGTTACCCTAATTCTAACAGGTGAAGATGCCACTTGGACAGTAAAGACCAAAAAAATGGGGTTAGATTTGAGATATGTTTTGAAATTAGAACCAATGGGACTTGCTGAATGATTGACTGTAGGGCATGGGGACAGAGAAAAGTGAAAAATGACCATTAGCTATTTTAGTGGAGCACTTACGTGGAAGATATGGTGGGGTGGAGGACGAAAGATTTAGGGATGGAGGCAAGACATTAGGAATCAAGTATTCCATTTTGGATGGGTTAAGTCTAATATGCCTGTAAGATATCCAAGTGTCCAGGATGGGTACCAAGCAGATACTCTTTATATAAGTTTGGAATAGAGATAAGATCTGGGAGTCATCAGCACATATATGGTGTTTAAAGCCATGAAACTAGAAGAAGACAACCAAGATCCAAGCCCTGAAGCATTAAGAGGTGAACCACAGGTCTTTTACTGGACACTGGATAACAGAGGCTTGCTCACAGTAAGCAATTATTTACTGAATGGAATCAGTAACACATATTAGACCCAACGCTTAAAATAGATTCATAGCTGTCCAAAGCTACTCAAGGAATTTTAGAACAGAAGGCCCTGGGATGAGATATAAAGGGGTAGTCAGCAAGGAAATGGCCATTTGCTTAAGAATGTAGAAGATATTTAAACATTAGATTTTCACAGAGAATTCCTGTGAAAGAGAATGAAAAGAGAACATTATTCTTTAATTGATATTTTATTATACAGAAAGGAAAACTGCAATGCTATGTGGTCTTTGGAAATTATTTAATCTTTTTAATCTTGGATTTCCTCATCTGTAAAGTGGGAATAATAACAATATTTACCTCAGTTCATAAGGAATACAAGTACATGTAATGGGCGTAACCCAATAGCTGGCCCACAGTGAGCACTCAGTAAATATTGCCTACCACAATAATTATTGTCATCATTATCATTTCTCATGGACAACACAAAATGCTTTATGGGCATCTGAAAATATTTATTCTCAATTTATTGGAGAAGTATATCAGTTGTATGAAAACTGATTATTGGATCATTCCAGTCCTGTATAGCCCACTTCTTTCTAATTTATTTAATCTGTTAACTTCTGAACAAGATGTATTGAAGTGTTCTAATATGAATCTTCTCATATTTCTAATAGCAAATAGCTTTTGTTATTAGAAATATTTGCTGATATTGTCTTAAAGTCTTCTCTTGGACTTTAATTTTGCTTGTGAAATATGTCATTCTACAAAAGTTTTAAATCATTCCTTCAGGCGTCTACTCTCCATGCCATGCTACAAAAGGCCTTCTTCATTCAATATAAGAAAAGTGTTCTCCTTCCTACTAGCATCTTTCACTATTTGTGTATCCATGACACAGTAGGTGAGTTAAAGATTTGAACAGACAACAAGGACAATAAGTTGGAGCATTTATAGAATTCACCTCATTTGGGGTGGGTGCAGTGGCTCAAATCTGTAATCCCAACACTGGGAGGCCAAGGCAGGAGGATCACTTAAGACCAAGAGTTCAAAACTAGCCTGCGCAACAGAACAAGACCATCTCTACAAAAAAAAATAATAATAATAACTCAGCGTGATGGAAAGCACCTGTAGTCCTAGATACCTGGGAGGCTGAGGCAGGAGGATTGCTTGAGCTCAGCAGTTTGAGGCTGCAGTGAACCATGATTGTACCACTGTGCTTCAGCCTAAGCAACAGAGTAAGACCTTACCTCAAACAAACAAACAAAGAATTCATTTCATCTGTTCTCTGTCTTTCTGGGATCCCAGAGCTTTGCTGTCTGAGGTCCAGAGTCTTGAAAACTGTCCCACATGTTTCTAACACATTTAATATAAAAGAGAATATGCCAAATATATTTTATAGAGTAATTTCATTTTTATACAAAATGCCCATGCATAAATACATTCATACTAATAAATGTGCACATATATTTCCAAGTGCATCGAAAATAAACTGGAATGATTTACACTAAATTATTAACACTCCTCTTGAGTGAAGGAATAAAAGTGAAGCAGGGATCACTTTTTATTTTATTTCAGATATCCCTTCAATGTGTTAATTTTCTATAGTGTTCATATATTACCTTTATAGGTTATTGCAAAAATAATAAAAGTGTTGATAAGAATGTCTTGAATCATTTTCCCTGACTACCCTTCTTCAACATAAGCTGTGTTGAAGCAGAGGTGTTTGTCTGTGACTGACTGGCTCACATGTCAGTTCAAATGACACTGTTTCCTTCACATTGTGATATCTAATTAAGGCTTTCTAGACTTTATCTGTCTCCCATGTTTTGAAAAGCTCATCATTTAATTCAAATAATATAAGGATGAGGACAATTTAAATCAACAAATATATGCTTTTAAATTCAGTTTGAGGAAAATAACTCTATCAACCATAATTTGAAATGTAGCTATGGATATTACCATCTCCATTGAAACTTTCTTGCTGGTAGAAGAGATGTTTTATCTCCAGAGAAAATCGAGAGGCTGTCAAGCAATTCCACTACATGGTACAACCCATCAGGAAAGTCTGATTTCTTGTTTTGAATACTGTATTTAAATTTGATGGCAGGTTTTGCATTGTAAATTGAGGGAAAAAATTCTTGTGCAACCAAACGTCAATCGCATTTCCAGAGCTAGAGCCCAAAATGTAAATTCCACTACGTATTTTAAATGCCCTTTGAATAAAAAAGTTTAGCAAAAGCAGTTGGTCTAGATGTAAAGAAATGCTTCTTAATGTGTCTCCAGGTGGGATGTTAATCCCTCAAGTATTTTTAACCTAGGGCAGGTCACCACATAAAATAATATATCAAGCTTTTTCTTTCTATACTCAGAGAGGTGGCATGGATGCTCTTTGGAGGGCCCATTGAACTTTAGACTTTATTAAATCTATCATATATTTTGTATTCACTCGCACACACACACACACACACACACACACACTTATACACATACACATATTTACTCCTGTGTTACTCAGGGTTCTCCAGAGAAACAAACCAGTGGAACATATAGAGATATATATGAGAAGATTTACTATAGGAATTGGCTCACGTGGTGATGGAGAACAAGAAGTCCCAAGATATGCCACCTGCAAGCTGAAGGATCATGAAGCCAGTGATGTAATTCAGTCCCATGTCTGCAGGTTGAGAATAAGGGGAATTATGTGCAAGTCCTGATCTGAGTCCAAAGGCTCAAGAACAAAGAACACTGCTGTCCAAGGGCAGGAGAAGATGGATGTCCCAGCTCAAGCAGAAAGAGAAATTGCCCTTTCTCTGCCTTTTTGCTCTATGTGGGCCCTAGAGAGACTGGATGATACCCACCCACATTGGGGAGGCCACATGAGTTACTCAGTCCACCAACACAAATGCTACTCTCTTCCAGAAACACCTTTACAAACATACCCAGAATTAATGTTTTACTAGCTGTGTGGACATCCCTTAGTCCTATCAAGTTGACACATAAGATTAATTATTATAATTCCTGACTTTTAACCTTCACATTACAGTAAGAAGTCCTAGCCAGAGCAATCAATCAAGAGAAAGAAATAAAAGGCACCCAAATAGAAAAAGAGGAAGTAAAACTATCTCTCTTCATAGAAAATATGTTACTATTCCTAGAAAACTCCATAGTCTCTGCCCAAAGGCTCCTATATCTGATAAAGAATTTCAAAGTTTCAAGATACAAAATCAACGTAAAAAAAAAAAAAAAAAAAAAAGTAGCATTTCTCTACACCAACAACGTCCAAGCTGAGAGCCAAATGAAGAATGTAATCTCATTCACAATAGCTACAGAAAGAATAAAATACCTAGGAATATGGCTAACTAGGAAGGTGAAAGATTTCTACAATCAGAATTAGAAAACACTGTGGAAAGAAATCAGAGACAACACATATAAATGGAAAGTCATTCCATGCGCATGGATAGGAAGACTCAATATTGTTAAAATGTTCACATTGCCCAAAACAATTTAGAGATTCAGTGCTATTTCTATCAAACTACCAATGACATTTTCCACAGAATTAGAAAAAAATTCTAAAATTCATTTGGAACCAAAAAAGAGGCTGAATAGCCAAAGCAATTCTAAGCATAAAGAACAAAGCTGGAGGCATGACACTACCTGACTCCAAACTACACTATAAGGCTACTGTAACTAAAACAGCATGGTACTAATATAAAAACATACATAGACCAATAGAAGGGGTTAGAGAACCCAGAAGTGAAGCCACACACCTAAAACCATCTGATCTTTGACAAATCCAACATAAACAAGCAACAGGGAAAGGACTCCCTATTCAATAAAGGTTGCTAGAATAACTAGCTAGCCATATCCAGAAGGTCAAAACTGGACTCCTATCTTTCATCATTTACAAAAATCACCACAAGATGGATTAAAGACTTAAATGTAAAACCTAAAACTATGAAGACTCTAGAAGAAAATCTAGGAAATACCATTCTAGTCATCAGCCCAGGCAGAGATTCTATGACGAAGACTCCAAAAGCAATTGCAATAACAACCAAAAATTGACAAGTGGGACCTAATTAAAATAAAGAGTTTCTATATAGCAAAAGAAACTATCGACATAGTAAACAGACAACCTACAGAATGGGGAAAATACTTACCAACTATGCATCCAACAAAGTTTTCATAACCAGAATCTACAAGAAACTCAAACAAATCAAGCAAAAAAACAAACAACCGCATTAAAAAAAAATGGGAAAAGGGCATGAACAGACACTTCTCAAAAGAAGACACATTCATGATGAACAAACATATAAAAAACTGTTCACTATCACTAATCATTAAGAAAATGCAAATCTAAATCACAATGAGATACTAACTCACACTAGCCGCAATGGCCATTATTAAAAAGTCATTAAATTGCAGATGCTGGCTACCTTGCAGAGAAAAGGGAATATTTATACACTGCTGGTGGGAATATAAATTAGTTCAGCCACTGTGGAAAGCAGTCTGGAGATTTCTCAAAGAACTCAAAATAGAATTACCATTTTACCCAGCAATTCCATTACTGGAGATATACCCAAAGGACTATAAATCACTCTACCATAAAGACATTTGCACATATACATTCATCATAGCACTATTAACAGTAGCAAAGACATGGAGTCAACCTAGATGCCCATCAATGGTGGACTGGATAAAGAAAGTTGCAAGGTCAGGAGATCAAGAACACTGAAATGCTGTCTCTACTAAAAATACAAAAATTAGCTGGGCGTGGTGGCACGTGGCTGTAATCCCAGCTACTCAGGAGGCTGAGGCAGGAGAATCACTTGAACCAGAGAGTCAGAGGTTGTAGTGAGCCAAGATCATACCACTGCACTCCAGCCTGGCAACAGAGTGAGACTCTGTCTAAAAAAAAAAGAAAGTGCATATGCACCATGGAATACTATGCAGCTGCAAGAAAAAAATGAGATCATAACCTTTGCAGCAACTTGGATGGAGATAGATGCCATAATCCTTAGCAAACCAACGTAGGGACAGAAAACCAAATGCCACATGTTTTTACTCATAAGTGGGAGCTAAATATTGAGTACACATAGACACAAAGAAGGGAACAATAGACACTGGGGCCTATTTGGGGGTGGACGGTGGGAGGATGGTGAGGACTGAAAAGCTCCCTATCAGGTATTATGCTGATCACCTGAGTGACAAAAGAATCTGTACATTGAACCCCCACAACATACAATTTACCCATGCAACAAACCTGCACATATACCCTTTGAACCTAAAAGTCACAAACAACAACAAAACCACTATAGATTTGGAGTAGATGCTAAATTTTCAAAAGTACCAGAGCTTTAGCCATCAGGATTGTAGGAGAAAATATAATTTAATACTGAGACTTGATTGACTAACTTTTGTGAAAGCACTTAGAACAGTGCCCAGAACCTGGTAGAAGCCAGGGATGACCATCAAAATATTTCACCATCAATATGGCATAGTCATCTACCAATCACAACACACACCAGCTATGAAACTTTAGTGGGATTATACCAGAGCATACTGCCTAAATTGTTACTAATAAAAGTTCAATAAATGTTTGGAATTTTTTATTTGCCTTTATTCACCGAGTTTGTCAGAGTAAAATCAATATTTATAAGACAGTATCATACTAAATATGTTTTTTAATTGAGTTACAGGTTGGTGCAAAAGTAATTGCAGTTTTGGCCATTAAAGTAACACAATAAATATTTAATTGTACTTATATCTTATTCACTAATCTCGTTGATACTGGAAGACTGCAGAAAGCTATCTCCCAAAAACTTTAAAATAAGAGAAATAAGGTCCCCCTCTGAGAATTAAACTATAAAATCAACTTTTGCTGGGAGAAATTATCTGTAATAGTAGCTGGAGAACTTCCTCAAATTAAGTAATTGGAAGATAACTCAAAACAAAGTTTTATTACGTTAAAGCTGTGGAATATCTAAAGTTCAGGAAAAGAGAGAAATAGAGAAAAATCTCCACATTCAGAACTGCCCCAGAAAAAAAAAAAAAAAAAAAAGGCAGATGCTGACCAGACCAGGGAGCCCAGGCCAGCACACTGGCACACAGGAGTACATCGGCCCATATCACAGCTGCCTTCAGAGGTGGGGAGCCCCTGGAGCAATATCGCTAAGGGATGTTACCCTGAGATTAACTACATTTCTTTCATTTCAACCTACTTATTGATTTGGTACCCAAAAAGAGGGCAGGGGTTGGAGGGTTATTATCTGCTCAGATGGATCTAATCATACAGCTCACTCTGGCTCCTGTGAAGTTCCTTCTTGTTGTAAATTAGTAAATTGACATTCTGGTGCCCCAATCAGCCCCAAGTACATCCCAATTAATAAAAGTCAGACACTCAGGGCCTGATGACCTTCCGGTACTGATTAGAGAGGAAGGTGGTAGAGCTTAGTGCTGAAGACTATAAGGTTTTAAGCCACATAGAGCTAGCTTCAAATGCCAGTTCTGCCTTTCTCTACACCTATGATTTTAACTTCCTTTAGTCTTGTTTTACACATTGATAAAATGTATATACTAGTTCTTCCCATATAGGGTGATTAATGGATTAAAAGTGCTAAAGTTTGTGAAGTGCTGTCATCATTAAGGGAGTCTCTGGGCTTTCAGAGCAGGAAGACACATCCCTGTAACCAGACCCCAACACACTCCCCTGTGCATCCTCACCCACGTAATACGTTTAGCTGTCATCTGCAAATGCCTAAAACTGCACTGAATTAGGTTTACATGGTGTCTCTTTTGATGGGCTCTGAGTTCATATTCATCTCTTTATCCTCAGTGTCTCTCTCAAAATAGGTTTGTTTAGTTCTCCTAAATTGTTTTAAATCCTAGAAAACACCACAGTGCATGCACAATGAAGCTACAGCACATCTGTAGACGTTTTTCTACACATTTAATAACACTTACTCTGCAGCACAGTGATAATTTAGAAATGGAGGGGTGTACACAATGACTGTTAGCCACATTATTAGCATTTGCTTAATTTGATTCTCATAGAAACCTGTGCTGTCTCTTCATTATTGACCCTTTATTTCTAGATTTTTTTAAATGATGTCATAAAAGTTAAGTCAATTACAAATAAATGCAGTCAGATATGACACAAAAGTTCTCAGACACTTCCCATGTGCTTTTGACATCACACCACTACCCACAACATGCATACACACACACACACAAAACAACTGGCTACTAAGAATCTAAAGTTGCCAAAACAAACATGTCAGGAGAGATCAGTTGGCAAGAAAGAAAGAGAAGCATATTTTTAACAAAGCAAGAAAACACATTGAGTCTATATCTTATAAATATTAAGAGCCTATCTTAGGTCAAGGCAGTTGCTAAGGAAACACTTCCTCCTGATTATTCTGTCTATGGGAAGGGAGCTGAATAGTGTAACTCTTGGTCTCTCTGTGCCCCTGTACTCACTTTACCCCTGGAGAGCTGAAGGGATGGATCTGATTGGTAAATGGGGGGAGATTTAACAAGGCATGCTCTGCTCTGCTTCCTCATGGGAACCAAGCTTTTTGAAGGATGCAGTATTCTCTACCACTTTCCCTCAACTACTGTCTTCCAGGTCCATGGCTGCCATGACAGCAAGGGCCAGTCTATCCAATTTGTACGTTCAGTCTTTAACTCTCTTTGGTTCTCACAACAAGCCATATTTTCTAATCTTGCCCTTACTAGTAATTAAAGTGATCATCTGGCCTCCATCCGCCATTCCTTGGTTTGTCTTAACTTATCGGAAACTCAAGCAGGAAAAATGAATATTATTTATTGAACTCAAACACTCCTAAGTATAAATTCTGATATTAGCACTATCACCTTGGACAAATTGGTTATCTACCTGGTAACATGGGAAAAATTAATCTCTCTGGGCCTCAGTGTCAATATCTATAAAGTATACAAAACACCCCTCAGGTTAAACATGAGAATGAAACAAGATTTTCAATAGATAGATTTATATATTGCTATGGTGTAGCTTTCTGTCTCCACCCAAATATCACCTAGATTTGTAGTTCACACAATCCCTATGTGTCATGGGAGGGACCCGGTGGGAGGTAATTTAATCACACAGGCGGTTACCTCATGCTGCTCTCATGAGAGTGAGCAAGTTATCACCAGATCAAATGGTTTTATAAGGTGCTTCCCCATTTTGCTCAGCAATTCCCCTTCCTGCCAACCTGAGAAGGACGTGTTTGCTTTACCTTCCACTGTGATTGTAAGTTTCCTGAGCCCTCCTCAACCATACTGCGCTGTGAGTCAATTAAACCTCTTTGCTTTATAAATTACCCAGTCTTAGGCAGTTCTGTGTAGCAGCGTGCAAACAGACTAATACAATATTATATACTGTACATTATATATTTTATATACTATATTTCGTGTGTGTGTGTGTGTGTGTGTGTGTGTGTGTGTGTCGAGATAGACAGACAGATATATCAAAGGTTCTGAAACTCTCAACCTGAATCAAGCATCAGAATCACCTGGAAGCCTTGCTAAAAAGATTTCTGGGCCCCACTCCTCCCTGCCAACCTCCAGTTTCTGCTTTGGCAGGTAGGGCCTAGAATTTGCTAATACTGCTGAATTAGGAACCACACTTTGAAAACCACTGAGATTATGTGCACACACACACACAGAGAGAGAGAGAGAGAGAGAGAGAGAGAGAGAGATCTTAGTATAGCATCTGTCTCATGGGATATACTCAATAAAATATTTAATAAAATAGTCCATAAAACAACTACTGCTGGTTTTCTTTTGTTGTTTCAAGAAAATAACAGCAGTGGTTCTCAGCCAGTGGAGATTTTGCACACACATACATGCACACACACGTACACACACATGTATACCCACAAGGGCATTTGACATATATTTTTATTGTACCAACTGGAGGGTGGGCAAAGTGCTACTAGCATCTATTGGTCTTATGAGCAGAGGCCAGTGACACTGCTGAACATACTGCAGTGCACAAGACAGCCCCCAACAACAAAAATGGTCTGGCCCAAAATGTCAATAGTGCTGAGATTAAGAAATCCTGCTCGAATGCTTCTCCTAAAACCCTCCATCTATAATTCAAGCATCTATGGCTACCTATTTTCACATACAGCCTCTCGTACCATTTGATAGAGATTTGACCCATTAGAGACTCATTAGGCTAAGCAGAAACACCCTGTGTAATAATCTAAAAGGAAACTTAAATTTGTTTTATCAGATTATTTTCTTATATAAGAAATGTCAGTTCAAGAGGGGTTTTGATAAAGGAGAACAGTTAGTCTGGGAACCACTGGTATGTGGGTTGAGAAATTTTTTAAGAGAATTGAGAGAGTTTTTAAGAGAAATTTGTGAATAAAGACTTACAAATATCCAGGACCATCATAAAATCATCATTTAAATGCAGAAATAAAAACAAATTATGTACAAGTTTCTTGCTCATTAAATTTTCATGCTTGGAATATTTAGAAATGTTAAGATGCTAAGGAAAAATATATTTTTCTCCCTGAAGATTCCTTGAGTTTTTCTACCAGCAAATAAACAAGACACAATTTCAGTGGTCAGCAGTTTTAGGAATATAGAGTTGTTTGTACTTTTTTCCATCTATTTGAGAAAATTAGATGAGCCTTCTAAAATGATTCTTTTGAGTGATTTTTTCTCATTCACAACTTGTTAAGACCTAGGACAGTTTTACTACTTACTCTGTCACAACCTCTCTGAGCCTTTTTTAAATTAATGTAGAACACAAGTTTCAGAAATTGTACATTGACAGTAATGGGCAAATCTCATCTTCATAACTACTATTTTTTCACCTACCAACTTTTCTCAAACTTTGCACCTTAGGGCATCTGAGTTTGATTCCCGGCCTAGATTCAGTATCCACTGAAAATCCAGGAAAGTCCTTGAATCAGGCCACATTAGGTATTAACATGCAGCCTCTTTAGCCACCTGGGAGAGACAATAACCTGACCAGTCAGATTGGACTAAGGCTAGCCCCTAGGTTCTGATTCCCAAGCCTTCAGGAAGCAGTCCCCTGATTGCTGTACCTGGGACATAAAGAACTCAACCAGAGAGAAGAGAAAGTTCAGTGAACAGTCTTGGTCTGTGGCTATTGTTTGCCAGTAACTAAAGAACTGTAACAGTAGAAAAGCACATTCAGGGCATCAGCCAGAGCCTTCCAGGGGAGCCATGCAGCAGAGCTAGGTTCTGAGTGTAGAACCTGGTGCCGGGTGCAGAGTTGGGTGCTGAGTGCAGAGGAACCGTTGACATTTAGGGATGTGGCCATAGAATTCTCTCTGGAGGAGTGGCAATGCCTGGACACTGCACAGCAGAATTTATATAGGAATGTGATGTTAGAGAACTACAGAAACCTGGCCTTCCTGGGCAGACAAGCAACCTCATCAAGCAGCTCCCTGACACCACAGCCAGGTAAATCCACAAAGATGGGGAAAAACCAGCACAAAAAAGATGAAACCATCAAAGACCAGAACACCTCTTCTCCTTCAAGGCATCACAACTCCTCAACAACACAGGATCACAACTTGACCGAGGAGTGCGATGAATTGACAGAAACAGGCTTCAGAAGGTGACAAATAACAAACATTTCTGAGCTAAAGGAACACATTCTAACTTAATGCAAAGCAACCAAAAACCTTGAAAAAAGGTTAGACGAAATGCTAATTGGAATAACCAGCTTAGAGAACGACTTGATGGAGCTGAAAAGCACAGCATAAGAACTACGTGAAGCAAACACAAGTTTTAGTAGCCAGATCGATCAAGGAGAAGAAAGGATATCAGAGATTGAAGATCAACTCAATGAAATAAAAAGAGAAGGCAAGACAAGAGAAAAAAGAGTGAAAAGAAATGAACAAAGCCTCCAAGAAATATGGGATTATGTGAAAAGACCTAATCTACGCTTGATCAGTGTACCTGAATATGATGGGGAGAATGAATCCAAGCCGGAAAACATGTTCCAGGATATTATCCAGGAGAACTTCCCAAGCCTAGCAAGGCAGTCCAAATTTCAAATTCAAGAAATACAGAGAACTCCCCAAAGATATTCCTCAAGAAGAGCAACCCCAAGGCACATAATTCTCAGATTCATCAGGGTTAAAATGAAGGAAAAAGTGCTAAGGGCAGCCAGAGAGAAAGGCCAGGTCACCCACAGAGGGAAGCTAATCAGACTCACAGCAGATCTGTGATCAATATTCAACATCCTTAAAAAAAAGAACTTTTAACCCAGAATCTCATATCCAGCCAAACTAAGCTTTGTAAGTGAGGGAGAAATAAAATCCTTCACGGACAAGCAATTATTGAGAGATTCTGTCACCACCAGACCTGCCCTACAAGAGCTCCTGAAAGAAACACTAAGCATGGAAAGGAAGAAGTACCAGTCACTGCAAAAGGAAACCAGTTGGCAAAGACCAAAAATGTAACGAAGAAAATGAAGTAACTGGGAAAGAAAACCAGTCAGTAACAAAATGGCAGAATCAAATCCACACATAACAATATTAACATTGAATGTAAATGGCCTAAATGCCCCAATCAAAAGACACAGACTGGCAAACTGGATAAAAAATCAGAACCCATCGGTGTGCTGTATTCAGGAAACCCATCTCACGTACAAAGACACACACAGACTCAAAATAAAGGGATAGAAGAAGATTTACCAAGCAAATGGAGAATAAAAAAAAGCAGGGGTTGTAATCCTAGTCTCTGATAAAATGGACTTCAACAAAGATCAAAAGAGACAAAGACGGACGCTACATAATGGTAAAAGGATCAATCCAACAGGAAGAGCTAAGTATCCTAAATACATACACCCCCAACACAGGAGCACCCAGATACATAAAGCAAATTCTTAATGACCTAAAACGAGATTTAGACTCCCACATAATAATAGTGGGAGACTTCAACACTCCACTCTCAATATTAGATCAATGAGACAGAAAATTAACTAGGATATCCAGGACTTGAATATAGAGCTGGACAAAGTGGACCTAATACACATATACAGAACGTTCTACCCCAGATCCACAGAATATCCATTTTTCTCAGCACCACTTTGCACATTCTCTAAAATTGACCACATCATTGGAAGCAAATCACTTCTCAGCAAATGCAAAAGAACAGAAATCATAGCAAACAGTCTATCAGACCACAGCACAGTCAGACCAGGACTCAGGATCAAGAAACACAGAAACCCGCACAACCACTTGAAAACTGAACAACCTGTTTCTGAGTGTCAACTGGAAACTCTGTCTCAAAAAAAAAGAAATACTAGACTTCCATAGAATCAACCCAAATGCCCATCAATGATAGACTGGACAAAGAAAATGTGGTACATGTACACCATGGAATACTACGCAGCCATAAAAAATGAGTTTGTGTCCTTTGTAGGGACTTAGATGAATCTGGAAACCATCATTCTCAGCAAACTAACACAAGAACAGAAAGCCAAACACCGTATGTTCTCACTCATAGGCGGGTGTTGAACAATGAGAACACGTGGACACAGGGAGAAGAGCATCACACACTGCAGGTAGTTGAGGGGGTTAGGGAGAGACAGCGGTGGGTGGGGAGGGTTAACATGGGGAGAAGTGCCAGATACAGTATGCACCTAAAGTAAATAAATTAATTTTTAAAAATACAAAAAAAAAAAAGCACATTCAGTTTCAAATAGTTTCTCATATGCCCCCAGGGAAAATCTGCAGGCTCCCTAATGAGAAATTGGCTGTAATAAATTAGGAGGGGCTCAGATTTTTTTTTAAGCGCTAACAGTACTTAAAAGAGATTCAGTAAAAAGGGAGAGTCAAATGCCTTGGCCCCAAGTCAGACTCCAGGTAGATAGGGGAAGGGCTAACACAGGTGAGAAAAAGAGAGCTATTTCATATCTAAGAAAGGGCCCCATTTTAGATTTTGTATGTGGTCTCCAAATTAAGCTTAAAGCATAATCAGTTTATTTGTTACATGAAAAGTATTAATTATTAAAAGTAAAACTTTTAAATATTGCCCAATTTTCTTAGTCATATTTGGCCACTTTTTCACTTCTTAATATAGATATTTTAAAAATTGGCCTGGGGCTTTTCTCAACCTCTGAACAAGCCCATTTGTAGTTAGACAGTAAAGCAGATCAAAGGAACAGCTAATGGGCCGAAGAACTGAGCCAGCCTATCTGCTAGGCTGCCCTCGAAGAGCAGCAACTCCCGTGAGACAGTGAAGAAACCCTGAGAGACCCTGGGGCAAGAGGAGGAAGCACTGCTCTGAACTACCTCACACCCTCCTCGCCGCTGCCCTAGGCTGCAGCGCCTGCCCCACACCTGGCCCGGGTGTCCAGTGAAGTAAAATCAGGGCCAAATGGAACCCCTAGGCTTACAAGAGGAGTGAAGGAAAATGGGTGAAGACCGCCTGCTCCTGGCATTGTTTTGCCAACCGTCCACCACCCAGCCCCAGGGCTGTGAATAACCCTGGAGGGAGAGTGTCTTCCTAAGGTAGCTGATTATACGGGGCGGGGAAAGGGGTGGAGTTCTGACCTGATGAGTTGTTTTGTGGGGAAGGGGAAAACATAAAACCAAGGAGAATATGAGACATAAAATATGTAACAGTGAAATAAAGAATGCAATCGAAGAAACAAATGGCAGAATAGAAACAGCCAGAAGACCAATTGGAGAGCTGGAATAATGGATTGTGGCAACCTCCTGCGAAGAAAGAAAGAAAAGACAAAGCAATGGAAACTATAGCAGAGCTAAGAAAAATGGAAGGTCCAAGTAAAAGAGCTAATAGCAAGTAATAGAAATGTCGGAGAAAAACATGAAAATAAAGAAGATCTCTCAATTTTTGTGTGGGTCTGCAGTTTCCAAGATAAAATGTTTTTCAAAGGTGATTAGAAGTATTTGAAGACACAATGAAAATAAATTTCCGGAAATTTAAAAAAAAAAAATGAAAGGCCTTAGACTGAAAGTGCCATAGGGTAGGGTGTCAAAGGGGAGAGAAGAAAAACGTCTCTTCTACTGCAATTTGAAGATGTCAACGCAAAAAGAAAACTCTAAATCTTATAGAAAGAATGAGCAACCAGTATTTTTAAAAAAGGACAAGAAAGATTGATATCTGATTTTTCAACAGTTACACTGGATATAAGACAATAGAGCAATGTTTTCAAGATATCCCCCAATATACCATTATCAAGTTAGGGTTTTCCCAAAATGCAAGCCCATAAATAGCGTTTACAACATTAATTAATTAAAAGGGAAATATCACATAACCCTTTTAATAAATGCAGAAAATTATTTGATAAAATTTAACATCAATCCATGATTTTTAAAAAACATCTAAAATATTTGTAATCAAAGACCACATTCTTAGCCTGATAAAGAGATGAAAATCCTGCAGCAAAAACTATCTTAACAGGAAAATGTTAGTGGATTGACAACACGATCCCTTAGGCCTCCTTTGGCATGAATACGCAAGGCTGCTCCAGAAAGCAGGGGAGATGATTTTGGAGCATGAGCCTCTTTGAGGAAAGCAGATTTGAAGGAGCCTCAGAATGGGGAGCTTTATATATGTAGGAGACAGCATGAGAGGATGGGGCAAAGGGGCTAAGTGGCAAGGAAACAGGGACACAGAGACAGATCTGAGAAGATGCCTGCTTCAAAATATTACCTAAGGTAAGTTCTGTCCCTTCTTGTGAGCTCCCTGTATCAGCCTGTTCTCACATTGCTAATATAAAGACATACCTGAGACTGGGTAATTTGTAAAGGAAAGAGGTTTAATTGACTCACAGTGCAGGAGAGAGGTCTCAGAAAACTTACAATCCTAGGGAAGGCGAAAAAGCAGCAAGGCACCTTCTTCACAAGGCGGCAGGAGGAAGTGCCCAGTAAAGGGGGAAAGACCCCTTATAAAACCATCAGATCTCCCGAGAACTCACCTACTGTCATGAGAACAGCATGGGGGAAACCACCCCCACAATTCAATTACCTCCATCTGGTCTCTCCTTTCACAACATGGAGATTATGGGGATTACAATTCAAGATTAGATTTGGGTGGGACACAAAGCCAAACCATATCACCTGTCTTCCCTCACATTCATTATCTGTGATAACAGGAGGCTCTGGGAAATGGTCAAAGAGGCTCTTGCCTGGAGAGTTTTCCCAAGGGGACTCAGGACCCTAGCAGGCTCACACCTAGGGACAGGAGCCTTGAAGGACTGAGCATGTACACCATATCGCAGAAACTTGGACGCTCAAACTTCAATCGCTAGGAACCCTAGAAAGACCTTCAAGTGCCAGCCTTGTTTTTGTCTTTTTTGTTCTCATTATCCTTCCATAGCTTAGGAAATCCAAGTGCAAAATTCAGAACTGTTGGAAAGAAGGTGGATTCCTTATATCTGGAATGGCATTTTGGGCTCTAACCTTGTAAAGTGATGACTGCTTTCCCCATGTAGCAGATGAGGTAGCATATGTTCTGAAGCTGTCAAGCATACAGTGTAAAATCGAAGACAAAAGGGAAAAAATGTTTTTCCAAGAAGAAGACAATCTATGTTAATTGTGGATTCATGAACAAAAAAAATACCATAGAAGTGGGTGCTTAAGTCTTGGAAGTTTAGGGTCTACTAAACTATTTCCTTTGTTTGTTTTCTTTTCCTAATAATGAGGCTAATCTTAGGATGGACTAAAATATAGAAAACCCAGCACTCACCATTTATGTTATTAAATAACATATTTATTTTATAAGAAGAAAAGTTCTGCTATTGAGCCAGTGTGCATTAAGAGTAAGAGTGAGAGAGAAGGCACTTAGGGCCTCTCTGAAGAGACATCTAGATTTTGGCACTACTTATCATCAGAGCGCTCCACGTTTTTAATTTCCACAGTTAAGTTGCATTATATTTCATTTGGGGAGGAAAAGTCTAACTCTGCAAAGGAGAATAGATTGAGTAGGGAATTTAACAAATTACAAGTGGATGACTTGTTTCATGTTTGGGGGAAAAACATTTAAGCCCTGGAACAAAAGAAAATAAGCATAGATGTGATTCAGTCACATGTGAGGCGACCTTTAAACTGTGTATTTAAAAGTGAGTAGGTTTTCATCAAATAGACCAGGTTAGGAAGAACATTCCAGAATGTCCACAAGAGAGGGCACACTATTCGCAAAGGAAGATAGCACAAGACAGCACAGTGTGTTCAGGGACCAGCATGACTTGCAGTGTGACAGTCACCAGATGCTCCCATGAAGTAGTGAGGGAAGGGGCCAGAGAAGTATAGGAGTGGCCGTGTCATAAGGAGCCTTCCATGCCCAGTGTATCATTCAAGAACTTTTCTGCTATGAGTAAAAAAGACTGGTTTAAGCAAAGAATAATATTAATTAATTAATTAATAATCAAAGGAGAGTCACAGGTCAAATGATGGCATCAGTTCTTAAGACTGGGCTTAAGTTCTCCCCAGTCTTCATCTGGGTTGCTTTCATTCTCAGATTCCACATGGAAATTTCCAGAATCACACCCAGGACCTGAACTAGGGTAAGGCAGGTAAGGCACTGGCCCCATCATACACAAAATTTGAAGGGGGACCCAAAAACTCTGTAATCTGTGGCGGTCCCTTGGTGGTGACAACCATAGGGGAAAAATAAAAAGCCATCACCTGACTCTCACAGAGAGGACAGACAGACAGCGGACTCACTCCTTTCCCTGAAAAGTGAAGAAAAGCATCTGAGATATTTGAGTACTCCGTCAAGAGATGCATGATGATTCAATAACAGGGTGCAATGTAACTTTTTTAAAAACCCAGCAAGATCTACCACAAGAAAAAAGATTACTTTCATTTGCAGCTAAGGCCGGAATCATTATTCTTATAGCATAAGGTTAGTGGATTTTAAAAATCTCTTGTTATTCTGAAACTTTAGCCTGTTTTTAATTAAGACACCCATGTCAGTTGAAAAATGTGACATATTTGCATAGAAATAACTATGGAAAACCAAAATCTTAATTTTAAGCCATTTTAATCACTTTTCCAGATACACTGGTAATTACTTCTGGTTGACACCACTGTAGCGCTTTCCGGCAGCATAGAATATATTCATATCAATTGAAATTCTCCCTTGTGCAGAAAGATGAGATGCCCAGGATAAGTCTGGGAGTGGGCAAATCACATTTTTCATCAGTGCCTAATAATTAGCAGAAATTCATTACTCTGTGTTTGAGCCTGAACAATATCAGCTTGTAATTACTGATAGCTTAGGGCAAAGTAAATATTTGATGTGATGCTGGTAAATCAGTTTTTAGTAATACAAGGAGTTAGCTGATCATGTATTTCTTTAGCTTTTAATAAGATTCTAAGTATCAACAGCAAAGGTGAGACTGAACCGCCACGATCTGCTGTTGTGCCTTCATGCTGCCAACAAATAACAGGAAAGAGACTTCCCATGGAACACCAAGCTAATGAACCCCTTGGGGACCAGGGCTGTCTACTTGGGTTAAAAACAGGAAATTGCTTTTAGCAAATTCAATGCAGGAAAACTGGCTGCAGTGGCCTTATCGTGCAAGCTCTATCACCAGTTACAGGGCTAAGCTTTGGCCTAGTTTTGATTTAAATTTTTAATTTTTTTTTAGTCTGTTTCTCTGACACTAGAGGCAAATTCAAGCTTTCCTGGGTGGTTTACTAGATATTTTTTAAGCCTTAAAATTAAGCAATATCCTTTATGTAATAACACAGCAGGTAAGTTCCACAACCATCTTCTCTGATGGTAAACATAAAAGTGACAATGAAAGCACATAGGACTTTTTAACAGTCAAAATACAAATACTTACACATGTCTCATTTGGTCTCACTATAGCTCTACCAGGAAGACAGAGCTGGTGGCATTATTCCCATGTAAGAATGATAAAACTGAGTCTCAGAGAGGTTAAGGCATTGACATGGGGTCAGGATTTTAATTAGTAGTGGAGTCAGGCTGAGAACACAAACCGTCTAACTCTTAGTTTAGGACTCTTCATGATACCACATTTATTTCTAGGTCATCATCAAGAGCAAATCAGCAGTAATGGATACAGAACCAGAGATAATAGCCTCTCTCAAGGCTTAGGAACACTGCCATGTGTTGGACAACACTAAGGGGGCACCATGTCAATAGCTGCCTCCAATGGTTAATCTCATATGTCAGTTTGACCGAGTTATGGGATGCCCAGATCTCTGGTTAAACATTATCTGGGGGCATGTCTCTGAGTATTTTAGGAAGAGACTAGCATTTAAATTTACAGACTAACTTAAATTAGATGGTCTTCTGCAGTGTGATTGGGTATCATCCAATTCATTGAGGGCATGAATTGAACAAAAAGATGGAGGAAGGTTGAATTTGTTCTCTGCCTGACTGCTTCAACTGGGACATCTATCTTCTCCTGCCCTCAGTGTCCCTGGTTCTCAGGCCTGCAAATCCAGACTGGAGTTCACACCATTGGGTCCCCAACTCTCAAGCCTTCAAACTATACCATCCACTCTCCTGAGTCTCCAGCTTGCAGATGGTAGGATGTGGGACTTCTCAACCTCCATAATCATGTGAGCCAATATCTTATAATAAACCCTTTTCTAGATGCATATATAAAGATGCCAATACATATGCTCCACAGAATACATCATAAATACTGCCTAACTGTATTGAGGGCAAACGAGAGGAAGGCACCAATTTCGGAAGTGAATTGCTGAGCATCAGAATAAGCCCCTTGAACACAAGGATTACATGTCTCTCTTCCTGATGTCCTACTTCCTAGCACAGTATCCATGCAGCACAGTATCCCTCAAGCCCAGTTGAGAGGAATGGGGAAAGCAGAGGCAAAGGGCGGTAGAGCATACTGATCCATTCTCAAGCTGACATCAGATTTTTCCTATAACAAGCCCCAGTCAGGCCAGGCAGAGTGGCTCACATCTGTAATCCCAGCACTTTGGGAGGCTGAGGCAGGAGCAATGCTTGAGCCCAGAAGTCCAAGACCAGCCTGAGCAACATAGTGAGACTTCATCTCCATTTAAAACAACAAATTAATAAAAGAAAAAAAATTTCCATCAAATCTTTCCTCTGCCCAGAAATGATCAAGGGCTCCACATTGCCCACCGTTGGCCTCACATTCAAAGTCTGCATCAGCAACCCCTATCCCCACTAGGATCCAGCAAGAATGGTTAATGTTTAATTCCAAAACATGCTCTGAGGGTTCTCACTTCTACAAAACTGGCTCAAGCTGCCCTCTTGACGCTGTCTCTGCAGCTGATACCCTGCCCTCTGTTCACACTCATTTGAAAGGCTGTGCCCCGTGAAGACCCTTCCAGTTTCTCCACCTGAATAAGATTTCATTCTCCATTGAACTCCCAACCTTTCTTGTGTTTATTCTCTCACTCTGCCCTAAACAGGTTGAAGTAAATGAAACTGCCAAAATTCAGATGCTTCAACCTAAAATTGTTGTTTGTCTTATGTTTGAGAGCTTTTGGAGAACTGGAACTTATTCCTTTTAGTGAGTATCTTCCATAATGCCTGGCCTGTAACAACTGAACAAGAATTTTCAGTCAACAAAGAGGTTATTGATTGTTCCTCAAACTCTTTAATTTTCTTTTGCATGATATTTATTCTATCAGACAGGCCAGGTCTCAGCTCCACCACCTCCACTCTCCTCTCCTTCTCTCTCTCTCCCTCCATTGACTCCATTCCAGAAAGTCTACCTCCACAATAGTTCCTGAACTAATGCTGAAGAAGGTTGATTCCCATGTCTAATCTCAACCATAAATAGGAGCTCTGTATTCCATTTGTCCATCTATTCAGCTAACACACATTAAGGATTGTCACTTTGCTAGACACTTAGAGCCCCCAGATAGACACCGCTGAAATATTTCATCTTTTTCTTCCAATCGCAGTCCAGTTTGGAAAAAAAAAAAAAAGGGCAAGAAAGCCAGTGATTGCCAAAGAATGTGGCAGGTACAATGAAAGCGCTTCAGTGTCTTGTGGACACACAGAGAATGGGCTGTTCCTGAGTTCTTCTATAGATGGTAGAGGGAGGATGAAGTCAAATAATTCTTCCCAAAGAAAGTATTATAATTGAATCTTGAGAGATAAGTTTACTGGGTGGGAAAAAATAGGAAAATTTTTTCAGGGAGACAGAGTAATGTTCAAAGGCAGAGACCTGTGTCAAAACATGCATTTTAGTGGATTAATACGTGGTTTATAAGGCATACATTTATAATTCTATGTATAAATATTTATTTGAAAATTAGTTTTTCTTACTATCAACCCAATACACAGTCTTTAGCTACCATATATAGAGCGCCTCTCCACATGTATTTATAATTTAGACACACACACACACACACACGCAGAAAGAGAGAGAGAATTCTAATGACTTCTAATTATTTTCAGGATAAAGCCAAAGTTTCTTGGCTTGGCACACAAAATCCACCATGATCTAGTTTTGCTCACCTCTCTAGTCCCCTCCGTTGTCATAGCAAGGTTGTCAATGTCTCAAATAGCTTAAATAATACATTGAATTTCAAGATAAGCTATATACAGATAGCAATAAATAAGTTTTCCATGATAGGAAAAAAGCACAATCAGTGTAGTGTCATTTAAAAGTCACATACAGTGTCATTGACATTGCCCGCATTAGCTTTGGAACTCCTCATTTGAATGCCTCTGAAACATCTGTAGGGAGCACAGCACAGTCATTAAGTGTTGACCTCTTAAGTCCCAGAGCATCTACGTTCAATCTTGGCTCTGCCCCTTACAAGGTGAGTAATCTGAGAAAGTTGCTTAAAACTGCTTTGTGTCTCAGTTTACCCATGCAGGGAAAGAAAAAGAAGAATTATATGTACCTCTACAGTTGTTAGGAGGATTAAATGAATTACTATTTACAACGGTGAGAAGAGTGGCACATGAGAGGCATTACATAAGCATATGTTAAGTACAAATAAAGCCAAAGGTAAACCCCAGGAGACAGTTGGCCTGATGAATGTATCATCATGCTTCGTTTGAAGCTAACAAACAGAACTCTAAAACCAAACTCTAGAAAAAAATTCTAACAGCACTTTAATGCTGTAGATGTCATTAGCCATTCTATCAAATATGAACATTTATTCTTTTATTTGTTCAATGTTTATTGTTTAATTGTTGGCAAATCTCTTACTTGTCCGTTTGCATGTTTAAAAACCTCAAATGATAAAAACCATGCTCTCTGAAGCTACTCTCTAAGGTGCCCAATGTAAGTAAACACTTTTTTTCTTTTTATTATTATTATTATACTTTAAGTTCTGGGGTACATGTGCAGAACATGCAGGTTTGTTACATAGGTATACACGTGCCGTGGTGGTTTGCTGCATCCATCACCCCATCATCTACATTAGGTATTTCTTCTAATGCTATCCCTCCTCTAGCCCCTCACTCCCTGCTATCCCTCCTCTAGCCTCCCATCCCCCAACAGGCCCTGGTGTGTGATGTTTTGCTCCCTGTGTCCTTGTGTTCTCATTGTTCAACACCTACTTATGAGTGAGAACATGCAGTGTTTGGTTTTCTGTTCTTGTGTCAGTTTGCTGAGAATGATCAAGTGAACACTTTTAATGATGAGGACTATGATAAACAAACAGGTACCTTTTCCTTCTCTGTCTGCTTTACTTAGCTTTCTTTTTTTTTTTTTTTTTTTTTTTGGCCTACTATGCATTTCTTGTCATTTACTTTACTTTGCTTCTCTTTTGAATGGACGGATAGTGGGAAACATAGTTTTCCCGATTTGGTGATCTGCACTATCGCCACATTCCCCCACTAGGTGTAATCTGCTTCTTGGCTATTTTATTGCTAAGTCTTCAGTAGGTCATTGAAGGCATGAAGCAGGCTTCATTTAGTGGTGAGACGGAGTGACCTACATAGGAGGACACGCAGTTATCTCTTAGCAGCATACTATTTCCCATCTTATCAAAAGGGCTTACTCCTTGGATCAGCCCAGAGAGCCTTGATGTCATGCTCCAGTCACTGTGATGAAGTAAATGATATAAAATAAAATGCTGAAATGAAACACAGTGATTCTGTATTTTGTAGGAAACAACTGACCAAAACACACAACAGAAAGGACATGTCAGAGAAAAAATCATTCTGGATACAGATAGAATTAAAACCACTCTTTAAAATCCCCAAAACAAAACATGACAAATTCAGTTATTTCAATTCCACTTCTTGAACTACCTACATATACCTTAAATTATTAAGTGCTTTGTAGGGCAAAATCTACACATTGGGCTTTTCAAATAGTAGAAAATCATTTCAAGAAAAATTTTGCAAAGAAAAAAATGAAATCTCCCACACAATACTTTTTGGAAATAAGAATAAGGCAAGGTCAACATGTTAAACTTCAACCAATATATAACATGTGTTTAATTGAAAGCAAAAAGCAAGTTGCAAATAGGATAAAACACTTGAAACTAAAGGATTCTCTTAGCATGTCCATATTCATAATAAATAGTATTTCTGTCAGAGATGAATGAAACTAGTAAGAAGCTAGATTGGTTCCAGAGTGATAAACATGTCATAGCCCTCACCAAGCCCAGAGCTTACTGCTCCAGTGGAGCATTTGTAGCACAAGTTCCTGAGTAAAGACAGTACAGTATAATGAAAATATTCTCTTAAAGTGGAAATGCTTCTGTGTAATCTATATGGACAATAAGAAAAGAGAATTTTTATGAGCTTCCAAAGGTTGAAAACAGTCAGAGGACAAGAACTACATAAAAGGTATAATAGGACAGCTAAGCACGGTGGCTCATACCTGTAATCTTAGCTACTCAAGAGGCTAAGGCAAGAGGATTGCTTGAGCACAGGACTTGGAAGCTGCAGCAAGCTGTGATTGCACCACTGCACTCCAGCCTATCTGACAGTGAGATCCTGTCTCTGAAAAAAAAAGGCATATACATATTAGGACAATGAGATTAAATCTTCCCTGCTGTCAATACCTACCTAGCAGATGCTAAATGTCAAGTACAAAGCCTGTGTTGTCAATGGGCAACCTCTCCCACAATGTGAGTTTGGTACTTCAGAAGCATCTCTACTGTTATTTGTAAGAAAGTCTCAGAATTGCACCAAATCTGCTATTAATGCATAATGTGTATTTTCAGTGTGCAAAGGAAATATGATAGATAATATTGAATAGCCTACATTCAAATAAATAAATCATTTCCCTGTGATGATATTACAATGTCTCCCTCCTTTTCTCATGAGCTACTGTACACTTTCAGAGGTCAAATCAATTAGAAATTAAGGAATTTGCCTGTATTATTTCAAGAAATACAATAAATTCTTTTTTTAAAAAGTTCAGCAAGTCTATTTTTTAAAAAAATGTCCTTGCTATCAATTTGTCAAGGATGTCTGAAAAGAGTGATTTGTGACAAAAAGGCCTTTCCATAGAAAATATATACATTCCCACTCTGTTTCATGTCTGACAAGAATAGCCAGCATTAATACACCTAATTATTTATGGTTTGACCTTTACTTTTCACAGAAATTCAAAGAGCGCCTTTCCTTATAAATTCAAGATAATAACCATACTAACTTTTTGAATATAAATCAACTTTTTAAAATTAAAAGTGTGCCTACCAAGGACTTCATGACTAAAGCACCAAAAGCATTGGCAACAAAAGCCAAAATAGACAAATGGGACCTAATTAAACTCCAAAGCTTCTGTACAGGAAAAGAAACAATCATTACAGTGAACTGGCAAACAACAGAATGGGAAAATATTTTTGCAATCTACCCATCTGACAAATGGCTAATATCCAGAATCTACAAAGAACTAAAACAGATTTACAAGAAAAAAACAAACAAACCCATTCAAAAGTGGGAGAAGGACATGAACAGACACTTTTCAAAAGAAGACATATATAAGGCCAACAAACATGTGAAAAAATGTTCATCATTACTGGTCATTAGAGAAATGCAAATCAAAACCACATTGAGATACCATCTCACGCCAGTTAGAATGGCAATCATTAAAAAATCTGAAGTTAACAGATGCTGGAGAGGCTGTGGAGAAATAGGATCTCTTTTACACTGTTGGTGGGAGTGTAAATTAGTTCAATCATTGTGGAAGACAGTGTGGTGATTCCTTAAGGACCTAGAAATAGAAATTCCACTTGACCCAGCAATCCCATTACTGGGTATGTATCCAGAGGATTATAAATTGCTCTGTTATAAAGACACATGCACAGGTATATTCATTGTGGCACTGTTTACAATAGCAAAGACCTGGAACCAACCCAAATGCCCATTGATGATAGACTGGACAAGGAAAATATGGCACATATACACCATGGAATACTATGCAGCCATAAAAAATGATGAGTTCGTGTCCTTTGTAGGGACATGGATGAATCTGGAAACCATTATTCTTAGCAAACTGACACAAGAACAGAAAATCAAATGCTGCATGTTCTCACTCATAGGCAGGTGCTGAAGAATGAGAATACATGGACACAGGGAGGGGAGCATCACACACTGGGATCTGTTGTGGGGGACTAGGGGATGGGAACAGAGGGTAGGGATGTTGGGGAGGGATAACATGGTGAGAAATGCCAGATATAGGTGACAGGGGGATGGAGGCAGCAAACCACATTGCCATGTATGTACCTAAGCAACAACCCTGCATGATCTGCACATGTACCCCAGAACCTAAAGTATAATAAAAAATATTTTTTAAAAAAGTGTGCCTACTACCATTTTGATTTCTTGTAAATAATGATAGGAGAGAAGGAAAAAAGAAATAAAATTTCAACATACCTGATTATCTATTTAATTTCATCTCTTCAACAAGTGTGCATGCAGTTTCTCCTATGAATGGCACACTGTGCTATATATAACATGAGGGAGGAGAATTAAGAAAAATAAAATAAAATGAAGACTTCACTTTGAAGAGGCAAAATTTTTATTAGGAAGTACTAAGAACTTGCCTCCAAAGGCAAAATTATTAATAACATGATGTTAAAAATGCAAAGTAGTACATCTACAAGGGCAAAACCATTTGATACAAAGAGTGTCTAACAGCTAGGAGAATGACATATAATGGAATGATTTCTACAGAATTGGAGGGCAGGCAGGCTGTTATTCTGGGAAAGGTTTTTGAACAAGTTAAATTTTAAATTGAGTCTAGAGGGAGGTAGCTTATCAAAATCTTGCTTTTCTATGACCTTCTCACCTTTCTAAATTGTCTCTTTAAATTAACTCTCATTTGTTCATTCACTACTTAGTATGTGCCTGTCACTGTGCTAGGATGTACAAATACAGAAAGTAAAATACCTGAATCCTAACCTTGAAGAGTGCAGTAGGGGTGAATCTACTAAATTTAAAGTAATGAGAGTGGGGGAGTAATGTCAGCAAGATGGTAGAGTAGGAAATCCCAGCCTCTGCTACCCCTAAAGAAAGATCAGTTAGTAACTATCCACAGACAAGAGCACACCTTGGTGAAAACAATTTTTAAAAAGTAGAAATAACCCTGCATGATCCACAAAATGGAAAAAACACACACAGAGAAAGTACAGGAGAAATGGTCTCACTTTGACTTTGTCATCTCTCTCATCCCAACCCCCAAGTCAGCACAGTGCCACAAAAAAAAAAAAAAAATAGAATTCTCTGGGGACCATGGTTTCTACAAAGAAAAAACAGAGGTGGACACCCAGTAGTTCCCTAGCATTCCAAGATACTTCCCAGGAAACCCATTCCCATTGTACCTCAAAGGAAACATAGGAAAAAATAGCATAGCTAGACCACCTGGGTTCAGGTAGAGACAAAGGAAGGAGGCAGAGCTCACAGTGACTAGCATATAGATCTTAGTGATAGCTCTACGTACCTGACAGCAGCAGTGTCCAATCAGAAGTTCTAGCTAAGAATACAGCCCACCCACAAAGCTGAGCTGTTGCGCCCAGAAGCAAAAGGAAGTGCTACCTTGCTTGAATCCCTAGACAGCTAGCCTCCAGGACCAGCCTTATATCTTACCTCAGGGTCTTGCCCAGGGAGGAAAATGACAGCTGCAACAAATTATGGAAAAGAGCAAGAGCTAGTTGTGCCATTCTCAGGAGTTTTATAGTACCCTGTGCCACTTTAAAGTCTACCCCCAGACTCCACCCAGGGAGGGGGACAACTATCACAGAGAATTTTGGCAAAGAGCAGAGCTAGGTCTGCCAAACACAGGAGTTTAAACAGTTCTTCAGCTAGCCTCAAAGCCCACCCTAAGACTTCAACTAGGCAAAGAGGCAAACCTCAATAATATATCAATAATATATTTCCACAGAGAAGGTAACTGGTCCTGTGTATCCCAATCAGTAATGCCACCTAACTTTGGGGCCCTTCCTGAAACTCTGACGAACAGCTGAACTTAAACAGCAATACAATCTGGCTAGAGGATACATCCTGTTGCCAGTCTGAGATGAGGTAATTGCAGTTCTTATCCAGCGGTTCAACCTGACTGTACAGCCCAGTCAGCTGCCTCACTCAAACTCAAAGCCAAGAAACTCAGCCATTTAGAGATTCCAAAAGCAAGTTATACCTTCCCAGAGTCATTACCAGTTAACCCCTCCAAAATAACAGTCTAGACTAAATAGCAAAAGTTTAATTCTGCTAAAGAATATTTGTAAAATGTATACAAAAAAGAGCTTATACCATTCCTACTGGAACTATTCCCAAAAATTGAGGAAGAAGGACTCCTCCCTAATTCATTTTATGAGGCCAGCATCATCCTGATACCATAAGCTGGCAGAGATACAACAAAAAAAGGAAACTTTAAGCCAACATCCTTGATTAACATTGATGCAAAAATCATGAACAAAATACTTGCAAACTGAATCCAGCAGCATATCAAAAAGCTAATCCACCATGAATCAAGTAGGCTTCATCCCCAGATGCAAGATTGGTTCAATACACCCAAATCAATAAATGTGATTCATTGTATAAACAGAAGTAGAGAAAAAAAACACATGATTATCTCGATAGATGTAGAAAAGGCTTTCAATAAAATTCCACACCCCTTCATGTTAAAAATTCTCAATAAACTAGATATTGAAGGAACATACCTCAAAATAATAAGAGCCATCTATGACAAACCCACAGCCAACATCATACTGAATGGGCAAAAGCTGGAAGAATTCTCCTTAAAAACTGGCACAAGACAAGGATGTGCTCTCACCACTCCTATTCAACATAGTATTGGAAGCCCTAGCCTGAGCAACCAGGCAAGAGAAAGAAATAAAGGCATCCAAATAGGAAGAGGGAATGTTGAACTACCTATGTTTGCAGATGACATGATTCTATACCTTAAAAAAATCCTATAGTCTTGGCCAAAAATTTCTTCAGCTGATAAACAGCTTTGCAAAGTTTCAGGGTACAAAATCAATGTATAAAAACCACTAGCAGTCCTGTGCACCACCAACAGCCATGGCAAGAGCCAAATCAGAAAGGCAATTCCATTCACAGTTGCCACAGAAATAATTAAATACCTAGGAATACAGTTAACCACAGAGGTGAAAGAGCTCTACAATGAGAACTATGAA
Organism: Sapajus apella; assembly: GCF_009761245.1. Taxonomy (NCBI): domain Eukaryota; kingdom Metazoa; phylum Chordata; class Mammalia; order Primates; family Cebidae; genus Sapajus; species Sapajus apella. The sequence goes on from NW_022436942.1 coordinate 18,461,751, forward strand.
ACACGACTCAAAGAAATCAGAGAAGACACCAACAAACAGAAAACGTGTTCGTGAATAGAAGAATCAGTATCATTAAAATGGCCATACTGCCCAAAACAATTTACAGATTCAATGCTATTCCTCTCAAACTACTAACCACATTCTTCGAAGAACTCAGAAAAAAAAAAAAAAAAAAAAATTAAAATTTAAAATTTAATTAAAAAAAAAAAAAAAAAAAGCAAAGGCAAAAAAAAACAAAAAAAAAAAAAAAAAAAAAAAAAAAAAAGCTAGAGGAATCATGTTACTCAACTTCAAACTATACTTCAGGACTAGAATAACGAAAACAGCATGGTACTGGTATAAAAGTAGGCACACAGACCAATGGAACAGAATTGAGAGCCCAGAAATAAGGCCACAAACCTATAACCATCTTAACTTCAATAAAGGTGACAAAAACAAGCAATTGAGAAAAGAATTCCTATTCAATAAATGGTTCTGGGATAACTGGCTAGCCATATGCAGAAGAGTGAAGCTGGACCCCTTCCTTACACTATATACAAAACCCAACTCAAGATATATTAAAGACTTGAATATAAAACCCAATCTATAAAAACTTTGAAAGACAAACCAGGCAATACCATCCTGAACATAGGAATGGACAAAGGTTTTATGGCAAAACCACCAAAAGTAATTGCAACAAAAGCAAAAATTGACAAGTGGGATTAATTAAACTTAAGAGCTTCTGCACAGCAAAAGAAACTGTCAACAAAGTAAACAACCTACAGAATAGGAGAAACTTTTAAAAACTATGCATCTGACAAAGACCTAATATTCAGCATTATAAGGAGCTTAAATAAATTTACAAGAAAAAAAAAACCAACCCCATTAAAAAGTGGGCAAAGAACATGAACAGACACTTCTCAAAAGAGCATATACATGCAACCAATAAGCATATTAAAAAAACCCCAATATCACAAGGTTGTGGAGAAAAGAGAACACATATATTGTTGGTGGGAGGGTAAATTAGTTCAACCATTGAGTAGAGTAATATGGCAATTCCTCAAAGAGCTAAAAGCAGAACTATCATTTGACCCATACAATCCCATTCATCCCAGATGAATATAAATCATCCTACCATAAAGACATATGCACACGAATGTTCATTGCAGCACTGTTCACAATAACAAAGACATGGAATCAACCTAAATGCCACCAATGACAGATAGGATAAAGAAAACATGGTACATTTACACCACAGCATACTATGCAGCCATAAAAACAAGATCCTGTCATTTACAGAAACATGGATGGAGTTGGAGGCCATTATCCTTAGCAAACTAACACAGAAACAGAAAATCAAATGCCATGTGTTCTCATTTATAAGTGGGAGCTAAATGATGAGAACTTAGGAACACAAAAAAAGGAAACAACAGACACTGGGGTCTATTTGAAGGAAGAGATGGGGAGGAGGGAGAGGAGCAGAAAAGGTAACTATCTGATACTAGGCTTAATACCGGGGTGATAAAATAATCTGTACAACAAACCTCCATGACAGGAGTTTACCTATGTAACAAACACTCACATGTACCCCTGAACCTAAAATAAAAGTTAAAACAATAAAGTGTACAATACGATGTTTTTTATGTACTCACTTGTATGTGCAAGTAACACCACAGTCAATTTTAGAATATTTTTATTACCTCAAAAGAACCCTGTATTATTTAAGTATCACACTTCTTTTCCCTCCAACCAACTCCTCCCAGACCTAAGCAACAAATAATCTACTTTGTCTCTGCATTGCCCTGTACTGGACATTTTACATAAATAAAATTACATGGTCAGGGGGAAAGGTCAATGAAGAGTTGGCTTTTTGAAAAAATAAACAAAATAGAAAAATATTTAGCTAGACTAAGAAAAAAGAAAAGACTCAAATAAAATTGGAAATGAAAAAGGAAGTATTACAACTGTGATACCACAAAATACAAAGGATAATAAGAAACTATTATGAATAATTACATACCAAAAAATTGGATAGCCTAGAAATAAATAAATAAGACACAACCTACCAAGACTGAATGATGAAGAAACAGAATATATGAACAGACTAATAACAGGTAAGGCTATTGAAACAGTAATAAAAGTCTCCCATAAAGACCAAGACCTAATGATCTTACAGCTTAATTCTACCAAATATTTAAAGAACTGATATCAATCTTTCACAAATTCCTCCAAAAACTTAAAGAGAAGGAAATATTTTCAAACCATTTTTACAATGCCCTGTAACCAAAGCCAAACAAGGACATTACAAGAAAATAAAACTACAGGCCAATATTTATAATGAATATAGATTTTAAAAGTCTTCAACAAAATACAAGCAACCTGAATTCAACAAAACATTAAAAAGATCATACACCATGATCAAGTATGGTTTATCCCTGGGATATGAGGATGATTCAACATACACAAATCAATAAATATAATAGATCACATTAACAGAATGAAGTACAAAAACCGTATGATCATCTCATCAGCTGCAGAAAAAAGCGTTTGACAAAACACTCAACAGATCAGATAGAGAGGGAATGCATCTCAAAGCAAAAAAGGCTGTATATAATAAGCCCACAGCTAACATTACACTTAACGGTAAAAATCTGAAACTTATTCCTCTAAGATACAGACAAGACAAAAATGCCCACCCTCACCTTTTCTAATCAATATAGTACTGGAAGTTCTTGCCAGAGCAATCAGTCAAGAGAAAGAAATAAAAGACATCCAAAAAAAGAAATGAAGTAAGATTATTATTCTTTGCTGACATGATCCAACATGTAGAAAATCCTAGAGATTTCACTATTAGAACTAATAAATAAATAAAATTAAGTCACAGGATACAAAATGAACACACAAAATAAGATTTCTATACACTAAAAATGAATTATCTTAAAAAGAAACCAAGAAAATAGTATTATTTACAACGGCTACCAAAAAAAAAAAAAAACCTTGGAAATAAAGTTAACCAAAGAGTGAAAGACTTGTACACTGGAAACTATAAAATGATGATGAAAGAAACTGAAGAAAACACAAATAGATGAAAAGATATCCCATGTTCACAGATCAGAAGAATTAATGTAGCTAACATGTCCATACTACCCAACTCAATCTACAGATTCAATGCAATCCCTATCAAAATTCCAATGTCATTTTTATAGAAATAGAAAAGAAATCCTAAAATTTATATGGAACCACAAAAAATCCTGACTAGCCAAGGAAATTGTGAGCAAAAAAAGAGCAAAACTAGAGGCATCACACTACCTGATTTTAAACTATACCACAAGTGATAGTAATGTTACTAACATAAAAATAGATTCACCAACCAATGGAACAGAATAAAGAGCCCAGTAGTGAACCCACATGCATATGGTCATTTGATTTTCTACAAAGATGACAAGTATACATATTGGGAAAAGGACATTCTCTCCAATAAATGGTGTTGGGAAAACTAAATATTCATAGACAGAAGAATAAAATTGGACACATCTCACACCACGTACAAAAACAACTCAAAATGGATTAAAGACTTAAATACAAGATTAGAATCTGTAAAATTGCTAGAAGAAAACAAGGGGAGAAACTACATGGCATTGATCTAGACAATGGTAGTTTAGATTTAACCCCAAAAGCACAGGCAGCAAAAGCGAAAATAGACAAATGAGATTTCCTCAAAATTAAAACCTTCTGCACAACAAAGGAAATAATTCATAGGGTAAAGAGACAACATACAAATTGGAAGCAAATATTTGCAAGCCACACATCTGATAAGAGGTTAATATCCAAAGTAGTAGGAACTCAACTCTATAAAAACAAATAATTAGATTTAGAAATGGGCTAGAGATCTGATTAAACATTTACATTTCTCAAAAGAATACATACAAAAGGTCAACAGACATATGAGAAGTGCTCAACATCACTAATAGTTAGAGAAATGCAAATTAAAACCACCATGAGATATCACCTCACATCTGTCATAATTACTATCACAAAAAAAACAAAAGGTAACAAAAGTTGGTGAGGATGTGGAAAAAACGGAGCCATCATACACTGGTAGCAGGAATGTAAATTAGGATACCCATTATAAAAAACCGTATGGAGGTTCCTCAAAACCTAAAAATAGAATTACCATATGATCCAGCATTCTCGCGTTTGGGTAGTTACCCAAAAGATTTGAAATCAGTATGTCAAAGAGAGATCTGCCCTTCTATATATATTGCAATGGTATTCACTGTAGCCAAGTTATGGAATACACCTAAGTGTCCATGAACAGACGAATGGATAAAGAAAATGTGGTATATATACACAATGGAATATGAGTCAGCCTTTAAAAAGGAAGAAATGCTGTCATTTGTGACAACATGGATGGAACTGGAGAACATTATGTTAAGTGAAATAAGCCAGGCACAGAAAGACAAATACTACATTATCTCACTTATATGTGAAATCTAAAACAATTGAACTCAAAGAAGCAAAGAGTAGAATGGTGGTTATCAGAGACTGGGTGGGGTGGAGGTAGGGGTGGGGGGCAGAGGAGGCAGATGATGGTCACATGGTCTAAAGCCTCAATTACCCAGAGGGAGTATGGGTTTTTTTAAATTTTGAGATATATTGCACAGTGTAGTGAATATTGTAAATAATAATGTATTGTACATTTCCAAATCCCCAAGAAAGTAAATTTCAAATGTTTTTATCACAAGAAAATGTTAAGTATTTGAAGTGATGGCTATGTTAATTACTTTAATTATTCTGCATTATATTCATGAATCATATTACTTTGTGTCCCTAAATATATACAACCATAATTTATCCATTCGCAATTAAAAATAAAAATTTTTAAAGAAACTTTCTTTTCATTAAAAAAATAGAAAAACAAAGGGATGATGGTGGTAACAGTGTAATCAAAAGAGAAAAATGGTTCTCCCCTGCAAATTAGAGATGTTTTTCAAAGGGCAGAAACTGAGTTTAGTGTTGAGAGAGGAACAGAAATCCCACCAGAATGAGAGAAAAAGGCCATTCCACACATATAACCATGCAAAATTTGCAGAGCATGGGCCATCCAGAGAGCACCAGGGAGCTCTGTGCGGCTGGCTGGGCCAGAGAGCTGGGAGAAAGGTCTGTGAGCTAGTGGGGAGGTGGGGTGGTAACAGAAGATCTACAGGAAAGCTGGTCTGGGTCAGAATGTAAGGATTATTTATTTTTCAAGTCTGTTTCCTCCTTGGCACTAAAAGCATTTCAAGAACAGCAGCTATTTTATGTATTATAATTTATTATTAGGATTGTATTTACTCATTTTTTTACCTCCAGCATAATTATCCAGTTGGTCTGTGGGGAGCTAAGAAGGGAAGTAATATCAGATACTTACATTTTGTTACTTAGCATTGTTCTAAAATTAATCTTGTGAGGGGGCAAAAGAAGCACATATGTAAGTATTTTTTTCCTGGATATTGGCTTGCAATACTAATTTCAGTTCTTAAATAGGGCAATCTTTATTATTCAGAAAAGAGTAATGTATAATAGAGGATAAAGACTGCATTTATTAGCAAGCACTTAGCTTAATCAGCCTCATAGTTACCATTGGCCAGACAAGTGCTTATGAATTATGACATTGCTTTTGGCAAAACTATTTATCTGTGTGACACGATATGTCACTTTTGAACTTCAACTTGACATCCATAAAATTACATTTTCATCAAACTGAAAGATCAAGCTTTCTGTGCTGACTCACTTGGGTCAACATTTTGCAAATGCCTAGATTTACCACTTGAACCATAAACCCTTTGTGAATAATTTTGTGTACTGATGTTTGATAGCCTAGGGCACAGATCATAATTTCTGAGCAGAAGAAGAGGTGTCAAAGCAAAATGCATTTCCTTTCTGCATACAGGATGACTTATTCCAAAGTGTATTCTCATCAAGTCATTTTAAAATCACTGGATAAACACTAACTTTGTTGAACTCCAAAACAGAGTAAACAACATCAGTGGTGTGTCCTTTATTTCTTAGAGATTAGGAAGGCACATCACTTCTACTGCCAGAGGATTTTACTGGTGCAATAGACGCTTCCTACTACTTGGTGATTCTCTTAAGGTTAGATCTAATTTTTGGTTCTTTAAAAATAAGCAGTGAGGGTTGGGTGTGGTGGTTCACACCTGTAATCCAGCACTTTGGGAGGCTGAGGCAGGCAGATTGCTTGAGGCTAGGAGTTCAAGACCAGCCTGGTCAACATGGCAAAACCCCTTCTCTATGAAAAATACAAAAATTAGCCAGGTATAGTGGCACACACGTGTAGTCCCAACTACTCAGTTGGCAAAAGCATGAGAATCACCTGAAACTGGGAGGGAGAGTTTGCAATGAGCTGAGATAGTGCCACTGCACTCCAGCCTGGGCAACAGAGCAAGACTCTGTCTCAAAAAATAAATAAATAAGCAATGAGGTAGAAATTTCAGGACTGACCAAAAGACGTAGAGGTGAATCAAGAGTTATTCTATTCTTACTTCTCTCCTCAAAAGAATCTTATGCAGCTTTCAAGTATTACCGCCCTTGTCTGAGCCCTCTATGTGGTGATGCTTTATTTCATATGAACAAGCAGATTTCAACCTCTCACCCGGTAAGTAGATGTAGAGGATTTAGCCCTCAGACAAGTGCCTACTTGAAAAAAAAAAATGATCCAATGCCCCTTGTAATCTGTTTAGACAGAAATGACTGGCTGTGATGAATTCCAGTCACGACTCAGTCACCCCATTCAAGAATTATTGAACGAATCATGTTCCTCACTGATCTTTGCTAACCATGTTAAAGAGCAATCTGGCACCATTTTCTGGAACAACATTTCTCACGGTAATTTTGCAAGTATTATATATGCCATTTGGTGCAATGATGCATAGTTTGTCTCCTGAAAAGGGTACATACCAATTTTAGTGATATTTACATAACAACTGTTTGTTAGCTCCAAATCTTTCCCAATATGTGAGAAACATTAAATATGGTGACTATTATGGTGAGTTCACTAAGGGCTCCTGGAACAAATGGTGGCAGAAGTTCTCATTGCAGACAAAATGTTTGAGGGCAAACCTTTGGGGAGGACATTACCCCAGAAAGCACCTGAAATTAGACTGTAATTGACAGAGTTGACTGGGATAACTGCAAAGGTGAAAGAGAAGGTACTTGGGGTTTTAGAGATATCTACAAGAACCACTCAAATCATAACTAAGATGATACTGAATTTGGGGAGGAAGGTTGGACTTAGTGTCAGATATTCACCACTTAAAATCTCTCATTGATAAGACCTGTCATAAGCAGTTTGAGTAATATTGCTATAGACCTTGCAGAATCTCAAATGTTAAAAGGCACACCTTCTAAATGAGGTGATTGACAAAAAGATATATCACTTATGATACTTTATGTTGCAACTAACAGAAAATGTAATTGGACCTAGATTAAATAGCAAAGAAGATTTATTAGCTCACCTAACTAGAAAATTCGGAGATAAAGAGGGGCTTAGGCTGGGCTTGATGTAGAGCAACTCGACTATATCACAAAACATGCAATTTCTTGCCATCTCTCTTCTCTGCCTCTCCCATGGTCCACTTTCTTCTAAGCCTGCTTCCCTCATTGTCACAGGTACCTTCTAGGGCTGCATACTTGCTTAGTTAAGCTCAGGGACAAAGAGCAGCTTTCTAGGTACTACCCACAGAACATCAAGTAAGCTCTCCTTCCAGAAGATTCCAGAAACTTCTTTTTAACTCTCATTGATGTGAATCCTGTGCCTAACCCAGAACCAATCAATGTGACTAGTAACCGAGGCAGAGATCCTGTCAAGTCAGACTTTGAGTCTAAGACTGGGAATTTTTCCCTTCTAACAATTGTCTATAGTCCTTTATTTGATGTTTTTACCTTGGGCCAATTTCAAACAGACTGTGCAGGGAAGTAACCACTAAAAGACTTCCTCGAAGGTTGCAACCCGCTGCAGCTTCATGAAAGAAATCACCATTTCTGCTCTCAGCAGGGAGAACATAAAAGAGGTTCCTGAGAAGAGTCGGGAGAATCAGGCTTCTCTTAGCTCTGACCTTAGCTTCAGCTGAGTCTTTTACGTTCTTTGCTTTTGCTTGCACTAACTTTAGCTTGGAAAGGAAGCTTTTCAGACTGCTAGACCTTAAGCCACTTTGGATTATAGACTATTCCATAAAAGGCCTCTTCAACAAAGTTGTGGGTTTTTTTTTTTTTTCCTTTCTTTTCAATTTCAAGCTAAGCCTACTACTGTCTTTATAGGCATAAGATCTAAGCACCAAACTACAGCAAGCCTTAGGTCAATCAGCTATTCTACTACTGGAAATAAGAACAGATAATTTTCTAGACTTGAATAGTGAGACATCATTACTGTCCACTCAACTTCCTGGGTTCAGACAATTACACATTTTTAGGTGTCTTCATTTCAAATACTCCCATTAACAGTTGCAAACAACAAAAATGGTTTTTGACAATCCTAAATAAAAAGGGAAATTGTTGAAAAGTTATTGAGGGCTCATGGAACAACAGGAAGTTGGAGTAACCCCAGCAATTTGGGAGGCCAAGGTGGGCAGATCAGGAAGTCAGGAGTTCGAGACTAGCCTGGTCAATATGGTGAAACCCTGTCTCTACTAAAACTATAAAAAATTAGCCAGGTGCGGTGGCACACACCTGTAGTCCCAGCTACTTGGGAGGCTGAGGCAGAAGAATTGCTTGAACCCAGGAGGCAGAGGTTGCAATAAGCCAAGGTCGTGCCACTGCACTCCAGCCTGGGCAACAGAGCAAGACTCCAACTCAAAAAAAGAAAAGAAAGAAAAAAATAGATACTGTACTAATTAGGATATGGATTCTGTTTCTTCAACAGATGCCAAACAACAGTGACTTAAACAAGGTAAAAGTTTCACTTCTCATTGATGTGGAGAGAAAGGGTGCAAGGGGTGTGGGCTGTTCTTCCCTGGGCTCCTTCCACCTGTCTTTTCATTGTCTAAGAGGTTGTCTTCATTTGCATGGCTGCATCACCAGCACCACATCCAGGCTCCAGTCCATAAAAAGGAGAAAGAGGAATTAAAGAGTAAATGGCTTCCTTCTAAAGATGGGACCTAAAAGTTATGTACATCACATCCACTTACAGCCAACTGGCCAAAAATAGTCACAGGGTCACTCTTAGCTGCAGGAGAGCCAGAAAAATCTAGTCACTAGATGGCAGCTAAATGCCCAACTAATACTTGGGGTCTATGAAGTCTATTTCTAAAAAGGAAAAAAGAAGAATGGACGTGGGAGAATTGGCAGTCTCTGCCACAGTAACCAGGGAAACTCTGGATGACAAAGAAGCAGAAGAAACAATATCTTTAAGGAAGAACAGTCAACCTAACAGCACTGCCACCATTAACATAATACATTATTTCCTACTGCCGTGAATAAATACTAGCTGTCTGTTTATACTTTTAGTCTCTTACTTGAGGGCCAGAGTCCTGGGCCACAGTATCTGATTGCCCATGCCAAATTTCTGTGTGCTCATGTCCTGGCATCCAAGAATGGTGCCATGGAAATCCTGTCTCCCACCAAGACTACATCTAATGAGGGATTCTTCAAAAATAAGGGAGATTAAATACTAGATGACCAAATAAAAGTGGAAAATGTCCACTATGGATGAATATATAGTTTCACAACTATCTTTTATCATCTCATTAATCTGCTTAAAGTTAATGGATCTTGGAGGGATCGTGGTTGTTGTTCATGGCCTAGAAAATACGCAGACGTAATTCTAGCAACAGCAGTGAACTCTACTAGCTTTTTAAGAAATTTACGGAAATACTTTGGGGGGATGATTTATGAGTCAAGGAAGGAGCTTTTGTATTCCTATAACCTCAAGACATGGGGAGAGGGCTTTCCATTTGTTTTAGAAAACATTATTTCATCAAATAAATCTTAGACTATCATCATATTCCACATCTCCAATTAAAGAATATCTCTCTGAAAACACTGCTTAAAGCTTTTAGTTAATGAAAAGAACATCATCATTTCAGTTAACCAACACTCTATAAGCAGGATACCAGGCTTGATAAAGACACAGAAAGTTTATAAAAAGATTTTGCCCTAGATCCATTTGCAACAGTGTTTCTGGAGGAGGGTGCTATAGCCATTTTGAGTGAAACAATTTTCCATTTTGCAGGCCTATCCCACACATTGGGCAATATTTAATATTCCAGGCCTCTGGGCACTAAATACCAGTGGCACATCATTATAATATACATGATAGTCATTATAATAACAAAGATTGCCATACATTTTCCAGTGTTCCCTAAAGTGACAGCACCACCACTAGTTCAGAACAATTGGTTTATAATCTAGAGGAAGATGAATATACAACAGATGATATGGCAATCAGGAAACAGCATAGACTAGGAAATGATTCCTAGTGGCATCTAGCGCAGTGCCTGAAGCATGCCATCAATGTTAAATGAATGGATGGATGGGTAAATAAGTGAAGATGGGACTTAACTGGATCTTACAGAGCGGGAGTATATACACAGAATCCTGATGGAGAGTTTGGAGAACAGTAAAAAGACTTATAGGGCCAGAGTAAGGAGTTTCCTAATAGGGTCCAGATGGAAGAGGCTTTAAATGTCAGGCATGAGTTTGATTTTCTCACTCTGCCACTTAACATGTGACTTTGGACAAGCTTATCACTTCACTACACCTCATCATTTGTTAATTTGTGAAATGAGGGTACCTGGCTTGTAGAGCAGTTTTAAGAATGAAATGTCAGAAAGCCTAACGTAGTACTTAGTATATAGTTAGCTAACAATAAATGGTAACTATTATCATATCATGGTAGCAAGTCGGACTTAAATTTTACATGCTCGAGCTGGAAATGGTGAGGTGGGGAAGGCAGTATGTGCCAAGTAAGGCGTGGGACTGAGGTGCAGAAAAGGCTGGAACTGGAGACCAGTTAATCCTAAGAAATCAGTTCCAGCTTTTTTCTTTTTCTTTTTTTTTTTTTTTTTTTAGTTGAGATAGGGTCTGTCTCTGTTACCCAGGCTGGAGTGCAGTGGTGCAATCACCATTCATTGCAGCCTTGACCTCCTGGGCTCAAGCCATCCTCCCACCTCAGCCTCTTGAGTAGCTGAGACCACAGGCACGTGTGCGCCATGCCTGGCTAAGTATTTTTATATTATTTTTATAGAGACAGGGTCTCACTATGTTGCCTAGGCTGGTCTTGAACTCCTGGGTTCAAGAGATCCTCCACCTCAGCTTCCCAAAGTGCTGCAAAGGGTTGGGGTGACAATCATGAGCCACTGTAACTGGCAAGCATTTTTCATTTAAAGCAGTTTGGTACCATTCCAGGCTTTCTCTTAGTTCTGAGACCTAATGTTTTTTTAAAGTCCTCATAAGAAGATACATACTATGATATAGTATTTATGTATTAAAGGTGTGATTGTGGGTACTATTTACATTCATGTTTATAATTTTTTATATTTCTCACAATAAATCTTTTAAATGTTTTATTTTTATGATTTTCATGTAAAAAGACTTACAATGAAACAAATATTGAAAACTAGGAACACTCTAATAAAGTCTTACGATAGTTAGCATTCACTGAATGGCCTAGATGGACTGGCAAAAACTTGCCACTAATGTTTGTCCCAAGTAACCAGCAACTAACAGGGAACCATTGAGAGGGACCTCCATGAAGTTGATACATTTTCTGGGGAAGGAATAATGGAGCCCCAGAGCCTGTGGGTACCCAGGGAAGCAAAGGGCAGAGGAGAGGGCCAGAGCTTTGTTCCCAGGCTGTTGGAGCTCAATTGCTTTCTCCATCCCTTTTCCCACCATGTGAAAAACTATCAGAGAGAGTTTATTTCACTATTGAGTAATTGTTTGAACTGGGCTAAAATAAAAAGCCATTTATTTAAGGCAAGTTACGGGGGAATTGCCTTAAGGTTCTTTCTGAGTTTATCAAGCTCTTTTGCATGTCAAATGCAATCAGTATTTGTTAATGTAATACAATATGCAAAATATAGTGGTTGTTATGGCTACAAGACAGCTATATACAATACTGTACATGTAATTATGTTCTCACCTCACAGCAGTTTACCAGTGAGACATACAAAAGTGCAGACAAATTACCCACAATAGTGATTTTTGTATTTAAATATGTATATAGCTTAATTTATACCTTAGTTTGATTAACATGGTAACAAATCAACTGTTTGAAAAGCAAAATAGTTCCATCAAACTGGTGATTAAGAAAATGTAGACTTTTTAATTGTATGTACACAGACACAGCCCTACAGTGATATTTTTGCACGTGCTATGAATCAGAATGTTCATGTTCTTATAGTTACTTCAACTGTAATTTGGCCTAATTTGTCAAAAAGTTTTCCAGGTACTCTGAATAATTGAATTTAACTAGTTAACATGCAATTAACATCAGTAGCTTTTCAAGACATTATTTCAGCAAAGGGTTTGTTTGGGTATTTTTTTAACCTTACACTCAGAGAAAATACAGAAATAACAGGGAAAAATATTTTACTCATTCTTACTCAAATCTTTTGGATTGTCTCCTTCTAGGACTGAGCCACAATAATAAAAAAAACTACCTTTTACTGAGCACTTACCATGGGCCAGGTAAAGTGCAAAGTGCTTTCCATCCTTTCCCTCTTCAATCCCCCACATGATCCTTTCCATGACTCAGAAAAGGTAAGTGATCTACCCAATGTCACGCAGCTTACAAGTGGCAGAGACAAGATGGAATCCCTGAGCTGTTTGACTCTAAAGCCCTCATTTGTGACAACTCCACCTGGTCTCCACTCACATGAGCCATCCTGAGAGATAAATGGTACAACTAGCAACTACTTCAGGCCATTTGGTGGGATGCTGTCCACCTTGGGAGTGCTGTAGGTCTTTCTCTAATGCTCACATCAAGTAAAAACCACGCCTTAGAGAAGAACGCCAAATAATTATAGCAAGCTCTTGGTGTTTGCATTTATTTTGTGTCAGGCATTGTCTAAATATAATACAGGTTTATTTTTAATCCTCAAAACCCTGCAAGTTAACTATATTATTGTCAACTCTAATTTATAGACAGTAATTTGAAACATGGGGAAATTAAGTAAAAGTGACATGGCTGGCAAGTAGAGGAGCTGAGATTCAAATGCAGCCAGGCTGGGGCCAGAGTCAGAGTCTTCACCACCAATCTACACCAGCTCTCACAGAGAGTGCTCTCACCTGCATATTCCCACTGTCTGTGTAAAGCAATGGCCGAGGTTTTCACAAGTAGCTTTGCTAATTGAGGTTTGGGAATAACACTCTTCTTGGCAAAGTATTTTGGGAGGTAGAGGTAAATGATTCAATTCAATAAATATTCTATTCATATACTCATGTTCTTTTTGTTAGAAACACTCTTAGACTTGTGTTTTCTTTGCACAGCCATAAAGGAGCAATAAAGAGGAAAGAATATCTTATGGTGAGAAAAATGTTGTAACCGTATAAAATGGCTTTTTAAATACATACAAACTGCAAGATCTTTTAGTCACATAATATCTAAGTGGCTATGAGAAGATTAACAAATATAAGACAATACATTTAAATTGCAGAGAATTAATATTTAATTTGGTGTCCATGATGCATTCTCAGGCACAGGAAAAGTTTATTTTAAAGGGCAAAATAAAGAAATAGTATAGTTCACATAATACTCAATTGCTATGAGCCACCTCTAAAGTCAGATTTACATGACTTAATCAAGTCGATTAGTTCAATAATTTCACCACCTGTGTTAATACTTTTCCTAATACAATCTCATAACCTTTGGCCCCATGAAAACAAAACTCATACAACTCTATTAAGCTGCCGCACATTGGCTACCTCAGGCAGAAAGAAAGAAAATCTGTCATCCAACAATGTTCTAGTGCAGGAGAAAGAGGCTGGAGGCTGGAAGAGAAGTCATGTGCCTGAATGCCTCCTCTTTCCTGATTTCATTGTACTGGACTGAATTGACTAATGAGACCAAAATGAGAAAACTCATCTAATAATTAATAATTGGGTGTATCCATTACCCATCATACACTATTGGCTTGATTCACTTTGGAAAGCAATGCAGATCCAAGCAATTCAAATATTTAAATAGACTCTTCTCTCTGGGAGAGAAATGCTCTTGTCAAAGGGCTGAAATGACCCTGCAATATGAGAGAGGTACACACTGCAGAAGACTGGAACCCCAGAAACTAAAAAGAGGCCTGCAATAATCCAAAGAAAGAGAAGAGGTCTGTTTTATACCATGCATGGTTACAGAAATAAAAATAACTATCATTTACTGAGTAGTCACTACGTGTGAAGCACTTGCTAAGCATTAGGGGCCATGTATCATTTGGGATGCATGCAGTATCAATCATCAGAAAACCTGGGCTCAGCTTTAGGCACCCCCTGCATGGCCGCCTGGATATTTATTTTCCTCATTTGTAAAAAGAGGCAGAAAAATGTCCATCTGACTGACCTAATGTGAGGATCATGTGACATCAGGTATATGTGGCTGATGACTGCTGTAAGGGCTCCCAATTTTTAGCTAGGCACTGGGCTACCTGAAATAAATACTGCATTTCCCAGGTTCAATGGAGTGTTGGCCTGTGACTATCATAGCCATGGAAAGCCGATAGCAGTCCGGTGGTAGTTGTCATTCACCATCCTTAAGAGAAAGCATGTGAGGATGACCTTGACCTGTTCTTTGTCCCTTTCTCCTGCAACCTAGAATACAAGCATGGCATCTTAGATCTCGAGGTTGCAGTCACACATGGTCAAACAAGATGGCAGAAGCCTAGGTCTCTGACACCATGGGGTGGCATACCTCCAAACCAGCCACCCAGACTTGATCAGAAAGAGAAATAAGCTTATATCTTCTGTACTTTACTGTTATATTTTGGCTTTCTCTATGACTCTATTCTTGTCATTAGTTGTTGTTTAAAAAATACCATTCAAGCATATATCTCATTGGGGTCATAAAGGATGGAGAGAGAAGAGGCATTTATAGCCCAAAAAACAAAAAGCAAATCAGGACCTTCTCAAATGTACCTTGAGTGTCCCAGTTTGTAAATGTGTAGCCTCTTCTCTTTTCCTTTATATCACTTTCCCATGGCCTGGATTCCAGCTCTAAATTCTAGGATTCTATCTTCCCAACATTGTTACTCCCGTGGAATGTCAGCTCAGAGGAAGAGTCTGAAGGATATCACTTACCAGGCAGTTTAAGGCTCACGGAAGAACTGCCTTCTACAATGTAGCATTAGCTCCCCAGAATACCTGGGAGGGGAAACTTCAGCAGCCTGGAGCCAGGATGATATAGGGCTCCTGAGATGTGTTTACCATTTGGAGATAGAGTCTTTAAGCCAGATCAAAAGAATGGTCAAGATCCCAAAGATCTATCTCTGCCCACACGAAGCACAATCTATGAAAAAGCTAGTAAAAAAAAAAAGTAAATACTGTAATCTTTAAGTGAAGTTGAAGACAATGAAAAAAACATCTAGGCTGGGCGCTGTGGCTCACGCCTGTAATCCAAGCACTTTGGAAAGCCAAGGTGGGCAGATCGCAAGGTCAAGAGATCGAGACCATCTGGCCAACATGGTGAAACCCCATCTCTACTAAAAAATATAAAAATTAGCTGGGTGTGGTGATGCGTACCTGTAGTCCCAGCTACTCGGGAGGCTGAGACAGGAGAATTGCTTGAACCCGGGAGGTGGAGGTTGCAGTGAGCCGAGATCATGCCACTGCACTCCAGCCTGATGACAGAGCGAGACTCCATCTCAAAAAAAAAAAAAATCTATTGTGGTTGTCTTTAATGAAAGAATTTGGCTAAAAAGTTCCACACAGAAAATTTTGAGGATAATCAAAATGTTTTGTATCCCAATTTGAATAATGATATGTGGGTGCATTTATCTGTCAGAAGTCATTGAACTTAAGGTTTGTACATTTTACAGTATGTAAATTATTTCTCAATAAAGAAAATAATTTTTGAAGATTACTGTTTTAGAATAACTATACACTTCAAGAAGTAATGCTATGAGCATTCTTCCTTGGGAGATGGAAAACCTCAGCTATGTTCTATCTGAGAAATCACCTCATAGGAGAGACTATATGGCATTATACCTAGCATAATGACAGTGCAAAATATAAGCCCTTTTAAAAATGACAAACCATCAGTCATTTGAGGAATCAAAGAGGAAAAAGTGTTGTTCCAAGCCCTCATTAAAATCTCACTTTTGCTTACCTGTCATAATAGATCTTAAATCAATTCTCCGATTATGAATTGCCTGTTACGATATTGTCTATTATTTTTAGCCTCTTTTTTAGGAGAGTAGAGAAAAATATTTTAATTCTAGGAGGGAATCAGGGAAATATAATTGCAAGCCAAGGTGAACAAAGGCATTTTATGGAGACAGGGTGATTGGTAAGTGTTCCGAGATCTAAGAGTTAAGAGCTATTCCACTTGTGCCTGGTTGCTCTCTAAGAAAAGGCTTTCATTTTTGACAATTTGCACAAAGGCTTCAACTGGCATCAGCAGCCCATAAAAGTATCCAAAATATATATCTCACATAGGCTTGTAGGACTCAAGTTGATGTTTCTCAGCTCTTTATCAGTGGACACCCCCTCAGTGAATACTGCAGATTCAGGATTTCCTTCATTTGTGTACATACACACACACGTTTATCTTTCACCCATTGAGTGGGCTTTAAAGTCATGTTTCATCTTCCATTTTTTAGTCCCATGTCTAGGAGTCAGTTACTTAGCCCCTCTGCTTTCCAGATTCCTCATCTGTAACACAGAATAATTACAGATCTGTATCTCAGAATTGCTTACAGGTTAAATATGATTATGTGTTTAGCATAGGATCTAGCTGAGAGTAAATCTTAGTGAATTCTAGAAGGAGAGCAATAATTTGGTGGAGATTTAGAAATGAATGAGACTTTAGATATTATCAATTTATAAATGGAAACACCAATGTTTAGAAAGTGAAATTGACCCCCTAAAATTTCACAGATATTTGATGGCAGAGCTGGTACTAGAACATAAATTTTCTGACTCCCAAAACAACACTCTTTCCAACATTCCTAGTCTTTTCTCCTCTGCCCCTCAAGTCTTTTGCTATGCCAGGCATCCATGGATAAGAAGATACCATGATGAACAGAATTAAGAGACCCATATTCTACTCCCAGACTGACACCTCCTTCAACCTCTTATTTCTCTTTTATGAAATGAAGGGATTGGAACCATATTATTGCAAAGAGTCTGACCAGCAATTGCATTCTATGATCCTATTGACAAAGCTAAGCTCTGCACCATTTTTATGGGTGAAGAGTGGGACAGGAATCACTTTCACCATCTTCTACAGTCTTCTGCTCTGTCTAATCACTTTGTGAAGTTGTCCAGTCTTGCACTCACCTCCTTGCTATCTCCCTCTCCGATATTTTCACCCTCTGCCTGGAGCAATGTGGGGGGAATGTGATGAACACAGATGAAACAGGGAAAGGAAATCTAGCAGGAGATTAGAAAACTAGTGTGTTCCAATTGCCTGATGGTTTACACAACAGGATTCTAAATTAAAGAGCAACCAACAGTTCCATAAGGGCACAGATTACATTTTGTGGAAATAAGCCGTAGAGGAAATCTAAGAAACTATTTTAATTCTGTTTCCAGAACAAGGTATATCTCCTCTTTCTGGATCATTAGAAGCATGCTCATTTATAGTAACACATAAGTTCTATAAGAGTAACAGAGGGCCAGGCATGGTGACTCATGCCTATAGTCCCAGCACTTTGGGAGGCTGAGGCAAGTGGATGGCTTGAGCCTAGGAGTTTGAGACCAGCCTGGGAAACATGGCAAAACTCCATCTCTACAAAATACGAAAACTTAGCTGGGCATCTTGGTGTGCCCCTGTAGTGCCAGCCACTTGTATAGCTGAGGCAGCAGACTTGCTTGAGCCTGGGAGTTCAAGTCTCAAAAAAATCTACAGGATATGGTAAGCACATCTATGCCCTAGATTAAAGGGAGGATGAAGGTGAGCTAAACCGCTGTGATTATATATATATATGTATGTATGTATGTAAAAAAGCAAACTCAGCAGCCTCTACACTGACTTTTAGATAATGTGAGACAGACCCAGATGCATAGAGAGCTCTGAAATGTCATGGAGAAAGCAGGTGGAGAAGATAGTACAGGATAGAGGCAAAATGATAAGGATGGGATCACGCTTGTTCTTCAGGTAGAATTGGGACCATGAAATGGTCATCTATTTGGTCCCTCAACTTCTTTTCCTATAAACCCCTTTTAAGCCTACCACGTCCAAGGGCAGAGACAGAGAAGCTAACCCACACAGGTGGAAACAACTGGTTGAACAGTTCATCAAACATGAAGTCATAGTCTGGACACTGAGTAGTCCTAACCTTCACCCAAGAAGCAGACAATGCAGGGATCCACCTCATGTGATGAACAGAGGAAAGAACTATAGCAGAGGAAAAGAGATTTAAAAAATAAAATTTAAAATAAAGAGAAACACAGGAAAGAACTAAGGATGCTTGGCTTAGAGAAGAGATCTATTTGGGGCAGAGAATACTTCAAATGTAAAGGGATAAGACGTGGTGAAGAAAAGAGGTTACTTCTCCTTGACTAGAGTGAACATCATTCTCCTCATCCCTAGGCCAGCACTGGCTTATGCCTGTTGACCCAGGACTAGTCTAGCATTTGTCCCATTTGAAGAATTTTTATTAAAGCTGCATTAAAATAAGTCAGGATAGGTTTGGTAGACTTCCACTTTGTACTTCCAGCTTCTGCCATAATTCTTACTTGGCTTTATGTAAGGCACACCGGGCAGTGAACAGAGATCTAACTTTAACACCTGATTTAAAACCAAAAGATGATCAACAATCCATCTGTCTTTTTCCAATCCTTTTCAGAGACAATGTGATTAATAGCTCACTTTCAAGAACAGCATGCAAGGTGTATGCTTGCCCACATGACAAAAGATACTCAGATACAAGCACTCTGCGAACTTCCAGTGTCAGGTGGTAGGAAGCGTAGTCATCATTCCTCCCTCTGCTGGCGATTTCATGAATGAGCCAGGCGTACCAGCCTGTGAGAAATGACTGACGGCACAGGGACACCAGGCTCCCAGGTAACCACTGAGTGGGAAATGTGGGAAATTACATTACATATCAGAGTAGAGTCTGAACGGTTTTATCACAGAATGAATCATAGAAAGTAGTTTGAAAACTTTTACTAAAGTGACTTTGTCATTTATAATATGGTGTTCAGTAATTTTTTTATTTTGTAATAAACCCCTCAGCTGCAATAATCTTTTTTAAAGTGTCTATTAATAAGTAAAGACTTGGAACCAATCCAAATGCCCATCAATGATGGACTGGATGAAGAAAATGTGGCACATATACACCATGGAATACTATGCAGCCATAAAAAAGAATGAGATCATGTCCTTTGCAGGGACATGGATGAATCTGGAAACCACCATTCTCAGCAAACTAACACAAGAACAGAAAACCAAACACTGCATATTCTCACTCTTAAGTAGGAGTTGAACAATGAGAACATATGGGCACCAGGAGGGGAACATCACACACCGGCGCCTGTGGGAGGTGGGGGGAAAGGGGAGGGATAGCGTTAGGAAAAATACCTAATGTAGATGACGGGTGGATGGGTGCAGCAAACCACCATGGCGCATGTATACCTATGTAACAAACCTGCACATTCTGCACATATACCCCAGAACATAAAGTATAATTTAAAAAAAAAAAAGAAACCAATAAACTGAGCTTGAAAAAAAAGAGTACCTGTTAATAAAAAATTAAGTATTGAGTTTCTACATCTCAAGAATATTTGTTAAGATTTACCATCCACCATGGGGGCCATCGTGATATCACTGACCATGTGAAAACCTGAAGACAAACGTCTGAAGAAGCATCCTCATCTACTTCAAAAGCTAATTGTTTTAAGATTACTATGCCCAAAGATGAAGGTTAACACTTTCAGCTGCAGAAGATGTATTTATGTATTATTCTGTGAGGCATGACTTTTTATTTATATCAAATGACTGTTTTCTAAATAAATTTCACTTACTTTTTATTCCAAATATTTCTGTGCATATACAAAAGGTAAAGTGAAACTTGTATGTAGTGACTCCATAAGCAGAAAAACTTCAAAAGTTAAAAACTGTCAGCTTTATATCATTGTCACCACTGAAGTTTCAAATACAGTATCAGTTAATTCCAATAACAGCTTCAGTATTTCCAATATTTCTGCCTATCTCATGAAAATATTCAACAGTGAAAATAAAAATTTCTGTTGTGGGCATACAATTTTTGGAGTACAGTGTTATGGTAAAAGCAATATTCTTACTAAGTTAAATCAGGCCAGACATGGAAGCTCAAGTCTATAATCTCAGCACTTTGGGAGGCCAAAGCAGAAGGATTGCTTGAGGCCAAGAGTTCAAGACCAGCCCGGGCAACAGAGCAAGACTCTGTCTCTACTAAAAGAAAAAATTAGTTTTAAAAACCAACTGAAAAGGAAATAGTAGTGATGATTCTATCGTGTAATAATTGTATGAAACTCCAACAATCGCCTTATATCTGCATCCCAGAAAAATGGGTATACAGGTCAACACTAGTGAGAAATGCGAAAGTCAGTATGTGAAAATGCTGTGAAAACTATCAAGGGCAACACATATGCAAGCTATAATTATTATTAAATTGAAGCATATATTTACATTGTTAGTGTATCCTATATTTGATCACTGGCTATGCAAATCACTGTTTTATATACTCTTAAGATTTTGGTCTCCTATGTTCAGGTTTTCAGATTTCTGTTTCTTAGGCTGGGCACACTTTAATGTGTGGTAACTTGTATTTAGTCCTTTCACAGAAGCATGTTTTACCTCCCAAAATAGCTCATAGGAATGTTAAGGTAAGGGTCCCATCTCCCATTTTCCTGTTCAGCCCGTGACACAGTGTTTAGATCAATGTTTAGCACTCAGAGGTCTCAGGACACAAGATTGCCTTCATAAAAATACTTTCTTCCACATTTGGTAAGAATAAAGTCTCAAATCTTTAGCACATTTTTTCTCATAAAGAGTAAGCTTCATTCTGTGAGCCTCCCCTGCTCCTACCTCCTATTATTCCCTGACAAAGTGAAATGTTACTATGATCAGGTTTCAACAAACAAAACTAACATGGCTCAAATCCTTAAAACCCTAAGAATACTTCTCAATATAATAGAAGTTCAGACCCACTGGTGTGCCCAGCAGCTTTTGATCCCAAGGAAGATAAAACGTGTACTTTACTATCTAATTCTTTTCCACTCCCTTCAATTGCAGTGGGATCCTTTTATCATTATTTTAACGTGTCTTTGCCTAAATGGCTAAAAGCCTTCTTTCCGTGCTCTTAAGAGCTGATCTGAATCATACCCACAGAGCGTATTGTGTGAACTTGCAATTATTTCCTGTGAATGCTCCGTGAATGTGTTGAAACCAGGCATGAACATTTCCAGCCAAACTGCAAATTTTTTATCAGGACCTTTACAACATCCCAAGTTCTGAAAACAAAGAATGTTAATGGTAGTTTGTAACACAAATCTGCAGATGCTCAATTTACAGAGGCAAAGCTTTCTGTTTCTACATTCCTAGTTTTAATGTTTAAATAGTATTTGAGCAATCACCAGTCCTATTCCATTCCTCAACAAGTGTTACAAAAGAAAGCTTCCATAGCAACTGGAAGGACACAGGGGGCTCACCACTGTCTCCTGATATACATAATGGGGAAAAACATTTGTGAAACTATTACTGACGAATGGTGAGGGTTCCCTGGCAGCCATTTCCTCATTATGCTGTGGTGGGAGGGAAAGTACACGCCCTCTCAAAAAGAAGGGTGTATGGGGTGGAGAAGGTTTCCATCAGACAGGGAGAGAAAATGGAAAGCTTTCCTGTTTCAAATCCCAGTGGAATATAGGGAGTAGAGATAAAGCAACAGCAGATAAAATACTCATGACTTCACTTGTCCCCTCTGAAGTGAAACCCTGGGAGGAAAAGACACGATAGGAAAAAAGACATGATCCCATCCAGGTAGATATGGAGGAGCACATGAGCCGTTAGTGGGATTTGTGACTGGCAAGCTTCCCTCGGCATAGTTACGGTAGCCTGCACGGCACAAGAGAAAACATACCAGGGCCTCATCCCAAACAGCATGGGAACAAAAGTTCCGACGGAGAGAGGAGGCTAAACAGAGGAGCCCTGGCAGTGCTCCTGGCTGCCCAAGGCCCAGGAAGGTACACAAGAGATCTGGGACCTCCTGTCGGCCTGGACCAGGTGTTCTGGGACGGGAAAGCCCGTGAAGGACTGCAATCAGGACAAAACAGTTACAGCATCCAAGAACCGCATCGCCAGAGGCAAAAGCATGAACTCAGCGCTGGGTACCTGATCTCCAAATAGCCAGATAGGCCCACTGCAAAACCAGCTCAGGGAACAGACTAGTTCAGCTATCACGTGGTAAAGAACAGTGAGGAAGCAAAGGGCCCTGCATGCATAGGGAATTCCCTCGTCTCCGCTGCTAACATGAGGCCACACATGCCCACACCCTGATCTATCCAGGCGCCATCGTAGAGAGGGAGGGGCAGGAGGTGGGACTACAAAAGACTGAACCCTTACCCAAAAGAAACTAAGTCATCCGAGAGTGACTGTTTAGATCCCAAGTTTCTGGGATAGCATTAACTGGCAAGTTTAAAGTTGGTTTCCACATCTCTCCCTAACTACCACCATCCAGGAGAGTGTCGTCGCTAAGGAAGATCACGTAAGTTTTAAGAAACAAATGAATTCCACTTGCTGTGCACATCTGTGTGAGACCTGTGAGTGTATCCTACCACTACCCACAGTCCTGAGTGCTCCTTTGCCACGCTCTGATTCTAAGATGATTGATTTTACTTCAAATGCTTTTTTTAATCCATCTTATTTTTCTGGGTCTCAATCTCATGGAGATGCACCTGAGAAAAAAATTGAGATCTGGAAAAAGATGGCCAATGTTCACACTGCCCTGGCAGAACCAATGGGGTGGCGTTTCCACATCGTGGGGTCCCGGGGCTGTGCTGACTTGAGAACCGGCAGAGGGAGGAAGGGCGCATGCGCCGTTCCACCTAGTGACGCCAGGCGCCCTGAGACCTCCGCAGAAGCGTTCGTGACCAGACTGGGGGCGCGCAGGGCATCTAAATGTTAGGGAAGTCCCCGTATATCCCCATTCTCTTGGTCCTAAGGGAAACACATATTCCCTTCCAAATCTGCGAAGCCTAGTGGTAGGTGGTTAAGGCAAACCACTCCTGCAAGCAACCACGCACACACCCGCACACACAGAGCAGTCACGTGTTAATCAGCCTCCTGTTCTCACCACTGCCATATGCTATCACCAAGGCAACGAGGCAAATCCATCCGCCCCACTGGTCCTAGGCCGCAAAATCCTACTTGAGACCCCCACATTACACTTTTGGGAGTTATTTGCCTTCGTTCAAACTCTCCCTTAATGTTCTATTAATTCTTCAAACTGTTTTTGGAAAGAGAAAGTGAATACATTCATTTTATTTTTATGAGACTATAAACCACTCTGATTGCATTGGGAAGGGAGGAAGAGGGCATAACTGCCTTTTCCAGAGGGGCCAGGGCCCTGCTGGAGAAGACCCTATGACTTGCCTTTTCTGTTCTTTAGCCTGCTTTAGGCAAAGTTGACTCCCACTCACAATTTGATTTGCTTTCATCTTTCCAAGGCCTGCTATTGTTTCAGATTTAATCATTAGGCCTGAGACTCCATTCTGTATAGTGATGTCAAAGACCTCTGCCTCTTTCTTCTAATTAGTCTTACTCCTCTTGCAAAAGCCAACTTATATTTCCTTCTGCAGTCTTTTCTGGGCAGCATGCCCAAGGTTAGAGAGCACACACAGTTGTACTCCGGCTTGATCTTTAAAAGTGCTTGTTCTTTCTTCTCTACTCCCTTGTAAAATGTCTCCTTTCTCTCACAGCTCAGCACCTGGGAGGTCTCTTATTAAAAATCAAAAAGAAAAGCATTCTTCTCCCAATAATTTTTTTCCTCCTTGAGACCTGGTGCCCATTGGATGATAACACCAGGACACATTGATTATATTTCCCAGAGTGCTTTCCCTATTTCTACTTCTAGAATTTTATTTTTTAAAAAAAGCTATGCTCTATCAATATTTAATGAAAGCAATTATCTTGAACTGGCAAAAGTGCCTTCCATTATATAAGGTAGAAGGACAGCATTTGTATAGTCCTTGTATAAAGATCCTTGTTCCATTACATCTACTAGGGGAAACAATGTAATAAATAATTAACTAACTAAAATTGTTGCAGTGAATAATAACATGGTCAGGAAGGACTTCCATCAATATACAAAATCAATCCTGTGAGGACACCACCACCAGTAATCATACACACCCTCCACTCTTCTTCACTCCCGATGCAGGCCCAAAGGATTTGTTTTCATCCTGATTGCATCTTGAATTTGCAGCAATGTTTAAAAATGAGGCCTGAGCAAGGAAAAATGTTTTCTAACGGGAAATTCTGGCTACAAGTGGAGCCCTGCCCTCAGCCTCATATTGTACTGTTGGTTACAGGAGCTGTGAGCTCAGGCCTCTCACCTGACCTCTGCAGGGATCTTCCCAAGGACTGACCATGGGGCTTCCACCAAAACAGAATAAGCTAAGTTTTCATATGAAAAATAGATTGAATATTTATGTTTAGCTAAATGCTTCTAGAATTCTAACCTATCAAATAAACTCATAAAAAATTATTGATTTTTATTTATTTTAGCACCACAGCTGACTGGTTAAGCCATCTGGGCCACAAAGGTACTGCAGTCACTGCCTGGACCCTATTTTGTCCCACATGTCTGGTGTCTGCTACCACCACTGCAGCTTCCTCTCTGAAGAGCACAGCTCTCCCTGAAAGGGGAGTAAAGAAGACGGTATTAGTCTGTTCTCACACTGCTAGTAAAGTAACACCAGAGATTGGGTAATCTATGAAGGAAAGAGGTTTAATGGACTCACACTTCCACATGGCTGGGGAGGCCTCACAATCACGGTGTAAGGCAAGTATGAAGCAACATCACATCTTACATGGTGGCAGGCAAGAGAGCATGTGCAGGGGAACTTGCCTTTATAAAACCATCAGATCTTACTATCACAAGAACAGCACAGGAAAAACCTGCCGCCATGATTTAATTACCTCCCACCAGGTCCCTCCCATGACGTGGGAATTATGGGAGCTACAATGCAAGATTTGAGTGGGAATACAGCCAAACTATATCAAAGACTAAGGCTCTGCTACACCAGGCTGTCATATCTCACCTGTTACTACCTCTCACTGAACAGGGAGGAAAAGTAGATGAATAATAACAGGAAAGGAGATCCCTGAGGACTTCTTTCAGCTTCATTCTAAAACTGAAGTCCAGCACCTTACATTCTGTGCACTGGGTTTGTCACGTATATTCTAATCTAAGAAATTTTTGTTGTTATTTTGATGACTTTATCTACCACAGTAACAATGAGTAAATTGTTGCTCGTCTATGTAGCTAAAAAAAAAATAAGAAGAATCCTGTATAGAATTCACTGATAAAAGCAGTCAGCAACAATTCACTTAGCTAGCAGAATGAAGCAAGCTTCAATCAAACACATCCCGGATTTAGTCAATTTGGAAAAGACAGCAGGCCTTGCTTCAGATGCTCGCTGTTTGATGTCCGTAAGATAAATATTTCTCCTCTTCTTGAAGGACTCTTGCCAGAAACAGCTGCATAATAAAGAATACAGGAAAGCACAGAATTGCCTTGGCTACCAGAACTCAGTGCAGAATATGACACACCAAAAGGCACAAAATCACATGGCCAATGGGTAGAGCAAAAATGCAATGTCTCCTTTACAAAAGAAGACATACATGAGGCCAAAAAACATATGAAAAAATGCTCATCATCACTGGTCATTAGAGAAATGCAAATCAAAACTACATTGAGATACCATCTCACGCCAGTTAGAATGGCGATCATTAAAAAATCTGGAGACAGCAGATGCTGGAGAGGATGTGGAGAAATAGGAATACTTTTACATTGTTTTTGGAAGTGTAAATTAGTTCAACCATTGTGGAAGACAGTGTGGTGATTCCTCAAGGACCTAGAAATAGAAATTCCATTTGACTCAGAAATCCCATTACTGGGTATATATCCAAAGGATTATAAATTGTTCTACTATAAGGACACGTGCACACGAATGTTCATTGCAGCACTGTTTACAATAGCAAAGACCTGGAACCAACCCAAATGCCCATCGATGATAGACTAGACAGGGAAAATGTGGCACATATACACCATGGAATATTATGCAGCTATCAAAAACGATGAGTTTGTGTCCTTTGTAGGGACATGGATGAACCTGGAAACCATCATTCTCAGCAAACTGACACAAGAACAGAAAATCAAACACCACATGTTCTCACTCATAGGTGGGTGTTGAACAATGAGAACACATGGACACAGGGAGGGGAGCATCACACACTGGGGTCTGTCGGGGGTAAATAGGAGAGGGACAGCGGGGGGTGGGGGATTGTGGAGAGATAGCATGGGGAGAAATGCCAGATATAGGTGATGGGGAGGAAGGCAGCAAATTACACTGCCATGTGTGTACCTATCCAACAATCTTGCATGTTCTTCACATGTACCCCGAAACCTAAAATGCAATAGAAAAAAATGCATTGTCTCAGCCTGGCAGAAAAGGAGACAAATGACAAGAGCAATTCAGATTTCAAGCTGCAGACAAAGATGTAAATGCATCTCAACCTACCCAAGAGAAAAGGAAGCAGTTTGTTGACTAATTAGAAACTAGGCTGTAGGACAATGAAATCTTTCTTGGTATAATGTTGTATTATGTTGGGCCTGAAACTAAACTTTAACTTCTCTAAAAATGAAAATGTAGACAATACTTACTCAAGTATCTCTCCCACCCTTCTTCACTCTATATTGTTTTTTGTTTTTTCCATGATTACTTATGAATAAATTGCTTTTAATTAAATGTCATGTTACTAAAGATAATGAAGTTATGGCTTAAATTTGTAACCCAATCTGCTATCTTGAAAATAAGAAATAACTGAACTGAGGTTTACAAAATTCAGAGAAAGAAAGAAAGAGATTGGAAGCAATTCACTTGCACAGAAGTAGGAGAATTAGGTACATCTAAATAATGGAATGTTTTAGGGCCATTAGAAATTATTTTCACAAAAAAAAATGTGTGCCGGGGAAATGTTTGTGATACGTTAAGTAAAACAAAAACATTACAATACAAATTTTTTAAAAAAGGAAACAACTTAGCCTGAGTTAAAATATCCCCAATGTTAACTTTTTTGCTTGAAGATATGTTATAGAAATGTTTAACACCTTTATATTTTTCTGTATTTTCTACAGAATATAAATGTAACTTTTATATTCAAAAATTATGGCATTTTTAAAAGAGTACCTGAATCATACAGAGTTGGTCAAGGATTGAAGCATATAAACAGATCAAAGAAGCAAACATTGAAAGTGACTTCCAGGTGCCATCTGCAGTGAAATGGCCTCAGCTTAAGAGCTTGCCTGGCTGGTGCTGGGGAAAACCACCGCTGACTCTCACTACCTGAGGTTATTAAGGATTCAGATTATAACAAACTCTCCATTTTTTGGTTCATTCCTTACAGTGTTGCTAGTAAGTTCATTGTAGGTTCAGTTGTATCTGACTTGATTAAAGTGGGTAAAATGCATAACCTATAATTATCTTCTACCGCAGCCATGTTTCATGATTTCTGCAATTATTAAAATAGGCTTTACAAACATAGATGTTTAGTCTTGTAACAAGACAATTTGACAGCAGGACAGTCCCTATCTCTTTATATTGCATGGAAGAAAAGCCCGGTGAAGAAAACTGACCCTATGACCCTATGGTAGAGGACAGAAAGTATAATCAAATTTCAATCTTTCTCAAAAATCTTTATCTCAGTTAATTATTGCACTACCCAAAACCCTTTGTTTGGCTTGCTAAGTCATAAATCAAATTTAATAGCACACAGAAACTAAGTAATACAAGGCCAATAGATGGTTTGTTAGTTTCCCTTTAATTTAAGATGACATCCTTCTTAAAAGAGACTCATGTTTCCAATTATATATTTTACTTATCCAAGAGGGAGCTTATATTGTCTCTACAAAGGACTTACCTGTTGGCAATAACAGTGTTCAAGTGTGCTACACAGTAGCCTTCTAGTTGTAGTTTTCAAGGTGCTCGAGGCATCTGTAAGTATGTTTTACATGAGAAAGGACAGTGTTAGCTAATGCAGTAGCTCGATTAGGTAGGGAGGGTTAAGAATGCTTCCACTGTACTTCTCCTGAAGCACTTACATATTGTAATTACCCTTTAAGGTATGTGGCTAAGAGACTGCTCTGTGACATCTTGTTTCAAAACCTGGCTTTGCTACTTCCAAGTCTGATAACTTTAAGCAACTTATATAACAGCTCTGTGTCTCATTTTCTTCATCTGGAGAATAATCATAATAACAGAATCTACTTCGATGTTATTAGGAGAAGTGAGATAGTTCATTTGTATCCATTGGAGGACTTCCTAGTGGACAGGACTTCTCCAATAAATACTTATCATTATTATAATTACTGTTATTGTTGATGATATTTCCTCCATAATGGCAGGAACTTGATCTCATTCAACATTGTATAGTTATTTAGGTGGAAAACCAGAAACGGACTAAAAGCTTACCTATCATTTTGAATGTGATGTTCTTCAAATTCCTCATTTATTTTGCCACAGTTAGTGGGGGGCAATTAGTAATTCAGACCCCTAAGTCTGGCTTATTTAATGCAGTTTCAGCACAGCTGTGTGGTAAGGGCTTCACTACAGTTAGCCACCTGCATAGAGGTCAGCTTTCATATTTAAAATCCACCTGCCCCGAAAAGCAAGTTTCAAGCTATTCAATAGTAGCAGCTTCACACACTGAGGAAAGAGCTGTTTGCACTTCCTTCAAATCTCTAATAACCCCTGAGTTGTTTTGGGTTCATGAACAACAGGTTACACATTTACAACACATGACAGTAAGCTCTACTCCAGTGGGGCTTGAATGTAGACTGTAGAAATAATATAGTGATCATTCAGACAGTAAAAGCACTGATTTCCAAGGAAGTGAGATTCTTTTCACATGTTTCCAAACCCCTTCAAAGGGAAGAAAACCCCTGGCAATGTATTCAGAATCCTTATTTAAATGAAGTCATCTTCTGAAACTTGTTGTCTATTTTGAATTCAAAATCCCTCACTTACAAGTTTTCTCCACAAGTTTACTTTATATATTTTAAAAAACCAATCCCAACGGATGATCCAAGATAGCCAAATAGGAACAGCTCTGGAGTGCAGTTCCCAGCGAGAACAACACAGAGGATGAGTGACCACCACATTTTCAAATGAGTTATTACTGCCCATAGACCAGGAGAGAGCCAGGCTGAAAAGCACCACAGGTTTCCAGCATGGCTGTTTCAGCCAGCACAGTGGGACTCCACACAAAAACGCACAAAAATCTGGGTGGCCATTTCAACTAGCACCTGGAATGCCTGGGAGGCAGAGCCACCCATTCAACCAAAAAAAAGCGGGCTGAAACAGGGAGCAAGGTGATCTGGCTCAGTGGGTCCCAACCCCACAATGACAAACAATCTGAAATGCTCTGGACTGAGAGTTTCACAGCAAGCACAGCTGGACCCAGAATGGTCCAGCTCTGTGGGGGGAAGGGTATCCACCACTACCAAGGCAGTCCACCATTACAGAGGCAATCTGCCATTGCTGGAGCAGACTGCCATTACTGAGGCAGATTGCCATTACTGAGGCAGACTGCCATTATTGAGGCAGACTGCCATTATTGAGGCAGTTCTAACTATACCACTATAAACAAAACCACAAGAAAGTTCACATAGCAGCTGTGCAGAGCCCACGGCAGCTCAGCAATGGCTCTGCTGGCAGACTGTGACTAGGCTACCTCCTAGCTGGGCAGGGCATCTCTGAAAAAGGCAGCAGCATGTCAGGAACTTATAAATAGAGCCCCACATTCCCGGGACAGTGTACTTGGGGAAAAAGGTGGTTATGAGTTCCACTGCAGCAGACTTAAAAGTCGCAGCTCTGAACGAAACAATGCAGATCACAGCTCAGCACTTGAGCTCCTATAAGGAAGAGACTGTCTCCTCAAGCAACTCCCCAACCCCCATACATCCAAACAGACACCTCACAAAGCAGAGCTGAGGCTGACATCTGGTAGGTATCCTTCTGGGACAAAGATAACAGAAGAAGAAACTGGCAGCAACCCTTATTGTTCTGCAGCCACTACAAGTGATCCCCCAGCAAGCAGGGTCAGGAGTGGACCTCCAGCAGTCCTGCAGCAGAGGGACCTGATGTTAGAAGGAAAACTAAGAAACAGAAAGAAATAACATCAAAATCAACAAAAAGGACATCCATTGAGAGACCCCATCTGAAAGTCACCAACTACAAAGAACACAGGGAGATAAAGCCATTAAGATGGGAAGAAACCAGCACAAAAAGGATGAAAACACCCAAAACCAGAATGCCTCCTCCTCCTCCAAGGGATCAAAACTCCTCACCAGCAAGGGAACAAGGCTGGATGGAGAATGAGTCTGATGAATTGACAGAAACAGGCTTCAGAAGGTGGGTAATAAGAAGCTTCTCTGAGCTAAAAGAACATGTTCTAACCCAATACAAAGAAACTAAGAACCTTGAAAAAAGGTTTGATGAAATGCTAACAAGCATAAATGCTTAGAGAAGAATATAAATGACTTGATGGAGCTGAAAAACACAACACAAGAACTTCACAAAACATACAGAAGTTTCAACAGCCGAACTGACCAAGCAGATGAAAGGATATCAGAGATTGAAGATCAAATCAATGAAATAAAATGAGAAGGGAAAATTAGAGAAAAAAGAGTAAAAGGAAATGAACAAAGCCTCCAAGAAATGAGATTATGTGAAAAGACCTAATTTATGTTTCACAGGTGTAACTGAATGTGATGGAGAGAATGAATCCAAGCTGGAAAACACTCTTCAGGATACTCTCCAGGAGAACTTCTCCAACCTAGAAAACCAGGCCACCATTCAAGTCCAGGAAATACAGAGAACACCACAAAGATATTCCTCAAGAAGAGCAACCACAAGGCACATAATCGTCAGATTCACCAGGGTTGAAATGAAAGAAAAAATGCTAAGGGCAGCCAGAGAGAAAAACTGGGTTACCCAAAAAAGGAAGCCCATCAGATTCACAGTGGATCTCTCCGCAGAAGACCTACAAGCCAGAAGAGAGTGGAAGCCAACATTCAACATCCTTAAAGAAAATAACTTTCAACCTAGAATTTCATATCTGGCCAAACTAAATTTCATAAGTGAAGGAGAAATAATATCCTTTATGAACAAGCAATTGCTCAGAGATTTTGTCACCACCAGGCCTGCCTTACAAGAGCACCTGAAAGAAGCACTAAACATAGAAAGGAACAACCAGTAACAGCCACTCCAAAAACATACCAAATGGTAAAGAGCATCAACACAATGAAGAAACTGCATCAATTATTGGGCAAAACAACCAGCTAGCATCAAAATGGCAGGATCAAATTCACCCATAATAATATTAACCTTAAATATAAATGGGTTTAATGCCCCAATCAAAAGACACAGATTGGCAAATTGGATAAAAAGTCAAAAATCATCGGTGTGCTGTATCCAGGAAACCCATCTCATGTGCAAGGATACACATAGGCTCGAAATAAATGGATGGAGGAACATATACAAAGCAAATGGAGAGCAAAAAAAAGCAGGAGTTGCAATCCTAGTCGTGGATAAAATAGACTTTAAAGCAACAAAAAGCAAAAGAGACAAAGAAGGATATTACATAATGACAAGAGGAGAGCTAATGATCCTAAATATATATGCACCTGATACAGGAGCACCCAGATACATAAAGCAAGTTCTTAATGACTTACAAAGAGACTGAGACTCACACACAATAATAGTGGGACACTTTAACACTCCACTGTCAGTATTAGACTGATCAACAAGACAGAAAATTAACAAGGATATCCAGGACTTGAATTCAGACCTGGACCAAGCAAACCTAAGAGACATTTATAGAACTCTCCACCCTAAATCCATAGAACATACATTCTTCTCAGCACCACATCACACCTACTCCAAAACTGACCTCATAATTGGAAGTAAATTACTCCTCAGCAAATGCAAAAATGGAAACCATAACAGTCTCTCAGAGCACAGTACAATCAAGTTAGAACTCAGAATTCAGAAACTAACTCAGAACCGCACAGCTTCATGGAAACTGAACAACCGGCTCTTGAATGTTCACTGGATAAACAATGAAATGAAGGCAGAAATAAAGATGTTCTTTGAACCAACAAGAACGAAGACAAAATGTACCAGAATCTCTGGGACATATTTAAAGTAGTGTCCAGAGGAAAATTTATAGCAATAAATGACCACATGAAAAGCACAGAAAGATCTAAAATAAACACCTTATCATCAAAATTGAAAGAACTAGAGGAACAAGATCAAAAAAACTCAAAGGCTAGCAGAAGACAAGAAATAAGATCAGAGCAGAACTGAAGGAAATAGAGACACAAATCCCTTCAAAAAAAAATCTATAAATCCAGGAGCTGGTTTTTTTAAAAGATCAACAAAACAGACAGCCCACTAGCTAGATTAATAAAAAAGAAAAGAGAGAAGAATCAAATAGGTGCAGTAAAAAACAACAAAGTGGATATCACCACCAATTCCACAGAAATCCATCAGAGAAAACTACCATCAGAGATTACTACAAACAACTCTATGCACATAAACCAGTAAACCTGGAAGAAATGGATAAATTCCTGGACACTTGCATCCTCCCAAGCCTAAACCACAAAGAAGTCAAAACCCTAAATACACAAATAACAAGGGCTGAAATTGAGGCAGCAATTAATAGCCTACCCACCAAAAAAAAAAGCCCAGGTCCAGATGGGTTCACAGCCGAATTCTACCAGACATATAAAGAGGAGCTGGTAACACTCCTTCTGAAACTATTCCAAACAACACAAAAAGAGGGTATCCTTCCCAAACCATTTTATGAGACCAACATCATCCTGATACCAAAATCTGGCAGAGAATGAACAAGAAAAGAAAACTTCAGGCCAATATCCATGATGAACATAGAGGCAAAAATCCTCAATAAGATACTGGCAAATCAATTGCAACAGCACATCAAAAAGCTTATCCATCACAATCAAGTAGGCTTCATCCTGGGGATGCAAGACTGGTTCAACATACGCAAGTCTGTAAATGTAATTCACCACATAAACGGAACCAAAGACAAAAACCACATAATTATCTCAATAGATGCAGAGAAGGCCTTTGGCAAAATTCAACAGCGCTTTATGCTAAAAACTCTGAATGAACTAGGTATTGATGGAACATATCTCAAAATAATAAAAGCTATTTATGACAAACCCACAGCCAATATCATACTGATTGGGCAAAAATTGGAAGCATTCCCTTTGAAATCTGGCACCACATAAGGATGCCCTCTCTCACCACCCCTATTCAATATAGTATCGGAAGTTCTAGCCAGAGCAATCAGGCAAGAAAAAGAAATAAAGCGTATTCAGTTAAGAAAGGAGGAAGTCAAATTGTCTCTATTTGCAGATGACATGACTGTATATTTAGAAGGCCCCACTGTCTCAGCCCAAAATCTCCTGAAACTGATAAGCAAGTTCAGCAAAGTCTCAGGATAAAAAATCAATGTGCAAAAATCACAAGCATTCTTTTACACCCATAAAAGACTTAACTAGAGCCAAATCAAGAATGAACTGCCACTCACAATTGCTACAAAGAGAATAAAATACCTAGGAATACAACAAAGAACGTAAAGGATCTCTTCAAGGAGAACTACAAACCACTGCTCAAAGAAAGAAGAGAGCACACAAACAGATGGAGAAATATTCCATGCTCATGGTTAGGAAGAATCAATATCATGAAAATGGCCACACTGCCCAAAGTAACTTACAGAATCAACACTATACTAATGACTTTCTTCACAGAACTGGAAAAAAACACCTTAAACTTCATATGGAGCGAAAAGAGAGCCCACATGGCCAAGTCAATTCTAAGCAAAAAGAACAAAGCGGGAGGCACCACACTACTGGACTTCAAACTATACTACAAGTCTACAGTAATCAAAACAGCATGGTACTGATACCAAAACAGAGATATAGACCAATGGAACAGAACAGAGGCCTCGGAGGCAACACCACACATCTGCAACCATCTGATCTTTGACAAATCCGACAAAAACAAGCAATGGGGAAAGAATTCACCATCTAACTGGCTAGTCATGTGCAGAAAGAAGAAACTGGACCCCTTCCTGACATCTTACACTAAAATTACCTCCAGATGCATTAAAGACTTAAACATAAGACCTAACACCATAAAAACCCTAGAAGAAAAGCTAGGCAAAACTATTCAGGATATAGGCATAGGCAAGGGCTTCATGACTAAAACACCAAAAGCATTGGCAACAAAAGCTAAAATAGACAAATGGGACCTAATCAAACTCCAGAACTTCTGCACAGCAAAAGAAACAATCACTAGAGTGAATAGGCAACCAATAGAATGGGAAAAAATTTTGCAATCTACCCATCTGACAAAGGGCTAATATCCAGAGTCTACAAAGAACTAAAACAGATTTACAGGAAAAAAACAAACAAGCCCATTCAAATGTGGGTGAAGGATATGAACAGACACTTCACAAAAGAAGACATCTATGAGGCAACAAACATATGAAAAAATGCTCATCATCACTGGTCATTAGAGAAATGCAAATCAAAACTACATTGAGATACCATCTCATGCCAGTTAGAATGGCGATCATTAAAAAATCTGGACACAACAGATGCTGAAGAGGATGTGGAGAAATAGGAACACTTTTACACGTTGGTGGTAGCATCAATTAATTCTACCATTGTGGAAGACAGTGTGGCGATTCCTCAAGGACCTAGAAATAGAAATTCCATTTGACCCAGCAATCCCATTACTGGGTATATAGCCAAAGGATTATAAATCTTTCTATTATAAGGACACATGCACACAAATGTTCATTGTGGCACTGTTTACAATAGCAAAGACCTGGAACCAACCCAAATGCCCATCGATGATAGACTGGACAAGGAAAATGTGGCACATATACATAATGGAATACTATGCAGTCATAAAAGAAGATGAGTTTGTGTCCTTTGTAGGGACATGGATGAAACTGGAAACCATCATTCTCAGCAAACTGACACAAGGACAGAAAACCAAACACTACATGTTCTCACTTATAGGTGGCTGTTGAACAATGAGAACACATGAACACAGGGAGGAGTGCATCACACACTGGGGTCTGTTGGGGGGATTAGGGTAGGGACAGTGGGGTGTAGGGAGGTTGGAGAGGGATAACATGGGGATAAATGCTACATATAGGTGACAGGGTGATGAAGGCAGCAAACCACATAGCCATGTATGTACCTATGCAACAATCCTGCATGTTCTGCACGAGTAACCCAGAACCTAAAGTGCAATTATATATATATACAGCTCTCCAATGTCTTAACACATTCCAGTATATACATATATATATATACACATATATATGTATATATACACATACACATATATATGTATATATGTGTGTGTATATATATATATATGTATATTTTATATTCATTCCAAAAGATATAGATATAGATATATATAAAGAAAAGGAAAGCAAGGATGTGAGGACCATAAAAGTCATTACAGATTTTACCTTATCATGGAGGAAGGGATTGGAGTTAGAAAGAAGCTGGTGGAAGCAAGCTTCTAGGGGTCTGGAAATTTTCTCTTTTCTGACCTGGGGGTAGTTATATGAGAATTAACTTTAAAAGAATGTTTAAAGTATACATTTTTATATTGTGCATTTTAATCTATGTATTTGTCACATTAAAAAATATTTTTAAAACCTGAAGAAAAAAAGTCAATCCCATTTTCCTCTTGACTGCCAGATAAAATTGACAGTTTTCTCTAAGCTTCCTAATAGAGTTGAAAGCTTTTTCCAACCAGTGGCCAGGACTATGACATGCTGAGTATTGAACAGTGGAATTATTTGAACTATTCGTCCTCTGCATCTCTGTCACAGATATGCATGAGTGGGGCAGGAGAAGGCTCTCCACCCACTAAGAATGTCGAGCAATGGTTCTGCAATTATGACATTGCCTATCTAAAAGTGATAAATTGGCAGCCAGCATCAGGAAGAGACCATTTCCTGATGTTCCATATCTGTCGCACTCAAGCGTTAATTGAATGTACATGCCGGGAAGAAGCAACTTGCTCGGCATGTGCATTAAGAGACAAAATGGCAGAGTATGACCTTCCAGGGGCAGTCCACTGGAAAAGGGAAGAAAGCCTCAGATGGGCAAGTGAACAACTTCCTAAACACACTGCACATGTTCACTTCCCAAGCGGAATGGGGGGTACTTTGCATGCAGGCAGCTCACCCTAAGGGAAGAATTACAGGAAAGGGGCCAACCTGTAAAGTCCTAGGATCACGGTTAAACATCATGCTTGCTCTTCAAGTTGACCACTTGGCCTTTGTAAATAAATTTTCACACCTGCTCTGCAACTTGCTTCAGTCCCTTTTTCTGCTTTCTGTCCCTCAGTTGAATTATCTCTTCTGAGGAGGCAAAAATTAAGGTTGCTGTAGACCCGTATGGGTTTGCCACTGGTAACTAAAATACTTTCCACCAGTAACATCTCTGCCCAGAAATTGTTCCCCACTCCCTACTCCTCTCCAAAGCACCAACATTTCTCCATTGCCTGACATTTGCAGCCTGCAAGGCTTGGCACTCCTTCTCAATATTTATCTGTGTTTTCCCAATGCCTAATAGAAACCTCATTCATTAAACATAAGCTTACTGAGCACCTCCGGCTGAACAGGCACTGGAACAGGTGCTGGTGGTAAGGTGCTGAACAAGACAGACTCAGTTCCCATTCTTATAAACTTTCATTCAATAGGGAGAAATAGATGAATAAACATATAAACCCAATTTCACCTAGTAAAAGATCAATGAAGAAAAGTGTATTAGTTCATTCTCACATTGCTATAAAGAAATACTCAAGATTGGGTAATTTATAAAGGAAAGAGGTTTAATTGACTCACAGTTCCACATGGCTGGGAAGGCCTCAGGAAACTTACCATCATGGTGGAAGGAGAAGCAAGACCTTCTTCACATGGTGGCAGGAGACAGAAGTGCAAGCAGGGGAAATGCCAGATGCCTGTAAAATCATCAGATCTCATGAGACTCATTCACTATCATGAGAACAACATGGGGGGAATGATCCCCATGATTCAATTACCTCCCTCCCTCAACATGTAGCGATTACGATTTGAGATAAGATTTGGGTGGGGACTCAGAGCCAAACCATAACACTTTATCCCTGCCCCCTCCCAAATCTCATGTCTTTTCACATTTCAAAACCAATCGTGCCTTTTCAACAACTCCCCCCCACAAAATTTTAACTCATCCCAGCATTAACCCAAAAGTCCAAGTCCAAAGTCTCATCTGAGACAGAGCAAGCCCACTTAGGAGCCCTTAAAATTAAAATCAAGTTAGTTACTTCCAAGATACAAATGGGGG
The DNA here is from genome assembly GCF_009761245.1 of Sapajus apella. NCBI lineage: Eukaryota > Metazoa > Chordata > Mammalia > Primates > Cebidae > Sapajus > Sapajus apella. The sequence goes on from NW_022436942.1 coordinate 18,499,586, forward strand.
CACAGGCATTGGATAAATGCTTCTGAATGGGAGAAACTGGCCAAAACAAAAGCACTAAAGGCCTCCTGCAAGTCTGAAATCCAATAGGGCAGTCGTTAAATCTTAAAGCACCAAAATAATCTCCTTTGACTCCATCTCTCACATCCAGGGCACACTGATGCAAAGAGTGGGCTCTCATAGCCTTGAGCAAAAATAAAGTAAAGTAATGGAATAGAATGTAATGGGGCTGAATACTCAGATTGGGCAAACAGGGAAGGTCCCACTGATGAAGGGGGATTTAAGCACAAACCTGCCAAAAAGAAAGCAAAGAAGGAGCACATCAGGAAGAGAGCTTCAAGTTCAGAAGGCCTGAAGCAGAAGAAAGTCTGGCTTGTGACAGGAACCAGGAGGACGCCAGCCTAGCTAGAATCTAGGAAGAGTGCCAGATGACACTAGAGAGGTTGGCTGAGGCCAAATCATGCAAGATGTTGTGAGAACGAAGTTTAGATTTTCTTTTAAATGTGAATGGGAAAATGCTAAAGGATGCAGCATTACAGCCTGAAGAAGCTACCATTAGATCTAAACGATTTTATAAGATTCTAGAAGGATGATCACTCCTTCAATAAGAGGGCATTGAAGAGTCACGGTATTATTTTACTTCAAGCCAACCCCAGCACTGGGATTTTCTCTCAGACACAGCTCCCCAGGATCACAAAGCAGAGGCATGCGGATTAGTTTTTCTGTATTCATTTTTCACGAAAAATGCTTCTGCTTTCTCTTTACCCTTTGAAGATACTACAAATTTTAATTATGGTTAAGGTACAGCCTAACAAAAGCCCATTTACCCAACTGCCTACTCAGCCTATCTGTGAGTACCTCAGACTCAATCACAACCCATTCCCATGTCCCCCTCTCTGAAACCCAGTCCTCCTCTAGTGTTCCCCACCTAAAGAAAAGCACCCTACATCTTTAGTTTCATAAGCCAAGTATTTGGGAATTATCCTACACCTTGCACTCTTTCACCCCCTTATCCAGTCTCACCAAGTGCTCCTCAAAGTGTCTCAACTCCATTTTCCTCTCTCGATCTCAACTACCACTGAGATCCCTGATTCAAATCACCATCACACAGCAACCATCTCTGAACTGGCCTTCTCCCAGTTACTTTTGTTCTCCACAATACATTGCATGCAACCGGAGTTATATTAAAGATGCTTAAAGCTCTGTAACAGCTTCTCATTATGCTTAGAACAACCCCAAATCTGGTCTACAAGGTTCTGAGTAGCCAGGCCCTTGTTATGCTCTCCAGATTCATTTGTGTATTTGTGTTCCAGCCATCCTGGCCCCTACCAATTCCTCAGGTGCATCTGCTTCCTTTCATCTCAAGACTCTGACCATGTTCTTCCCTCCACCCTGAATCTTTCTTCCACCTGATTAACACTATAGATATACATATATATTTTACCATAAACATCATTTGCTTAGGAAAACCTTCTTGGGTTTCCCTATTTTACACCTTCATTATATCAGTACCTTTTCTTTACATCATTTATCATAATTTGTAAATACATTTTCAGTTGAATTATTGTGTTATTGAATCAGTCTTCTTCACCAATCTATGAGCTCCATGAAAGCAAGGGTGGTGTCTTTTTAGTTTGCCATTATCCTCAGCATCTAATACAGAACCAGGCACCTAATAAATGCTAAACAAATATTTGGTGACTGAATGAATGATTTGTAACATCCATGACTGTTAAATTCTATTCATATGCAATGCATGGCACAAGCTAAGCACTGCATTATGAAGCTTTAACAATGAAGATGAACATGTAGCTAAAGGCAGGAAATGAGAAGCACATGGATAACAGAAGTAGCCAGAGATTACGCCCCAAAAGGAGATGGAGGCAAAGTCAGAAATGTGGTCTAAATCCCCAACTTTTATCTATCCCTTGCGCAATCTCCTAAAGGATTTTATTTTATATCCAACTCAACACTTCAGCTTTCCACAATGAAGATCTAATTATTTGATCTATTAACCTATATATTGGGCTAAAGTATTAAAAGGTTAAATGGAAAAAATTAATCGCTTTCCTTTTTAAACTTAAGCCAATATGCTCATTCTTTTCCCACCCGATGCCGTTTGAAATGCCTTCACAAGATCTGGATGCCAGACCTCCCTTTGCCCCTAACTTGCTGTGTGTAAGTTAGGTGGTCATAACAAAACGCCATAGACTGGGTGCCATAGACTGGGTGGCTTAAACAACTGAAATTTATTTTCTCACAGTACTGGAGGCTGGAAGTCTGAGGTCAGGGTGCCAGCATAGTCTGGGGAGGGCTCTGCTCCTGGCTTGTAGATGGTCACCTTCTCACTGTGCGCTCACAGGGCAGAAAGAGAGCTCTGGTGTCTCTTCTTCTAACTACACTAATTCTATCCTATCAGGGCTCTGCCCTTACGCCTTCATTTAACTTAAATTACTTCTTTGTAGGCCCTATCTCTAACTACTGCCACATTATGGAGTAGGGCTCCAACATGTATTTTTCTGGGGGGAAACACAATTCAGTCTATAGCTCTATGTGACCTTGATCAACCCCTTTCACTAACCTGGATTGCATTCAGATCAAGGTTCAGCAACTGCAGCCCACCAACCAAATCCAGACTGCCTCCTGTTTTTGTATATAAAGTTGTATTGGAACCCAGCTGCATCCAGTTATTTACATATTGCCTATGCTGCTTTTGTGCTACAATGGCAGAATTGAATGGTCGCAGCATGATCCAGTGGCCCCCAAAGCCTAAAACTTTTACTGTCTCACCCTTTATAGAAAAAGTTTGCCAACCCTAGACTTAAATGGTCTTTTAGGACTCTTCTAGCTCTAACATGCTAGGATCCTATTCATGCCTTCAGCCTAAAACATCTTTTAGCTCAAGCCTTCAAGTTCTGCAAAAGGTATTAGTAACCTAATGATTATTTCAGTAAGTATTAAATGCTTAATGCTTACATTGACAGAGATGTTTTATTTCTCTCACATTGTAGCTAACCTCTGCATTGTTATTAAGTGAGCTTAAGCAGACATAGAACAAAGTCCTTCCATGTTGTAAATTCATTTTAAATCTCGATAGCCAAATGCATTCTCATTAAATCATTATTTTAGGGGCTCTGTTGAGTGCCTAACATAGCAAGAAAAAGCATAAAGAGCTAGAAGTGCACCAGCCTCACTGGTTTCCCCTCTCTGCACTTGTATAGCCCCTCTAATGTGCACCACACAATTTGACACACAGGTGTGTGCCATTTCTTTTGCTGGCTAGTTACGTTGTTTGCAATAGGTTTGTATCCCAATCTAGGCAGTTACCACCGTGGGATCAGGGATCATGCTTTTTAAATCAAAAGAGCATAGAATTAAAGATGTGGAAGAGACATTAGTAATCTTAATTCTCTTCATTCTCTTCATTTTCTTGTTTCACAAATGAATAAACTGAGATCCAGACCAAACAAATAACTTGTCTTACTTAAGTTCCACAGTACATGACAATTACTTGATTCAGAAGTGTTCACGGCCAGGTGTGGTGAACAGTTTGTAATCCCAGCATTTTGCTGAAGCTCAAGGATTGCTTCAAACCAGGAGTTTGAGATCAGCCTAAGCAACATAGCAAGACCCTGTCTCTACCAAAAAAAATAAAATAAAATTTAGCCAGGCATGGTGGCATGTGCCTATAGTCCCAGGTACTTGGGAGGCTAAGGCAGGAAGGTCACTTGAGCCCAGGAATTCTAGGTTGCAGTTGAGCTAGGACCCTGCCACTGCACTCTGGCCTCAGTGACAGAGCAAAATCTTTTCTCTAAAAGAAAATGAAAGAACTTCTGTTTGGCAAAGACTTGAAGAAAGAAATTAGAAAAGAAAACTGGGAGGAAAAGGAAGTTTCCTGGGTCCTGAATTTGTTACAGTAGGTAGCTAGTCAGGTATCAGCAGAGCAGGACAGGGTTCCCCACACACACACCAGGAGTGCTGAGCAAACGTCAGGTGATGGTCAGGAGGTTGTTAACTGTTTCCCTAAAGTACTAATTGCTCACAACCAGCACCAGGGAAAGGCAGCCTCCTAATAGATAGAAAACACATGAAACTGATCAGCAGCTTCCCAATAAGATCTCAGGAGTGGGGAAAAGTAAGGCAAGATCCCGGAAGTATGCCAACATATAAAACCCCAAGTCAAGAGGTCAAGCTGTGCACTTGGTTTCTCAAGTCGTCTGCTTGACCCTCTTCCAAGTTGTATTTTCCTTCTTTTCTTTCCTTCCTTCCCTTTCTTACTGTTCTAAAGCTTTTCAATAAACTTTCACTCCTGCTATGAAACTTGCCTTGGTCTCCCCTGCCTTATGCCCCTCAGTCAAATTCTTTCTTTCGAGGAGGCAAAGTGCTGAAGTTGCTATGGACCCATATGGATTCACAGCCGGTAACTTGGAGTAACTCAGAATAATAACTCGAATCTCTTCCACTGCTAGCATTTGAGAGGCTTTACGTGAAATGTTCTAGAAAGCAATCTAAAGTCTACATTCTCATGTGTCTCTAACACACGACTTCTTAACATGCACTCCGTGAAGCACTAAACATGGTCCTGTAGTTAAACAGGTTTGGAAAGGGCTAATACTGTGCACCCATCAAACACATTTTTTCATAGAACACCTATTAACATTCTGAGAAGAATGAAACAAGTGTGTCTCAGGACTCACTTTAGAAAAAATTCTTTCTAGCACCAGAATATTTCTCAAAACAATTTTTCATCCTTGCCCATGCATTTCTTCCACTGTGTGCCACAAATCCAAGAGAGAAAGAAGCTACAGTATTTTTCTCTTTGAAAAGCCTCTCTACACCGAGCTCCCATCCTTTCCTTCATGAGTTACCTACCAACTGGATGCACCAGATGCAAACCTCAGACCACCCAGGAATCCATCCTTGCTTGGAGCTTTCCCTTTGAGAGTAGCAGGCGGAAGAGAATAAATAGGAAGGGGTCATGAACTCTGCAGCGTCATGATGGGTAACAGCTGAAAACTGATGGATTTTTCCCTAGGGAATGCCTTCTCTCCATTTTAATGATATTCATAGAACAGAGAGAATTAGGCAAGCAACTTTTTTAGTCATTTTACTTCTTGGTATCTCTTTTAGAGATAGCAAGTTATAGACCTAATTTCTTAATGAATTACATGTAGAATCAGCTATAAGCCCACTTGTCTGGTACAAGTATCAAGGAGAAATGGTTTGGAGAGACAAACTCATTTCTTAACCTCAACTAACCATTTTTAGCTGATTGATACTTCTAATTTCATTCACTTCCCATCTCTCATTTAGTAACCCAGTGGACACAGAGTCTAAATACAATTATTCTTCTGGCTTATTCTTATAGAAATGGGGTCTTCACTCCCCCACCTCAGCCAATACACACATAACCAGGCCTGGGGCTCAGCTGGAAATCCTGTGTGACAGGGCTAAGCTCTGCATTAAGAAGCAGGGGTGAGCGCTCTTACTTCTTCCACCCTTTTTCACTTTCATAGGGCCTAAAGAAAATGATAACATTTGTTTGATACACTGAAAATAAACACATGTTATTTATGACGTTATTAATAACTACTCTGGCCATTCAACCACCTCGAGGGTTGAGGAGAAACACAATACCTTGACACATCTAGAACCAATTCAAGGCATTCTTCTTAAATCACTGGGATGGACAAATTGGAGAGCTTTGACAAACCAGTATGGAGGTTCTGTGTCAAACCCAGAGTCTCTCGGAGTGTGCAGCTGACACTCATCTCAGCAGTTCTCAGCCCTGACTATGCTCACTGGGGCTGCCGTCACAAAGTACCACAGACAACGTGGCTTAAAACCACAGAAATCATCTCACAGTCCGAAATGAGGCTGCCAACATGGTCATGTTCTGGTGAGAGCTCTCTTCCTGGCTTGCAGATGGACACCTTCACACTGTTCTCAGTGGAGCGTGCTCTGATCTCTCTTCCTCTTCTTTTAAGTATCCTTGGCTTTCAAAAAATACTGATGGACAGACCCTGTGCCTTTGCATGTCAAAGCTTCAGAACTTCCATACCCCATAGGAAAGCAAGGCAGAGCACAGAGCAGCCAGCTGTACTGTGTGAGGCAGCCTCCCTGTTTTGAACCCTGAAATGTGGCTCCAGTTTCTGGAATGGAGCTTGAACTCCATTCCCCATATCTTCTGTATTAGTACTTTTTCACACTGCTTATAAAGACATACTTGAGACTGGGTAATTAATTAAAAAAAAAAAAAGAGGTTTAATGGACTCACGTGGCCAATTCCACATGGCTCAGGAGGCCTCATAATCAAGGCAGAAGGCAAAAGCACATCTTATGTGGCTGTAGGCAAGAGAGAATGTGAGCCAAGCAAAAGGGGAAACCCCTTATAAAACCATCAGATCTTGTGAGACTTACTACCATGAGAACAGTATAAGGGAAACTGCCCCCATGATTCAATTATCTCCCACTGGGTCCCTCCCACAACACTGGGAATTATGGGTGCTGCAATTCAAGATGCAATTGGGGTGGGGACACAGCCAAACCATGTCATTCTCCTCTTAGGAGACTAAACAGGGCCCGTGTGGGTATCCCCCAGGTCCATCCTCATCTCTTTCCTTGCAGAGTCACACCTCTCACCCTATGCAAGGGCTTCTCAAGTGCACTCAGCAGTGCCACAGGCCCTGCTTATGCCCCGGCCTCTCTCTGGGGAGCCTACATTCTCCCAAGTTTGATCCCTCCTACCCATCTGACCTAGACCTCTCACCTGTCATCATCTAGCAACCAAGCGTGCACTAAGCCTAAACAAAATCACTCTGTTCTTTAGGTCTCACTTTCTAACCCTCTGCTTCCATAATTCTTTCAAAGTGATTCTCTTCTTGGAAAATGAGAATGCCAAAGCTACTTAAGACCTCAAATCAGGCCCAGGCCAGCATTTACTAAAGCCAAACATGAACTTTCCCTATGGCCTAGCAATTGCATCCCTGGCATTTACGCAAGAGAAATGAGTACATATATCCACCAAAAGACACACAAAAGAATGTTCATAACCATAATAGCCAAAAACTAGAAACAACCCAAATGCTGATCAACTAGTAAATACGTAAATAAATTGTTGTATATTCATACAAAGGAACACTAACAGCAATTTTAAAAAGAAAGCACTACTGATACACACAACTGCATGATTACATTCCATGAACAAAGCCAGGCCCAAAAGCAAATGCACTGTATGATTACATTTATATAAAGTTCAAGAGGCGTAAAGTAGAAATTGACTGGAAACAGGCAAAAAGGAACTTTGTGGGGTCATAGAAGTGTCTTGCAAATTTCCCGTTTGCCTCCTCGGTAGGGTGCTGACCACGTGGTGTCTTCACATCATCCAAGGAATTAGTTCATCTTCACAGTGTGTCAAAAGACTTACTTTTTGTATGTGTTCTTAAAAATCTGTACTTGGAACCATAGGGGTCAAAAAAGTCATTGATATGTCCTAGAATGTTAGAAAATAGTGGTCAATCTCATTTTACAGATTAAGAATGCGAGACATAGGCAAAAGTGGGTATAGGAATCAGCTCTCCTCTGTCCCACTCTGATGCTTTTTCTTTTATGTCATTATACCAAAACAAACATATGATAAAATAATATTTTATCGTCTCAGAAATGGAGGGAAATATTCAAGAAAGACAAAGTCAAAGAAACTTGAGGCTCAGTTAAACAAGCGGATAATTTCCCCCTATCTAGTGACAGGTGAACTCTTTCAACTCAGGCCAGTGTACTGAATAGATTTTCACTCCCACATATTAAATGGAACTGAAACGTTGATGTTCTTCCAAAAAAAGAGAGTAATTTCTTCTTCTCAGAATGGCCACAATAATATCTTTTCAATTAAAAGTAGAATCTACTCAACTGGCACCTGGCCAAAGAGCAAATTGATTTAATTAAGACAGGAAAAATTAGGATAGACGTGGATGTCAAATGATAAAAGTTAAAATTAGTGGATTATTATATTGAGAGAGGAAAAGTTCCATTTAGGAGCTACATGTAGCTTAGTCTTCAGGTTTGTTCACAAGGCTAATGAAGCAAGTTCATGTTTTAAAACACTCCTCAGAGACTGGCTGCTGGCCAAGATTAGCTAACAGAGACTAGATTCATCTTCCCACTTAAAACAACCTCAAAAGTTGACAAGAATGTAAAATTAAATTTTTTAAGACATGGGACATAAAGCAGCAAAGGACACTCACCACTGAAAGAAGACGAATGAGATGAAACATATGATTGCTCCAGCTCACTGCCTGAAAGTTTCCAGGTCCCAGCACAGGGATGGGGAATTTGGACAGAGACCAGCAGACTCCCTGAGATAAGGAGATAGAGCTAGACGTGTGGGGAGACTGAGGCAGCTGGAGTTTGAAGGACAGAGCATTGGAAAGGAGAGTGATGCACAGAGACATAATTCCAGATATCTGCAAAGGATCTCCCCTAGTACTCAGCTGAGTACTGATCACTGCATGTGTGTGAAGAAACTACCTGGGTGGCCAGGGAAAGATCACCCAAAAGGATTAAAGGGAACAGTGTCTGGAACTTACATAGGGTGGGATTGGTGCCTACTCTTACTGGCCAACAGGAAAACCTTATGATTCTCAGGGTACTGGGTAATGTATACACAAAAGGGACTTTCATCAACAGTATGGAATAGTTAGCCCTAGGCTAAATACTTCTCTGTCCTTCAGAATAAGCCTTAAAAGCAAGACCGAAAAGTACCAAATGTTTTCAAGTAACTTCACTATACCAGTAAACAAAACTCGAGACTATTAATAGGAAGGAAAAGATATCCAGCACCCAACAAGGTAAAAGTCACAATATTTTCTTTCCCATGAAAAAAATTACCAGACAGGAAAAGAACTAGGAAAATAAAACCAAAATGAAGAAAAAGAACAATCGATCAAAACCAAAGCAAAATTGACATAGATGTTAGGATTAGCTGACAAGGCATTTAAAAGTTAGTTTAACTGTATTCCGTAGGTTCAAAATATTAAGCTGGGAAGTGAAGATCTAAAAAGATTCCAACTGAATGTCTATAGCTATATATTGCAATGTCTGAGATGAGAAATGTGCTGGATGAAATTAATTGCAAATTAGACATTACAGAAGAAAAGGTTAAGTGAGCTTGAAAACAACTACATAGAAACTATCCAGAATCAAACACAGAGAAAAGTGAATTTTTAAAATAAATGCAGCGTCAGTGAGCTGTGGGAAAGTTTCAAGTGGAATCCCTCAGTGGAGGAAGCTACGGAAATAAATATTTGAAGAAATAGTAAACAAAATTTTTTCAAACCTGATAAAAACAACAGACCACTGGGATGGTTAATTTTAAGTGTCAAATTGACTGAGATAAGGATTGTCCAGACAGCTGGTAGAACGCTATTTCTTGGTGTATATGTGAAGGTGTTTCCAAAAGAGGTTAACATTTGAATCAGTAGACTGAATAAAGATCATCCTCATCAATGAAGCTGGGCATCATCCTATCTGTTAAGGGCCTGAATAGAACAAAAGGCAGAAAAAGGATAAATTTGTTCTCTCTTTCACTGGGACATCCATATTCTCCTGCCCTCAGAGAGCAGTGCTTCTGTTTCTCAGAGCTTCAGACCCAAACTGGGACTTACACCACTGTCTCCCCAGTTCTTGAACTTTGGACTTGGACGGGGACTTACACCACTGGCTCCTTGAGTCTCAGGCTTTGGGATTTGAATTGGAAGCATACCACTGGCTTTCCTGGGCCTCCAGTTTACAGATGGTAAACTGTAAAACTTCTCAGCCCCCATAATCACTTGAGTCAGTCTCTCATAATGCATCTCTTTCTATAAATCTATGTACACCCTGTTGGTTCTTTTTCTCTGGAGAACCCTGACTAATATAGATTGTGGTACTGATAATAGTTCAAGAAAAAGAGAATTTTAAGGATGAGTTTTCTGAGTTAGTTCTAGGATTTCTGTAATTGATTCTCCAATTTGCTTAGATTTAAAGATGCTAATGGCTCTATTTACAGTAGTAAAGAGAGCACTGATAGTCCATGGTGTGAACTGTTTGTAAACATGCAATTGGAAACTCTAATCAACCACTTATAAGAAGCAAGGAATTAGGTGACTCTGTATATACGTATAACCATTTTTTTAAAATTAATGAATATAGTGAAGTTGGTTAGTTGCTCCTAATGTTACTGGACAAGGCAGTGAGTAAAAAGGATAAGTTCAGGGATTTGAATTCCTAGGTCAAGCTCTGCACAAATTACCTAAAATCCTCTATGTGTGCCCTGAAGGAGTCCCTTATCTCCTTTAGACACAGGGCTGAAATTGCTGAAAATCAAATGCAGAACCTGATCTTGTGATAGGCTGAATTGCAATCCAAGTTGAGCTCCTATCCTTGCAGGGTGACTACTATTAAAGTGAGGGCATTGGTTTGGAAAGAATTGGATCTACAGTTGTGATGGGGATGCGTGGGAAGAACCTGATGAAGCTGAAGACATCAAGTTCCTAAATGCTGATGAGTCTTTACCAGTGGCATTGGCCTCACCACTCCGAGCAGGAGGGGCCTTCTCAAACTCAGGGGCAGCACACACCCCCACCCAGTGGCAGGTTCTACCCACTCCAGTGGTATTGGCCTCTCTACCCCCAGTGGTATCTATCTTTTCACCTCAATCTGAGGGGATTAGCCCTTCATTGACTGAGGAAATGGTAATGGCTTCCCTGAGGCAGTGGTTATGGAAGAATGCAAGACAAGGTTGATTCGCCTCAAGACCCACTCCTATGAGCCCCCTTTGCTTTTAGACCTATAACTAGACTCAAGCAGGTCTCTAAAAGTGAGGTACAAGTGTGACCCATGAGGAGGTTTGTCACACCACAAAATAACTACTTGAGTTTTCCAATTTATAGAAGCAGAAATCTGGGGAACATGTGTGGTAACAGATATTGGGGGGTTAGAATAACGTTAAAAGTAACATAAAGTTTATCAACCTGAAATAACGAACAGAGACACTCTGGAAAAGAAAATGATATTTAAGAGCATTGCAATGGGAATACATGAGCCATAATAAATTATTTATATATTCAGGGAGGTTGAGGAAGACAAAGGGTGTTTTTTTATTTTTTTATTTATTTTATATATATATATATTTTTTTTTTATTGCATTTCAGGTTCTGGGGTACACGTGCAGAACATGCAGGATTGTTGCATAGGTACATACATGGCAATGTGGTTTGCTGCCTCCATCACCATCAACTATATCTGGAATTTCTCCCCGTGTTATCCCTCCCCAACGCCCTATGCCCTGCTGTCCCTCCTCTAGTCCTCCACAACAGAACCCAGTATGTGATGCTCCCCTCCCTGTGTCCATGTGCTCTCATTGTTCAACACCCACATATGAGTGAGAACATGTGGTGTTTTATTTTCTGATCTTGTGTCAGTTTGCTGAGAATGATGATTTCCAGTTCCATTCATGTCCCTACAAAGGACACAAACCGATCGTTTTTTATGGCTGCATAGTATTCCATGGTGTATATGTGCCACGTTTTCCCCATCCAGCCTATCATCAATGGGCATTTGGGTTGGTAACAGGTCTTTGCTATTGTAAACTGTGCCACAATAAACATACATGTGCATGTGTCTTTATAATAGAACAATTTATAATCCTTTGGATATATACCCAGTAATGAGATTGCTGGGTTAAATGGAATTTCTATTCTAGGTCCTTGAGGAATCACCACACTGTCTTCCACAGTAGTAGAACTAATTTACATTACCACCAACAGTGTAAAAGTGTTCCTATTTCTCCACATCCTTTCCAGCATCTGTTGTCTCCAGATGTTTTAATGATCGCCATTCTAACTGGCATGAGATGGTATCTCAAATGTGGTTTTGATTTGCATTTCTCTAATGACCAGTGATGATGAGCATTTTTTCATATGTTTGTTGGCCTCATATATGTCTTCTTTTGAAAAGTGTCTGTTCATATCCTTCACCCACTTTTGAATGAGTTTGTTTGTTTGTTTCTAGTAAATCTGTTTTAGTCCTTTGTCGATTCTGGATATTAGCCATTTGTCAGATGGGTAGATTGCAAAAAAGTTTTTCCCATTCTGTTGTTTGCCAGTTCACTCTAATGACTGTTTCTTTTGCTGTGCAGAAGCTCTGGAGTTTAACTAGATCCCATTTGTCTATTTTGGCTTTTGTTGCCAATGCTTTTGGAGTTTTAGTCATGAAGTCCTTGCCCATGCCCATGCCCTGAATGGTTTTGCCTAGGTTTTCTTCTAGGGTTTTTATGGTATTAGGTCTTGTGTTTAAGTCTTTAATCCATCTGGAGTTAGTTTTAGTGTAAGATGTCAGGAAGGGGTCCAGTTTCTGCTTTCTGCACATGGCTAGCCAGTTATTTCAACACCATTTATTAAACAGGGAATCCTTTCCTCATTGCTTCTATTTGACAAAGATCAGATGGTTGTAGACGTGTGGTGTTGCCTCCAAGGCATCTGTTCTGTTCCATTGGTCTATATTTCTGTTTTGGTACCAGTACCATGCTGTTTTGATTACTGTAGCCTTGTAGTACAGTTTGAAGTCCGGTAGTGTGATGCCTCCTGTTTTGTTCTTTTTGCTTAGAATTGACTTGGCTATGCAGGCTTTCTTTTCATTCCATATGAAGTTTAAGGTGGTTTTTTCCAGTTCTGTGAAGAAAGTCATTGGTAGCTTGATGGGTATTGTGTTGAATCTGTAAATTACTTTGGGCAGTGTGGCCATTTTCATGATATTGATTCTTCCTAACCATGAGCATGAAATGTTTTTCCATCTGTTTGTGTCCTCTCTTATTTCCTTGAGCAGTGGTTTGTAGTTCTCCTTGAAGAGGTCCTTTACATCCTTTGTTAGTTGTATTCCAAGATATTTTATTCTCTTTGTAGCAATTGTGAATGGCAGTTTGTTCTTGATTTGGCTCTCTTTAAGTCTGTTATTGGTGTATAGGAATGCTTGCGGGTTCTGCACATTGATTTTGTATCCTGATATTTGCTGAAGTTGCTTATCAGTTTCAGGAGATTTTGGGCTGAGACAATGGGGTCTTCTAAATATACAATCATGTCATCTGCAAATAGAGACAATTTGACTTCCTCCTTTCCTATTTGAATACCCTTTATTTGTTTTTCTTGCCTGATTGCTCTGGCTAGAATTTCCAATACTATGCTGAATAGGAGTGGTGAGAGAGGGCATCCTTGTCTAGTACCAGATTTCAAAGAGAATGCTTCCAGTTTTTGCCCATTCAGTATGATGTTGGCTGTGGGTTTGTTGTACATAGCTTTTATGATTTTGAGTTGTGTTCCATTGATGCCTAGTTTATTGAGAGTTTTTAGCATAAACGGCTGTTGAATTTTGTCAAAGGTCTTCTCTGCATCTTTGAGATAATCATGTGGTTTTTGTCTTTGGTTCTGTTTATATGGTGGATTACATTTATAGACTTGCATATGTTTAACCAGCCTTGCATTCCCAGGATGAAGCCTACTGGATCATGATGGATAAGCTTTTTGATTGCTGTTGCAATAGGTTTGCCAGTATTTTATTGAAGATTTTTGCATCTATGATCATTATGGATATTGGCCTGAAGTTTTCTTTTCTTGTTCATTCTCTGCCAGGTTTTGGTATCAGGATGATGTTGGTCTCATAAAATGGTTTGGGAAGGATTCCCTCTTTTTGTATTGTTTGGAATAGTTTCAGAAGGAGTGTTACCAGCTCCTCTTTATATGTCTGGTAGAATTCAGCTGTGAACCCATCTAGACCTAGGCTTTTTTTGGTGGGTAGGCTATTAATTGTTGCCTCAACTTCAGCCCTTGTTATTTGTGTATTCAGGGTTTTGACTTCTTCCTGGTTTAGGCTTGGGAGGGTGCAAGTGTCCAGGAATTCATCCATTTCTTCCAGGTTAACTGGTTTATGTGCATAGAGTTATTTGTAGTAATCGTTGATGGTAGTTTTCTCTGATGGATTTCTGTGGAATTGGTGGTGATATCTCCTTTATCATTTTTTATTGCATCTATTTGATTCTTCTCTCTTTTCTTTTTTATTAATCTGTCTATGGTCTATTTTGTTGATCTTTTAAAAAAAACAGCTCCTGGATTTATTAATTTTTGAAGGGTTTTTTGTATCTCTATCTGCTTCAGTTCTGCTCTGATCTTAGTTATTTCTTGCCTTTTGCTAGCTTTTGAGTTTTTTTTTTTCTTGCTTCTCTAGCTCTTTCAATGTTGACAATAGTGTGTCAATTTTAGATCTTTCCTTGCTTCTCATGTGGGCATTTATTGCTATAAATTTCCCTCTAGACACTGCTTTAAATGTGTCCCAGAGATTCTGGTACATTGTGTCTTCGTTCTTGTTGGTTCAAAGAACATCTTTATTTCTGCCTTCATTTCATTGTTTATCCAGTCAACATTCAAGAGCCAGTTGTTCAGGTTCCATGAAATTGTGCATTTCTGAGTTAGTTTAATCCTGAGTTCTAATTTGATTGCACTGTGGTCTGAGAGATTGTTTGTTATGATTTGCATTCTTTTGCATTTTCTGAAGAGTGATTTACTTCCAATTATGTGGCCAATTTTAGATTAAGTGCGATGTAATGCTGAGAAGAATGTATATTCTGTGGATTTGACGTGGAGAGTTCTGCAGAAGTCTATTAGGTCCACTTGATCCAAATCTGAGTTCAAGTCCTAGATATGCTTGTTAATTTGCTGTCTCATTTGTGAGACATTAGGATCAGTAGCTCTTCTTGATGCCTTGATTCTTTTACCATTGTGTAATGCTCTTTTTTGTCTCTTTTGATCTTTGTTGGTTTAAAGTCTATTTTATCAGATGAGGATTGCAACTCCTGCTTTTTTTTGCTCTCCATTTCCTTGTAAATTTTCCTCCATTCCTTTATTTTGAGCCTATGTCTATCCTTGCATATGAGATGGGTTTCCTGGATACAGCACACCAATGGGTTTTGACTTTTTAATCCAATTTGCCAGTCTGTGTCTTTTGATTGGGACATTTAGCCCATTTACATTTAAGGTTAATATTGTTATGTGTGAATTTGATCCTGCCATTTTGATGCTAGATGGTTGTTTTGCCCGTTGGTTGACACAGTTTCTTCATTGTGTTGATGCTCTTTACCATTTGGTACATTTTGGAGTGCCTGGTATCGGTTGTTCCCTTCTATGTTTAGTGCTTCTTTCAGGAGCTCTTGTAAGGCAGTCCTGGTGATAATGAAACCTCTGAGCAATTGCTTGTTTGTAAAGGAAATTATTACTCCTTTGCTTATGAAACTTAGTTTGGCTGGATATGAAATTCTAGGTTGAAAGTTCTTTTCTTTAAGGATGTTGAATATTGGCCCCCACTCTCTTCTGGCTTGTAGGGTTTCTGCTGAGAGATCTTCTGTGAGTCTGATGGGCTTCCCTTTGTGGGTAACCCAACCTTTCTCTCTGACTGCCCTTAGTATTTTTTCCTTCATTTCATCCCTGGTGAACTTGAGGATTATGTGCCTTGGGGTTGCTCTTATTGAGGAATATCTTTGTGGTGTTCTCTGTATTTCCTGGACTTGAATATTGGCCTGCCTTGCTAGATTGGGGAAGTTCTCCTGGATAATATCCTGAAGAGTGTTTTCCAGCTTGGATTAATTCTCTCTATCACACTCAGTTACACCTATCAAACGTAGATTAGGTCTTTTCACATAATCCTATATTTCTTGGAGTCTTTTTTCATTTCTTTTTACTTTTTTTTCTCTAATCTTGCCGTCTCATTTTATTTCATTGAGTTGATCTTCAATCTCTGATATCCTTTCTTCTGCTTGGTCGATTCAGCTATTGAAACTTGTGTATGCTTCACAAAATTCTCTGTTGTGTTTTTCAGCTCCATCAATTCATTTATATTCTTCTCTAAACTGTTTATTCTCGTTAGAATTTCATCCACCCTTCTTTTAAAGGTTCTTAGTTTCTTTGCATTGGGTTAGAACATGTTCTTTTAGCTCAGAGAAGTTTTTTATTACCCACTTTCTGAAGCCTGTTTCTGTCAGTTCATCAGACTCATTCTCCATCCAGCCTTGTTCCCTTGCTGGTGGGGAGTTTTGATCGCTTGCTGGAGGAGAGGCGTTCTTTTTTTGGATGTTTTCATCCTTTTTGTGCTGGTTTCTTCCCATCTTTGTGGATTTATCTCCCTGTGGTCTTTGTAGTTGTTGACTTTCAGATGGGGTCTCTGAGTAGATGTCCTTTTTGTTGATGTTGAAGTTATCTCTTTCTGTTTTTTAGTTTTCCTTCTAACAGTCAGGCCCCTCTGCTGTATGACTGCTGGAGGTCCACTCCAGATCCTGCTTGCCTGGGGATCACCTACAGCGGCTGCAGAACAATAAGGGTTGTTGCCAGTTTCTTCTGCTGTTATCTTCATCCCAGGAGGGTACCTGCCAGATGTCAGCCTGAGCTCTCCTTTATGAGTTGTCTGTTTGGATATGTGGGGGTTGGGGAGCTGCTTGAGGAGACAGTCTGTCCCTTACAGGAGCTCAAGTGCTGAGCTGTGAGCTCTGTTCTTCTGTTTAGAGCTGCTGTGTAGGTATGTTTAAGTCTGCTGCAGTGGACCTCATAACCACCTCTTTTCCCCAGTGCTCTGTCCTGGGAAGATGGGGCTTTGTTTATAAATTCCTGATGTGCTGCTGCCTTTTTTTAGAGATGCCCTGCCCAGCAAGGAGGTAGCCTAGTCACAGTATGCCAACAGAGACATTGCTGAGATGCTGTGGGCTCTGTCAAGCTTCTGTGTGAACTTCCTTGCAATTTTGTTTATATAGGTATAGTTAGAACTGCCTCTGTAATGGCTGTCTGCCTCCATAATGGCGGACCGTCTCTGTAATGGCAGACAGCCTTGGTAATGGCAGATTGCCTTGGTAATGGTGGACTGCCTTGGTAATGGTGAACTGCCTCAGTAATGGTGGACTGCCTAAGTAGCGGTGGACTGCCTCAGTAATGGTGGATGCCCTTCCCCCGCAGAGCTGAACCATCCCGGGTCCAGCTGTGCTTGCTGTGAAACTCTCAATCCAGAGCTTTCCAGATTGCTGCTTTTTGTGGGGATGGGACCCGCTCAGACAGATCACCTGGCTCCCTGTTTTAGCCCCCTGTTTTTACAGTTGAATGGGGGACTCTGTCTCCCAGGCGTCCCAGGTGCCAGTTGAAATGGCCGCCCAGATTTGTGTGAGTTTTTGTGCAGAGATCTGCTGCACCAGCTGAAACAGCTGTGATAGAGACTTGTGCTTTTCTTCCCAGGAATCTGCCTGTCTGTGGGCAGTAAAAACTTGTTTGGAAATGCAGTGATCACTCACCCTCTGTGTTCTCACTGGGAACTGCACTCCTGAGCTGTTCCTATTTGACCATCTTGGATGATCTCCGACAAAGGTTTTTAAAGGAAAATTGAGAGGGATTCCACAGTTGTTTTGATATGATTATATTTGGCCACAAGGACCAATAATAAGTGGTAACATCAGTCCAAGGTTGGACAGGCAGTGGCTGGACATATATTCTCATAGAAGTATTTTTTGTGTAATGTTATGGTAGCCTTTGTGCAAGGTTGCACTTTTTGCTGATCCTTTTTGATAGTTTTTATTATCAGGCATTTGAACATGAGAACCATTCTCTTCACAGACTTCTCCACTCTATTTGTCAAAGTTGTTTTGTTTTGTTTGTTTTTTAACATACGTGAATCCATTCTGAGTGTGACAACTTTCATAAGTTAGATCAGGCCAACTTTATTGATATGGTCCCACTAAGCAGATTCTACATTTAATGTTGCACCTCTAAGGACTAGAAAGGGAGCTAATATTTTGGTTCATTGGCTAAAATATGGATCAAAAATGGCCCTCAATGAGCAAATTAAAAATGCTGGACATGCCTTGGTTTAACATAGAGGAAGGGATTCAAGGCTTAGACAGATTGGAATGTTACAATAGAACTGTCATTTTAGATATACTCAGCCATACTCAGAGGATCCAGAAGATATGACTTTCACCACTACTGGGAGAAATAAATTTATGAGAGGAGCCCAACATCTTTGAAGATCTCTGTGATTACTCTTCTCCATAGGACAGAGCTCACAGTGGGAACTGGAATCACTAAATCTGGAAACCTAAATGCATAGAGTAATTATATCCTGGGGTGGCAGGGGCCAAGTGGCAGGACTCAACCACCAAGGCAAGATGAGTATAGTTACCATAATCAGCAGCAGAGTTGAAGCAGCAATCAGAATAGTCTGATTCACACAGACTGGGACTTTGTCTAGTTGATCATCGTGTTCCCAGAAGTGAAGTAGATAGGAAACCTACTAAATTGTCTGATCCGCATAAGCAAAACAGTTCTATGCTAAGTGAATAGAAGTCTAATTCAAATAACAAAAACAGAGTGTCAGGGCCCCTCAATCAATTCCCAGACTTGAGCCAGTTTAAAAACCCAGAACTCCTTGAGTGTAAAGGAGCCCAAGCCCCCTTGAAGAAGAACCTTAGAACACTACAAAAAATTTATTCTATTAATCTTTCTCCAAGCCTTCCCTAAAGGAACCTAGGACCTTTATAATTAATAATAACCTGGGTAATTGTGCATTTGGGGGAAGGAAATAATCAGACATTTTGGGGACTACTCAACATTGGCTCTGAACTGACACTGAATCCAGGAGACCCAAAATATTACTGTGGCCCACCAGTCAGAGTAGAGGCTTGTGGAGATCAGGTAATCAACAGAGTTCTAGCTCAGGTCCATCTCACAGTAAGTCCAGTGGATCACTGAACCCAGCCTGGGGTTATTTCCCCAGTTCCAACATGCATAGTTGAAATAGGCATAGCCACTGGCAGAATCCCCACATTTATTTCTTGACTTATAGGATGCGTGTTACCATGATGAGAAAAGCCAAGTAGAAGCCATTAGAACTGCATCTACCTAGAAAGTAAATTATAGTATACTACAGTCCTAGAGGGATTTCAGAGGTTAGTGCCACTACAAGGACTTGAAAATTGCAGGGGTGGTGTTTCCCACCACATCCCCATTTAACTTTCCTATTTGGCTTGTATAGAAGACAGATGGACCCTTGAGAATGACAGTGGATTATTGCAAGCTCAACCAGGTGACAACACTAATCATAGCTGCTGTACCAGATGCAGCTTAATTGCTTGAGCAAATTAACACATCTCCTGGTACCTGATGTGTAGCTACTGGTCTTGCAAATGCCCTTTCTCCATTCTTGTCCATAAAGCCTACTGGAAGCAGTTTGCTTTCAGCTGACAAGTCCAGCAATACACCTTCACTGTTCTACCTAAAGGGCATATCAATTCTTCAGCTCCACGTCATAATTTACTGCACAGTGATCTTGATCACTTTCTGTTCCACAAGCTAGCACACTGGTCCATTACATTGATGACATTATGCTAATTGGACATAGTGACCAATAAGTAGCAACTACTCTAGACTTATTGGTAAGACATTTGTGTGTCATAAGGTGGGAAACAAATCCAACTAAAATTCATGGGTCTTCTCTCTCAGTCATATTCCTATAGGAGTCCAGAGGTGTGGGGCATGACAAGATATCCCTTCTAAGGTAAAGGATGAATTCTTGCACATGGCCCCTCCTATAACCAAGAAAGAGGAAGAACACCTAGTGGGCCTCTTTGGATTTTGGAGTCAACATATTCCTCACTCGGGTGTGTTACTCTGGCCCATTTAGCCAAATTACCCAAAGAAATGCTTAAGCAGGGCCCAGAACAAGAAAAGACTCTAATAGGCCTAGGCTACTGTGCAGGCTGCTGGGTATATGATCTGCAGATCCGGTGCTTGAAGAGTCAGTGGCAGATAGGGATGCTATTTGGAGCCTTTGGCAAGGCCCTATAGGTGAATCACAGAACATGCCTTTAGAATTTTAGAGCAAGACTCTGCCATCATCCATAGATAACAACTCTCCTAAGAAACAGACCTTGGCCTGCTGCTGGGCCTGAGTAGAGACTGAACCTTTGACATGGACCATCAAGATACCATGTGATCTGAGCTGCCCATCATGAATTGGGTGTTATCTGACCTGCCAAGCTATAAAGCTTGGCAAGCATGGGAACACTCAGTCATCAAATGGAAGTGGCACATAAGTGATCAGGCTCAAACAAGCCCTAATGGCATAAAAATGTTGCATGAAAAAGTGGCCTAAATGCTTATGGTCCCACCCCTGTCTCTCTCTTTCACCTGCACCAATGGCCTCATAAGAGGTTCCCAACAATCAGTTAACAGAGAAAGAAAAGACTCAGTCCTGGCTTACAGATTGTTTTGCACAATATGCAGGCGCCACTCAAAAGTGGACAGCCACAGTACTACAGCCACCTTCCGGGATACTCCCAAAGAATGGTAGTGAAGGAAAATCCTCCCAGTGGGCAGAACTTTGAGCAATGCACCTGGTTGGGCAATTTGCTTGGAATGACAGTGGATTACTATAAGCTAGGAGTTACAATAAATGGACTAATATGCAATTGTATACCAATTCATGGGCTGTAGCCAATGATTTGGCTAGATGGTCAGAGACTCAGAAAAAATGTGATTGGAAAACTGATCCCAAAGATTGGAGGGAAGAGGTATGTGGATATACCTTTCTGAATGGGCAAAAAATATAAAGATATTTGTGACCCATGTGAATGCTCACCCAAGTGTGACTTCAGCAGAGGAGAATTTTCATAATCAAGTGGATAGAATGGCCTGTTCTGTGGATAGCAATCAGCTTCTTTCCCCATCCACCCCATTCATCACCCAATGAGCTCATAAACAAAGTCACCATGGTGGCAGGGATGGAGACTATGTGTGGAGTCAGCAAAATGGACTTCCGAATAGAAATGAGGACTAAAATTGCCATGAGTCTTTTCTCCTTATTTTGCTACATATATGTGTGTGTGTGTGTGTATGTGTGTGTGTGTGTGCATAAAATACCTCTGTTTTATTCCGTCTATTATTCTCTTACCATGTAACATAAGACATATTGACTTTATACAATAGTATTTAAGTATGGTTAATTTTATAGCATAGTATTTAAGTTATGAGATACCAGGGAAAGAGTAGCCATCATTCAAAGACTATCATCTCCTCTTCTGGGGAAAAGTTAGGGAATTTTCAACTGTACACAGGGTAGTCATATCATATTTGGTGTAACTATGACCTCGTTATTGTATGCATTTGGAGATTAAGTATGATTTTAAAAATGTACCTGAGTGCCAAGTTAACAATGGGTAGACTTATGATGGTTGATTTTATGTGTCACCTTGACTGCACATGAGGTGCCCAGATATTTTGTTAAACATTATGTGAGTATCTTTAGGGTGTTTTAAATGAGACTGACATTCAAATTAGTAAGCTAAGTAAAGAAAATTTCCATTCCTAATGTGCATGGGCCTCATTCAATCAGTTGAAGGCCTGGCTAGAACAAAAGGGATCATCCTCTCCTCCTGCAAGTAAAGGGGAGCTCCTCCTGCCTGGTTAAATTTGGAACTTTGGTTTTTTTCCTGCCTTCGGACTCAGAGACATCAGCTCTTGTTAGGTCTCAAGTTTTCTAGCATTTGGACTGGAACAAGACCATTGGTTCTCCTGGGTCTCCAGCTTACTCACTGCAAATCTTGAAACTTGTCAGCTTCCATAGTCTTGTGAGCCAATTCCTTATAATAAATCTCCAAGTTATCTGGAGAACCCTGACTAATACAACTGCTCAGGGAGAAAAAAAAAAGGAATGAACTGTTGATAAATGCTATGACATGAATGAATCTCAAAATAATTATTCTCAATGAAAAAATCCAGACACCCCCAAAAAGAGTGCACACTCTATTATTCCATTTCTGTAAAGTTCTAGAAAATTCAAACGAATCTATAGTGACAGAATGCAGATAAGTAGCTTCCTGGGGAGGAAGGGCAGAAAGAAACAGTTGGGAAAAATTACAAGGGATCATGGGCACTTCTAGGGCAATTCATTGTCTTGGAATAATAGGAATATGGTCATTATCTTGATTTTAGTGATGGCTTCCTTGGTATATACATATGTCAAGACTTACCAAACAACATACTTTAAAGTAATGCAGTTAATTATATGCCAATTATATCTAGAGTTTTTATCAATTAATTAATAAATAAACTTCCATGATGTTACCCTCTGCTTCCTGAATCCTACAATTGAGACTCCCTATTTCTAATAAACATGTTTAATGTAAACATAACTTAGAAATATTATGGGTTTTTTTTTTTTTAGCCAGGCAGAGTGTCTAATGCCTATAATCCCAGCACTTTGGGAAGCTGAAGAGGGCAGACCTCAGGTGTGAGGTCAGGAGTTCAAGACCAGCCTGGCCAACATGGTGAAACCCTGTCTCTACTAAAAAAAAAAAAAATACAAAAATTAGCTGGATGTGGTGGCAGGCACCTGTAATCCCAGCTACTTGGGAGGCTGAGCAGGAGAATCACTTAAACCCAGGAGGTGAAGGTTGCAATGAGCTAAGATCATGCCACTACACTCGAGCCTGGGCAACAGAGCAAGACTCCCTCTCAACAAAACAAAAAAGGAAAAAAAAAAAAAAAGAAATATTATGGGGTTTTTTTACTGCTATCATCTTAAACAAGCCAAAACTAAGATCTATTTATACAATACATCGAGAGAGAACCTGTGACCACCTACCCAATTTCTAATGAGCTCCTTTCATTCCAATGAGCCAATTAATTGAATTCTACTCAAGAATTGCTGAGCTCATAGCTTAATAATCTATTTCTCTCCAGCAGAGAACTGGAATGGTGCCAGTGTGGTCCAATATCCTACCCTTTCTCTTCCAGAAGATTTTTTTTTTAATTTCACAGCTTCTCAGGCAAAAAGGAAATACTCCACAACCAGGAAATACTCCACACTCCAGCAGGACCAGAGACCATCTGAGACCAGAGATAACATCACTGTCTGTGTCTGAGCCACACTCACCAGTCCTGGCAACCCATACCTATTTTGTACACAAGATGCCAGATGGACATATGGCAGAGAAAGTCTGTAAATTATTGTCTTTGAGACTAAAAAGATAAATGATGACAAAACTGTTGACATTTCACTCACCTAAAATCGTCATTTCCAGCAAGTGAAAAATGAATACCCCAAGGTATTCATTTGTTTGCAGTTTAATGTTTTCTATCCTTTCTATTAAAGCATTCAAGATGAAAGTTTTTTTAATTTACACAATTTTCTGGAATTTGACTACTTAGCACTTTTCGTGGAAACAACTGAGGTGATGCTTTTAAGTTTAAATCTTTACAAAATTAAATGCTTTGTTAGTTTCTTGCTGGCAATTTTTAATTTACCAATCAGTTTCTCAAACTCCAAAAGTTGTTTTTGGCCAATCAGCAGTTTGTAATTGGGAATGTACTTGCTCAATGCTCTAGAGTAGAGGAGCAACAATGCTCTTATTGATTGATTCATTCAGCAAATATGACTATATTTATATTTTATGTATTAATATATAATTGAAGCCCTTGGGATTCAGAGTGTACAGGGCTTACTTCTGTCCCTGAAGAGTTATTATTCCCTTAGGGAAAATAGGGATATGCAAAAATCATATTAATAATAAATATAGATATAAAGGTAAAATAAATTTAGTATTTGGTAAGCACTGCGAATATCATTTAGATGAACATTTCTTAAAATTTGGTCCATGAGCCACTAGCACCCCAAATAACCTAGAACTTGTGTAAAATGCAGATCCTTTGGTGCCCCTATAGATGTCCAGAATACAGATTTCTGGGGTTATTTGTATGAGCAGCTACATCTAAGAAAAATGATGTAAGTGGTATATGCAGTGTACTATAGAAACAAGCTGTTATGATGAGAGAAGTGTTTAGAAATTCAGTATTAATGAATAGGATTTTGCTAGGTATAAACTGAAAGTCAATGAATTCCATACAGTGATTCCATGTTTTAGAATGATGAAATAATGACCTCCAAAAATCTGTTCTTCCCGTAAAAGTAATGAGAATATTAGAAAATTATTAAAATCAACTTTCTAAGAACTCTAGAAATTAGTCAAAGGTTTGTAATAATCCAAGAAGTGTTTATTCAAGAAAAGTGGTTGAATCTTGGTAAGAACAAGGAGGTTTGTGGGTTTGTTTTTTTTTTAATGTACCCATATCTGATTCCTCCCACCCCTGCTCTTCAATAGCCTTGAAAACCAACAGCCTCACAATCACAGTAGTGATCAAAACCAGCCACTGAGCACCTACTGGAAGGAACAGAATATTTTAAGGTTGTCCAAAAGCCGCATCCCACTATTTGACCTGTCTGGAAGTTCCCTGGAAACCCCCACTTCCAAGGCTCATCTTTATTTGATCTGACTCAGAGGTCACGAAGTGAAAATAGCCTTTCCCTTTGCAACATCAATCAAAAATAATCAGTGGCAATTGTTTAGCATTATAACTGCCAAAGGTGACAATAACAAGACAAATAAAAAGCTGAATAGAAAACTTAAAAAGCAAATCTGGGAAATCGGATGTCCCTTTAAAGTGGGAGACTTCAACACTTCAATGGCAGTATTAGAAAGATCAATGAGGTGGAAAACTAACAAAGATATTTAGGACCTGAACTCAACATTGGACTAAATGGATCTGATAGACCTCTACAGAGCTCTTCACCCAAAAACTACAGACTATACATTCTTCTCATTGTCACATGGCACACACTCTAAAATCAACCACACAATCATACATAAAATAATCCTCAGCCAATGCAAAAGAACTGAAATCATACCAAACACATTATTGGGCCAACAGTGCAATGAAAATAGAAATCAAAACTAAAAAAAAATCACTCAAAACCATGTTATTACATGGACATTAAACAACTTGCTCCTGAATGACTTTTGGGTAAATAATGAAATTAAGGCAGAAATCAAGAAGTTCTTTGAAACTAATGAGAACAAAGATAAGACATACCAGAATCTTTGGGACACAGCTGAGGCAGTGCTAAGAAGGAAATTTATAGCACTAAATGCCCATGTTAAAAAGTTAGAAAAATCCAAGTTCACAACAACCTAACATCAAAACTAAAAGAACTAGAGAAGCAAGAACAAACCAACCCCAAAGCTAGTAGAACACAAGAAATAACCAAAACAGAGCTGAACTGAAGCAGATTGAGACATGAAAATCCATTCAAAAGATCAATGAATCCAGGACTTGGTACTTTCCACAAAATAAGGGAATATATAGGTCACTAGTTAGACTAATAAAGAAAAAAAAAAGAGAGGATCCAAATAAACAATCAGAAATGACAAAACCTCACACACACACACACACACACACACACACACACACAAAGAAAGAACAAAAAGCACTTCAGGGCAATATCCTTGATTAACATCAATGCAAAAATCTTCAACAAAATAATTACAAATTGAATCTAGAAGTACATCAAAGCTAATCCACCATGATCAAGTAGGCTTCATCCCCAGGATGCAAGGTTGGTTCAACATACACAAATCAATAAATGTGATTCCTCACATAAACATAACTAAAGACAAAAGCCACATGATTATCTCAAAAGATGCGGAAAAGGCTTTCAATAAAATTCAGCACCGCTTCATGTTAAAAACTCTCAATAAGCTAGCTATATATAATAAATACATAATATAGAATACTTTTATATAATATACACATACATATGTTTTAAAATATAAATATATAAACATATATAATTAATCATAGCCATCTAAGACAAACTCACAGTCAACATCATACTGAATGGGCATAAGCTGCAAACATTCCCCTTGAAAACTGCCACAAGTCAAGGATGCTCTCTCTCACCACAAATATTCAACAATATTGAAAGTCCTGGACAGAGCAATCAAGGAAGAGAAAGAAATAAAGAGCATACAAATAGGAAGAGAGGAATTCCAACTATCCCTGTTTGCTGATGACATGATTCTGTATCAAGAAAAACCCCATAGCCTCAACCCAAAAGCTCCTTCAGCTGATAAACAACTTCAGTAAAGTTTCAGGATACAAAATCAACCTACAAAAATCACTAGCATTCTTATATACCAATAACAGGCAGGCCAAGAGTCAATCAGGAATGCAATATAATTCACAACTGCCAAAAAAAGAATAAAATACCTAAGAATGCAGATAACCAGGGTGAAAGATCACCACAATGAGAACTACAAAACACTGCTCAAAGAAATCAGAGATGACACAAACAAAAAAAATTCCATGCTCATGGATAAGAAGAGTCAATATCATTACCATGGCCATATTGAATAACTGCCCAACTTATACACTGTTGATGGGAGAGTAAATCAGTTTGACCATTGGGGAAAGCAGATTAGAAATTCCTCAAAGAGCGAAAAACAGAACTACTATTCGACCCAGGAATCCCATTACTGGGTATATACTCAAAGGAATATAAATCATTCTACCATCAAGACACATGCAGTGAATGTTCATTGCAGCACTATTCACAATAGTAAAGACATGGAATCAACCTAAATGCCCATTGATAGCAGACTGGATAAAGAAAATGTGATACAGTAAGAAGACCCAAGATGACCGACTAGGAACAGCTCAGGATTGCAGCTCCCAGTGAAAGCGCAGAGGGTGAGTGGACACCATATTTCCAGATGGATTTTTATTGCCCACAGACCAGGAGATTCCCAGGCGGAGGAGTCCCATGGGTCGCCAGTGCAGCTGTTTTGGCCAGCACGGCTGTTTTGGCCAGCACGGCTGCTTTGCCGGCACCCTGATGTAGGGGTTCTCCGTACAAAATACACTGGTCCGGGTGCCCTTTTAGCCCAATACCGAATGGAGACTGGGGAAGGCAGATCGCCCATTCATCTGATTTAAAAAGGAACTGAAACAGGGAGCCAGGCCAGGAGATTCCTGGGCAAAAAAACCACCACAAATCTCAGCACCACTGTTTCAGCCAGCTCAGTGAGTCACCGCACGGGAAATCACACACATCCCGGTGTCTTTTCAACAGGCGACTGGAACACCTGGGAGAGAGTCAATCATTCAACTAAAAAAGAAAAAAAAAAGACTCTGAGTCAGGTTGTCAGGTGATCAGGCTCCGCTGGACCCACCCACACACACACACACACACAAAAAAAAAAAAAAAACAGCAATTGAAAACGCTCTGAGTTGAGAGTTTCATAGTAAGCACAGCTGAACCCTGGATGGTCCAGCTCTGTGGGGGAGGGGCATCTGCCATTACTGAGACACTCCACCACCATGGAGGTAGTCCACCATCGCTGAGGCACCCGCCGTTGCCGAGGTAACCCACCATTGCCGAGGCAACGTGCCATTACAGAGAGAGTCCGTCATTACAGAGGTGGGCCCCATTGCCGAGGCAGTTCTAACTACACTCATATAAACAGGACTGCAGGGAAGTTCACATGGCAGCTGGGCAGAGCCCACAGCAGCTCAGCAATGCCTCTGCAGGCAGACAGTGACTAGGCTGCCTCCTCGCTGGGCAGGGCACCCCTGAAAAAAAAAGGCAGCAGCACAATGGAAGCTCATAAATAAAGCCCTAACTGCCTGGGACAGAGCACGTGGAGGAAAAAAAAAACAAAAAAGGAGTTTATGAGTCCTGCTGCAGCAGACCTACCCAGCAACTCTGAATGAACAACGGAGCTCAGCACTTGAGCTCCAATAAAGGACAGACTGTCTCCTCAAGCAGCTCTCTGACCCCTGTATGTCCAAAGAGTCACCTCATAAGGAGAGAACAGACTGATATTTGGTGGGCATCCTTCTGGGACAAAGATAGCAAAACAAGAAACTGGTAACCGCCCTTACTGTTCTGCAGCTGCTGCAGGTGATCCCCAGGCAAGCAGGGCCTGGAGTGGACCTCAGCAGACCTACAGCACAGGGGCCAGACTGTTAGAAGGAAAACTAAGAAACAGAAATAACCTCATCATCAACAAACAGAACGTCCACTCAGAGACCCAATCTGAAAGCCAACAACTACAAACATGACTGGTGGATAAACCCATAAAGATGGGAAGAAACCAGTGCAAAAAGGATGAAAACACCCGAAACCAGAACACCTCTCCTCCTACAAGGGATCACAACTCCTCACCAGCAAGGGAACAAGGTTGGAGGGAGAACGAGTGTGATGAAATGACAGAATTAGACTTCAGAAGGTGGGTAGTAAGAAACTTCTGTGAACTAAAAGAACATGTGCTAACCCAATGCAAAGAAACTAAGAACCTTGAAAAAAGATTTGACGAAATGCTAATGAGAATCGACAAAATAAAAAGGAATATAAATGAATTGATGGAGCTGAAAAACACAACACGAGAACTTCGCGAAGCATGCACAAGTATCAACAGCCGAATTGACCAAGCAGAAGAAAGGATATCAGAGGTCGAAGATCAACTGAATGAAATAAAACGGGAAGGCAAGACTGGAGAAAAAAGGGTAAAAAGGAATGAACAAATTCTCCAAGAAATGTGGAACTATGTAAAAAGACCTAAACTACATTTGATAGGTGTACCTGAATGTGACAAAGAGAATGAATCCAAGCTGGAAAGTACTCTTCAGGATATTATCCAGGAAAACTTCCCCAACCTAGCAAGGCAGGCCAATATTCAAGTCCAGGAAATACAGAGAACACCACAAAGATATTCCTCACGAACAGCAACCCCAAGGCACATAATCCTCAGATTCACTAGGGTTGAAATGAAGGAGAAAATGCTAAGGGCAGCCAGAGAGAAAGGTCAGGTTACCCACAAAGGGAAGCCCATCAGACTCACAGAAGATCTCTCAGCAGAAACCCTACAAGCCAGAAGAGAGTGGGGGCCAATATTCAACATCCATAAAGAAAAGAACTTTTAACCCAGAATCTCCTATCCAGGAAAACTAAGCTTCATAAGTGAAGGAAAAATAAAATCCTTTGCGAACAAGCAAGTACTCAGACATTTCATCACCACCAGGCCTGCTTTACAAGAGCTCCTGAAAGAGGCTCTACACATATAAAGGAACAACAAGTACCAGCCACTCCAAAAACATACCAAATGGTAAAGAACATCAACACAATCAAGAATCTGCATCAACTAACGTGCAAAACAGCCAGCTAGCATCAAAATGGCAGTATCAAATTTACACATAACAATATTAACCCTAAATGTAAATGGACTAAATGCCCCAATCAAAAGACACAGATTGGCAAACTGGATAAAAAGCCAAAACCCATTGGTGTGCGGTATCCAGGAAACCCATCTCAGATGCAAGGATACACAAAGGCTCAAAATAAAGAGATGGAGGAAGATTTACCAAGCAAATGGAGAGCAAAAGAAAGCAGGAGTTGCAATTCTCTCTCTGATAGAATAGACTTTAAAGCAACAAAGATCAAAAGAGACAAAAAAGGATATTACATAATGGTAAAAGGATCAATGCTACAAGAAGAGCTAACGATTCTAAATATATATGCACCCAATGCAGGAGCACCCAGATACATAAGGCAAGTTCTTAATGACTTACAAAGAGACTTAGACTCCCACACAATAATAATGGGAGACTTTAACACCCCATTGTCAATATTAGACAGATCAACAAGACAGAAAATTAACAAGGATATCCAAGACTTGAACTCAGACCTGGAACAAGCAAACCTTATAGATATTTACAGAACTCTCCACGCCAAATCCACAGAATATACGTTCTTCTCAGCATCACATCACACCTACTCTAAAATTGACCACGTAATTGGAAGCAAATCACTCCTCAGCAAATGCAAAAGAATGGAAATCATAACAAATTGTCTCTCAGACCACAGTGCAATCAAGTTAGAACTCAGAATGCAGAAACTAACTCAGAACTGCATAGCTGCATGGAAACTGAACAACTGGCTCTTGAATGTTGACTGGATAAACAATGAAATGAAGGCAGAAATAAAGATGTTCTTTGAAACCAACGAGAATGAAAACAAAACGTACCGGAATCTCTGGGACACATTTAAAGCAGTCTCTAGAGGAAAATACATAGCAATAAGTGCCCACATGAGAAGCAAGGAGAGATCTAAAATTGACACCCTATCATCAAAATTGAAAGAACTAGAGGAGCAAGATCAAAAACACTCAAAACCTACCAGAAGACAAGAAATAACAAAGATCAGAGCAGAACTGAAGGAGATAGAGACACAAAAAACCCTTCAAAAAATCAATAAATCCAGGAGCTGGTTTTTGGAAAAGATCAACAAAATAGACAGACCACTAGCCAGATTAATAAAAAAGAAAAGAGAGAATAACCAAATAGATGCAATAAAAAACGATGAAGGTGATATCACCACAGATTCCACAGAAATTCAAACCATCATCAGAGATTTTTACAAGCAACTCTATGCACACAAACTAATAAACCTGGAAGAAATGGATAAATTCCTGAACACTTGCCTCCTCCTAAGCCTAAACCAGGAAGAAGTTGAAACCATGAATAGACCAATAACAAGGTCTGAAGTTGAGGCAGCAATTAAGAACCTACCACCCAAAAAAAGCCCAGGTCCAGAAGGGTTCACAGCTGAATTCTAACAGACATACAAAGAGGAGCTGGTACCATTCCTTCTGAAACTATTCCAAATAATCTAAAGAGAAGGAATCCTTCCCAAATCATTTTATGAGACCAACATCATCCTGATACCAAAACCCAGCAGAGACTCAACAAGAAAAGAAAACTTCAGGCCAATATCCATGATGAACATAGACGCAAAAATCTTCAATAAAATACTGGCAAGTCAATTGCAACAGCACATCAAAAAGCTTATCCACCATGATCAAGTAGGCTTCATCCCGGGGATGCAAGGCTGGTTCAACATACGCAAGTCTATAAACGTAATTCACCACATAAACAGAGCCAAAGACAAAAACCACACGATTGTATCAATTGATGTAGAGAAGGCCTTTGACAAAATTCAACAGCCCTTTCTGATAAAAAAAAAAAACCCTCAATAAACTAGGTATTGACAGAACGTATCTCAAAATAATAAAAACTATTTACGACAAACCAACAGCCAATATCATACTGAATGGGCAAAAACTGGAAGCATCCCCTTTGAAATCTGGCACTAGACAAGGATGCCCTCTCTCACCACTCCTATTCAACATAGTATTGGAAGTTCTAGCCAGAGCAATCAGGCAAGAAAAAGAAATAAATGGTACTCAAATAGGAAAGGAGGAAGTCAAATTGTCTCTGTTTGCAGACGACATGATAGTATATGTAGAAGACCCCATTGTCTCAGCCCAAAATCTTCTGAAACTGATAAGCAACTTCAGCAAAGTCTCAGGATACAAAATCAATGTGCAAAAATCACAAGCATTCCTATACACCAATAACAGACTTAAAGAGAGCCAAATCAAGAACGAACTGCCATTCACAATTGCTATAAAGACAATAAAATACCTAGGAATACAACTAATAAGGAACGTAAAGCACTTCTTCAAGGAGAACTACAAGCCACTGCTCAACGAAATAAGAGAGGACACAAACAGATGGAGAAAAATTCCATGTTCTTGCTTAGGAAGAATCAATATAGTGAAAATGGCCATACTGCCCAGAGTAATTTACAGATTCAATGCCATCCCCATCAAGCTACCAATGCCTTTCTTCAAAGAACTGGAAAAAACGCCTTAAACTTCATATGGAACCAAAAGAGAGCCCGCATAGCCAAGTCAATTCTAAGCAAAAAGAACAAAGCAGGAGGCATCACACTACCGGACTTCAAACTGTACTACAATGCTACAGTAATCAAAACAGCATGGTACTGATACCAAAACAAAGATATAGACCAATGGAACAGAACAGAGGCCTCGGAGGCAACACAACATATCTACAACCATCCAATCTTTGACAAACCTGACAAAAACAAGCAATGGGGAAAGGATTCCCTGTTTAATAAATGGTGTTGGGAAAACTGGCTAGCAGTGTGCAGAAAGCAGAAACTTGACCCCTTCCTGACACCTTACAGTAAAACTAATTCCAGGTGGATTAAAGGCTTAAACATAAGACCTAACACCATAAAAACCCTAGAAGAAAACCTAGGCAAAACCATCCAGGACATAGGCGTAGGCAAGGACCTCATGACTAAAACACCAAAAGCATTGGCAACAAAAGCCAAAATAGACAAATGGGACCTAATCAAACTCCACAGGTTCTGCAAAAGAAACAGTCATTAGAGTGAACCAGCAACCAACAGAATGGGAAAAAATTTTTGCAGTCTACCCATCTGACAAAGGGCTGATATCCAGAATTTACAAAGAACTAAAACAGATTTACAAGAAAAAACAAACAAGCCCATTCAAAAGTGGGCAAAGGATATGAACAGATACTTTACAAAAGAAGATATACATGAGGCCAACAAACATATGAAAAAATGCTCATCACTGGGCATTAGAGAAATGCAAATCAGAACAACATTGAGATACCATCTCACACCATTTCAAATGGTGATCATTAAAAAATCTAGAGACAACAGATGCTGGAGAGGATGTGGAGAAATAGGAACTCTTTTACACTGTCGGTGGGAGTGTAAATTAGTTCAACCATTGTGGAAGACAGTGTGGTGATTCCTTAAGGATCTAGAAATAGAAATTCCATTTGACCCAGCAATCCCATTACTGGATATATGTCCAAAGGATTATAAATCGTTCTACTATAAGGACACATGCACATGAATGTTCATTGCAGCACTGTTTACAATAGCAAAGACCTGGAACCAACCCAAATGCCCATCGATGATAGACTGGACAGGGAAAATGTGGCACATATACACCATGGAATATTATGCAGCCATCAAAAACGATGAGTTTGTGTCCTTTGTAGGGACATGGATGAACCTGGAAACCATCATTCTCAGCAAACTGACACAAGAGCAGAAAATCAAACACCGCATGTTCTCACTCATAGGTGGGTGTTGAACAATGAGAACACATGGACACAGTGAGGGGAGCACTACACACTGGGGTCAGTTGGGGGGAAATAGGGGAGAGACAGCAGGGGGTGGGGAGCTGGGGAGAGACAGCATGGGGAGAAATGCCAGATATAGGTGAAGGGGAGGAAGGCAGCAAATCACACTGCCATGTGTGTACCTATGCAACAATCTTGCATGTTCTTCAAATGTACCCCAAAACCTAAAATGCAATAAAAAAAACAGCAACTGGCTCATAAAAATATGAAATAAAGATAGACTATTTTGATTATTTCATAGAAAAAAAAAGAAAATGTGATACATACACACCAGGAAATACTATGCAGTCATAAAAAAAGAAAAAGATCATGTCTTTTGCAAGAAAATGGATGGAGCTGGAGGACACTTTAGCAAACTAATGCAGGAGTAGAAAACCAAATACTGCATGTTCTCACTTATAAGTGAGAGCTAAATGATAAGAACTCATGATCCAAAGAGGGGCACAACAGACACTGGGGCCTTCTTGAGGGCTGAGAGTGGAGGGGAGAGGATCCAAAAAAAAATAACAATTGGATACTAGTCTGAGAACCTGGGTGATAAAATAATCTGTACAACAAACACCCATGACATGAGTTTACCTACATAGCAAACCTGCACATGTACCCCTGAACCTAAAATAAAAGTTTTTCTAAAAAAATGTACAAAAACTAAATTGAAAAATTCACTAGAGGGGCTTAATAGCACATTTGAGCTGGCAGAATAAAGAATCTGTGAACCCAAAGACAGGTCAGTTGAAATTTTCTAGTCTGAGGAAAAGAAATGAAAAACAATAAAAATATAAAAAGGCTCAGAGACCTACAGAATACCATCAAATATATCCATATATTCACACTGAGACTATCAGAAGAATACAAGAAAAAAATGAATATTTGAAGAAACAATGGCTAAAAATTTTCCAAATTTGATGAAAAATACATTAATCACATCCAAAAAGCTCAATGAACTTCAAGTAGGAGAAACTCAGAGACATTCATATAAAAACACATCATATTCAAACAATTAAAAGCCAAACTAATCCATGCAGGACAGGAGACAGGAAAGGGTCTATATCAGATATGTGTAGAGTTCTAGAAAAAGTAGGGGAAGATACAGATAAAAAGCTGGATCGGATCAAACTACCACAGTAATCCTGGCTTGAAGTGATAAAGGCCTGAACTAAATAGCAGCACTGAAAATTTAAAAGAATGAATGAAGTGAAATATTATAAAAGCCAGATCAATAGACCTGAATTCTGATGTCATGGACAGTGTATAAGAAACATTCAGAATGATCCAGGCTGTCACATCTCAGGGCACTGCAGGATGATGGCAGCTCCCTCAGAAGCAGGGAATTCAGGAATTGTTGATTCAAAAAGGAAAAAAAAAAAAGATTGTGAGTTAGGATATCTGAAACTCAAAGCCCTGAACACACAAGTAGAAACCACCAGCAAAGGGTTGGAAACGTGGAACTGAGGAAGATCTGGGAAACATGGCAGTCCTGGTTTATTCCAGTTGTCCTGGCATCCCATCCAGTTTGGCATTTGTCCCAGACAACAGTGTCCCAGTTAGGGCAATAAATTGTATGGCTACCCTATCACTGAGAAAGAAGGTAAAAAGATTAGAGACAAGCCTAGAGAACAGAAAACTGGGCAATGCCCATGTATGAACAAGAGGAAAGGGGGTAAAGTTCAGTTGTGGGGACAGAAAAGCACTCAGAGAAGCAGGAGAGCGTATTCAGAGAAGTGAAAAATGGCCGTGACGGGAAAGACATGGTTTGAGGGACACCACGAGAGAAGAGCCCATCAAAAGGTAGATTACTAAAGATCCACATGTTTTTTAATTTTGTGCTTCATGGAAGTACAAGTTAGAGGATAGTTGGGTTTTTTTTAATGTTCAGCCTGTTTTTTTATTGAGGGAAAAGAGCTAATAAAGATGAAGTACTAGAAGATCAAAGTCAAAGCCAAGGTAATCAACAGAGCGTTGTCTCAGAGGATATGAGGACAAGAGGAAGGAAACCAATAAAAAGAGGAATTAAAATACCACAGAAATATTAAATAGTTAACTTTGAAAAGTCAAGGAAATTTTCTTAAGAATGGATGAAGTCCAAAAAATGTTTGCAGCAGTAAGAGGTTATAGTAACAAAAAGAGAAGAAAATGAAGGTATCATCACTCCCTGAGGGCAGAAATGGGCCTTATTTATCCAGTGTAGTTATGCCTACCCAATTGGATTCAACTCCCAGTTCTATCACCAGTTCTGTTATTTCAAGCAAGTGATTTGATCTCTCTGTGCTTCCATTTCCTCACTGTAAAAAATAATAATAGTATTATCCTCATTTTACAGGCGAGGAAATGGTGTGAGATAAAGTTTACACAAGTAATATGCTACAATAGGGTCTTATACATAGTAAATATTCAATTATTATCTTCACAGTATTGTTTGTAGCTATACTGTCATGCATGAGCAATGGAGCTCTCTAAATGTTCCATGAATGGATGAAGTTAGAATCAAGGCAATATGCTGGGAGCTAGAATGTGAAAATGTTGCTGAGGAATCAAGATCAAAAAGATGAGAATTCTAGAATTCTACAAAATGCAAAATTTAAATGATTAATAATTGAAGTCCAGTTTAGTAGGGAAGCTCCTGAAGCCAAACAGTAGGTAAGGGTGACTGGCACATGACAAGGATAGAGGGTTGGGTAGTCCTGAGGGTAAGATTAGAGCAGGATAAGTGATTATTCTTCTTCCATATTTCCATATAATGAAATGCTTTACTAATCCCCACAGTATCTGGGAGACAGCATTAGGACAGGCCATTACAAAAAAGCATTAGCCAGTTATCGAAACACACAAAACCTAGAGGAAGATGCAAAACATCTTTGCTGTCACCCTTCAGTTCATTCAGTTCACCTCAGATAGCATCTGAATTCTCTCTCTCCGTTTCTCTTTCTCTTTCTCTGTGGACTTCCTCCCTTCTCCCCCCCTTCTCTTCTCTACCCTTATCTCCTTGGCCTCTTTCTACTTCCTTTGCCTCTTTCTGAGTCCCAGCAACTCGCAGAAGAGGCAATGTTTCTGATGAGCAAGCTTCAGGACTTTTCAGTCTTTCTCCAGTTAACATGAACTGCTTCACACAGCAAGCTTTTGATATTTAATTTTACAAAGACCTCCTTCATATCTGAGATATGAAGAAATAGAAGATGAAGAAGAGAAGAAATAGAAGATACGGAGCTCATAGAAAAGCCTATTTCACCAGGTAACCGTTTTAAGCACAAAGTTTGTCTTAGTCTCTAAAATAGTATCTGAATGTGGTACCCCTAATAAAAGCTGGATGGATGAATAAATGAATAAATACAAACTTTAAAGAAAAATAGTACTGATTTGAACAATAATGACTATCAATATTTGTCTTAGTCTATTTTCTGCTGCTGTAACAGAATACCACAGGCTGGAAAATTAATAAACAATAGAAGTTTATTTGACTCATGGTTCTGGAGGCTGGGGAGCCCAAAATCAAGGGGCTGAATCTGGTGAGGGTCTTCTTGTTGTCTTATCCCATGGCAGAAGGCATCACATGGCAAGAGAGGAGGAGAGTGCATGAGACAGAAGGAAAAAGGGAGCTGAACTTGATCCTTTTATCAAGTTCCCACTCCAGCAATACTACCCTATTCTCATGACAACAGTTCCACCCTCAAAACATAATGGCCTCTTAAAGGTCCTACCTCCTGATACCACCACAATGGCAATTAAATTTCAACATGAGTTTTGGAGGGGACATGCAAACCAGAGCAACATTCATGATCATCTCATTAAGCCTTTTGTATGCTAACTCACTCTCTTCGTTAGAATGGTTACATTAAAAGTCTCAATTTTTCAATATCTCCCTATATCCACTCCCTTTGATACTACCTTCCCACATGACTTTGGACTTTACCATGTGACTTGTTTTGGCCAATGAAAAAACAGCACACTTGACAAAGTGGAGGATGTTAGGATGTCCTTGCACTGCTATGAAAAACTACCTGAGGTTGGGTAATTTATTTTAAAAAGAGATTTAATTGGCTCATGGTTCTACAGACTTTACAGAAAGCATGGTGCTAGCATCTGCTTCTAGTGAGGCCTCAGGAAGCTTACAACCATGATAGAAGGCAACAAGGAGCCAGCATGTCACATGGCAAGAGTGGGAGCAAGAGAGAGGTGGCAAAGGTGCCACACACTTTTAAACAACCAGATCTCACTTGAACTAACTGAGCAAGAGCTCACTCATCACCACAGAGATGGTGCTAAGAGATTCATGAGGGATCTGCCCCCATGATCCAATCGCCTCCCACCCGGCCCCTCCTCCAACACTGGAAATCACATTTCAACATGAGATTTAGAGGGGATAAACATCCAAACCATATGAAAAAGTAAAAAAAAAACAATTGCACATTAACTACCACTAACATAAGAATCAGCCTTAGCTAGCCTGTTAGAGGATGTGAAAAAGACAAGTGAACTATTTCTGTCAAGGTCATCCTAGACCCACTGCCACCAGCCTATTCACCAGCTGACCACAGAGATGCAGAACAGAGTCTGTCTGCAGAACCTCCCAGCTGAGCCTTTAACCCATGAGATATAATAAAGGATTATTATTTTAAACTACAAAGCTTTGGGATATCAAGTACCAGTAGTTAACTAACACACTTTGAAACCCCCAATTCCCATCTGGCTACAGCACTGGACTGACACCACTTTGCAAGGTACCATTCACATCATAATCTACATGTTGTCTGTGCAGAGCCTATATGGCCACATGCAGCAGCACTGCTGGGAGAGCACCAGCATAAGTAAAAACTCTCTCTCCTGCTTGCCCTTCACCTTTAATTATATAGGGAGAAAAGGAAAAGAATGTTAAAGGCAGCATGAGCTACCAAGATGAACTGCATTTTGCAAAAGGAAGCATTTCACCTGACTGAACATTTCCATACAAGTTTCAACTCCTGAGCATTTTAAACAGAGAGAGAGAACAATATAAATAATATGCATGTGTATATGTGTATAAATGCATATAAATCTATATACATAGATATGCATTTATATCTATACGGCTTTTAATGAATCACTTCAAGGAACATTTTGAATGTTAAAAGGGTGTGAATTTCTACACTCCTTCTATCTGGCTTTCCAGGCACCAGTCCCATCAATCTCTAAACCCTGACACCAGGCGGTTCATTGTTTTTCAAATTTACAACATTTTTCAGTCCATTGTTTTTAAACTGTCACCCTCAGTGGGTAGCTGGCACAACTCATTGCTACTCTCAGCTCCCACTGAGCTCATCACCCTAGGACTGATGTGCTAGCAAAATTTTCAGTTGACTGATCTCCAGGACAGTAAATACTCTCTGTGTGCTTCCTCTGGTGACATCATTAGTTTTGCCCTCCACCCTTCCCCCAAAAAGAAACCATTACGATTGTGATTGTCCATCCCAAACACAGATAATGAAAATGAGAAGAATTGAAAATAGAACCAATCAGTCTATCCAACCTCTCAGTGGGATGGAAGACTCACTCTCTCCCAAACATCCCAATAGTTTTATGTCACCACTACAGAAATGTCCCTAAAATTGAAGCCTCAAGCTGTCTCTTGAGAAACTATTCACTATCTGGTTCTCAGTGTAAACAGGCTTATGGGATCTGCTAAGCTCCCTTGTTTGTTTTCTGAATTGCATTATGGGCTTCATTCTTATCTCAAGAAATGTCCCAAAATGATTTTTTTCAGGGTTCTTGAAGTAATTGCTTGGGATTCAATGAACATGGAAGTCAAGTCCTACTCTCTTTGTTGAGCATTGGGTGTGATGTATGGGTAGGATCTGCACCTGGAGGAAGGAATTAGAAAACCAGAATTAGCTGACTCCCCAAACTAGGAGTGTGTCTCTGCACAAGTCACAACCATGTCTGATCCTCATGTTCCTCATCTATAAAATGAAGTTTTGGATGATTTCTAAAGCTCCTTTTAGCACTGAAACCTTATGATATTATCCATGTATTTTCCTGATTTTTCTTTTTATTACAGCAGAGTGTTTAGGATTATTTCAACATTTATGGCATTTCCATTCACTATATTTCCTTATACAAATTGTTTGCCTGTATAAACTTTCATAATATACTTTTAGTTCTCCATTCTAACTAGGGTTGGAAGGAATGAAAAATAATCAAGTGATTGAATCACTCAACAAACATTTATTGAGCACCTACTATGTGCCAGAACCTAGGCAGCAGGCTTGAGAAAATAAAATGAAAGTGATGATAATACTGGTGTTCCTAATTATTTCTCTATAAAAACATGGAGTGAAAAACTTGGTCTCAACCTCAAACCAAAGTACATATTTAGTCTAATAAAATGTTTTAATCAACAGATCACTGCATTATGCTGCAAATGGGTGGCAGGACGATGGGGACTCAGCTCCCTCCCCATGCTCATTAAAGATGTAACCGAGTGTCCCCAGGTTCTTGGGATCACTTGCCCCAGGAATGAGGAAAGGGCCCTGGTGGTGCAGTGGCTTACCATTTAAGTAAATATCAGACTCAAAGAGTTTAGCAGAAAATTACTTATTAGGCAAAGAATTTGCAGAGAACCGATTTATTAGAGAGAGAGAGACAGAGAGAGAGAAAGAAAGAGACAGAGAGAAAGGGAGAAAGGGAGAAAAAGAGAGAGCTCCCATGTTGCCGTGGGAGGGGAATCTGGAGGGGATACCCCTATAAGGAAAGGGAGAGACAGCTCCCACAGTGTTGTGGGAGGGTATCCCAGAGAGGGAAATCCGTATAGGTAAGGGAGCAGGGGAGTTTTAATCCTGAAGCTATTCCCTCCTTATTCATGTTCCTGTCCAGTGAGAGGAGTTCTTTCAAACTTCCTCTGGAGTGAGTGATCTTTGACTCTGATCCCAGATTGATTGGTTGGACCCACAACAAAGCCCCTCCTCCCGGGGCTTTTGGCAGGCTTTCTGAACAAAAGAAGCTCATCTGGAATTTTCCCTAACCCACATGCAGGAAAGTTAAATAAAGAACTTCACATTTGAAATCCCTCTAGTCCCCAGATGGGGGTGTGGATGGAGGTATGGCACTGGGAAATTCCTGCCTTTGAAACATAGGTAAATTTCCTTAACAGAGTCCCTCAATACCAGACCCAAAAAGAAGCTACAATCTTTTGCTAAAATTGTGTTCATATACACAGCCTTCAGTTTATTCTACAGAGATCATGTGAAAGTTGCATTCTGAAAGTTGTTTAAATTAATTAAAATGCCTAGCGCTGTGTCTGGTATAGGAGAGGAGAGCTATTATAATCTTTATCTTCCTTTTCCTCTTCATTTCTTTCCATCTCCTTTTCCAAAATCTGCCTTTCCTTTAACTCCTACTACTCCAATTTTACTCGAAAGAAACGCTATTGAAGCAGAATTTCTTCATCTCCACTTTCAACAATGGTGAAAGGCAACTACCTTCTTTGGTTCTAATCTGACTTCTTTCTTAGCCCTCTGCTGAGTATTTGCTTATACCAAAAATGACCTGAAAACCAAGCAGGTGACAGGAAATCTGGCAGTGTCCACAGGTTTTTGAGCGATCACATTTAAAAATTTACAGAAGCAAATGTTAACCAGGCAGCCCAATAATTCACATTGCCAGAAAAATTCTGCATCTGCTATTCACCCCCTGACAAGTTTCTTCAAGATATAATCCATTGTGACCACGTATTTACACAACAGATTTTCCTCTGGTTTTTGTTGCTTCAACTAATTAATTTAGAACACAACTTTAATCTCTAGTGCCCCTCCCCCGGAGGAACTAGGTCTGCTAGAATGAAAACCTTGCCTTTTAAAGTATAATGAGGACTCATAAGTTGTGTTGTTTAAGTCATTAGAAAAGATAATTTACCACACAGAGAAAAGAAATAACTCAAATGGCTTTAAAACAAAGTATTTGGGCCATATTTATTTAATGTGTTATTTCTAAGGGCAAAAAAACACAAAACCTTAAATTTAATTTAGTAATCTGTTAGTAGTAATATTGGTATTATTATTTGTAACTATTTAAATTTATACATTATATATATGGAAGATAAAACTATAAAAATGTGTTGTTATTAGGAATTAATATTTTCACTGACAATGAAAGAAGTAAGTGTATAATATTTTAAGTTAAGTAAAAACCCTATTAAACTGGAATTGGAAATTTCAGATGAACTTATGGGTGTTTTAATACAGATTCCCTAGCTCTTGTCTACTAAAAATGCTTGAAAATAATAACAGCCCAGTAATGAGCTTACTGACCAGAATTGGGATTTAAATATTATATACCATTAAAAGGAACCAGGACTCCTTGGAGGAAAAGCTTATTCCATAGCTAAGAAGGGAAGTAAAGGACCTCTTTAAGGAGAACTACAAACCACTGCTCAATGAAGTAAGAGAGGACACAAATAAATGGAAAAACATTTCATCCTCATGAATGGGAAGAATCAATATCATGAAAATGGCCATACTGCCGAAAGCAATTTATAGATTCAATGCTATTCCCATGAAACTACAATTGACATTCTTCACAGAATTAGAAAAAAACACTTCAAAATTCATATGGAACCAAAAAAAGAGCTCACATAGTCAAGGCAATCCTAAGAAAGAAGAACAAAGCTGGGGGCATCATGCTACCTGACTTCAAACTATCCTACAAGGCTACAGTAACCAAAACAGCATGGTATTGATACCAAAACAGACATATAGACTAAGGGAACAGAATAGAGACCTCAGAAATAAGACTACACATCTGCAACCAACTGATCTTTGACAAACCTGAGAAAAACTAACAATGGGGAAAGGATTTTCTGTTTAATAAATGGTGCCAGGAAAATTGGCTTGCCATATGCAGAAAACTGAAATTGGACCCCTTTCTTAGACCTTGTACAAAATTAACTCAAGATGGATTAAAGACTTAAATGTAAAACCCAAAACCATAAAAATCCTAGAAGAAAACCTAGGCAATACCTTTCAGGACATAGGCATTGACAAAGACTTTATGATGAAATCACCAAAAGCAATTAAAACAAAAGCTAAAATTGACAAATGGGATTCAATTAAACTAAAGAGCTTCTGCATAGCAAAAGAAATTATCATCAGAGCAGACAGGCAACCTACAGAATGGGAGAATATTTTGGCAATCTCCCATCTGTCAAAGGGCTAATATCCAGAATCTACAAGGAACTTAAAGAAGTTTACAGGAAAAAAACAAACAACACAATCAAAAAGTGAGCAAAGGATGTGAACAGACATTTATGCAGCCAACAAACCTGAATAAAAGCTCAGTATCACTGATCATTAGAGAAATGCAAATCAAAACCACAATGAGATACCATCTCACATCAGGCAGAATAGCAATTATTAAAAAGTCAAGAAGAAACAGATGCTGGCAAGGTTGTAAGGAAATAGAAATGCCTTTATACTGTTGGTGGGAATGTAAATGAATTCAACCATTGTGGAAGACAGTGTGGTAATTCTTCATGGATCTAGAACCAGAAATACCATTTGAGCCAGCAATCCCATTACTGGGCATAAATCAAAGGAATATAAATCATTATATTATAAAGATACATGCACACATATGTTTATTACAGCACTATTCACAATAGCAAAGACATGGAACCCACCCAAATGCCCATCAATGATAGACAGGATAAAGAAAATGTGGTACATATGGAACACTATGCAGCCATAAAAAGAA
This sequence comes from Sapajus apella, assembly GCF_009761245.1. NCBI lineage: Eukaryota > Metazoa > Chordata > Mammalia > Primates > Cebidae > Sapajus > Sapajus apella. The sequence goes on from NW_022436942.1 coordinate 18,542,293, forward strand.
ATGAGATTATGTCCTTTTGACAGATATGGATGAAGCTGGAAACCATCATCCTCTGCAGACTAACACAGGAACAGAAAACTAAACACTGCATGTTCTCATTCATAAATGGGAGTCGAACAATGGGAACACATGGACACAGGGAGAGGAACAACACACACCAGGGCCCATTGAGGGCATGGAGTAAGGGAGAGCATTAGGAAAATAGCTAATGTATGTGGGGCTTAAGACCTAGGTAACAGGTTGATAGGTGCAGCAAACCACCATGGCACACATATACCTATGTATCAAACTTGCACATTCTGCAGAGTATCCCAGAACTTAAAGTAAAAAAAAAAAAAAAAGAAAAAAAAAAAAGAAAAAGCTGATTCCAGGCCTGGGGAATGAAATATATAAGATAAGCTTGAAGCATTTTGTGCTCCAGAAAGTAAGAAAGCTATCAAAGTTTAATGAGACTCTTCAAAAGGTCTTAGAAAGCAGCTTAAAGGGGCTTCAACTGGCCAGAGATGGAACAATTTGAGCATCAAAATGAATAATGATTGTGATTCGTTGGAATATACTGAATATATAAAAATCCATGATGAATCTTTTTTTAAAGACAAAAGAAAATCTCTTTAAAGAGAATGAATTTAGAATTCATCTTGCCTTTCTTATTAAAAAAAAACTATATTTCAGAACACGAAATAGTTCTAGTTTAGGTAGAAAAAAAACTCTATAGATGAATTTCAACTAATAAATGTAGCAAGAACTACTGCATTAGAAAATCACCAGTTTGCAATCCCTAATAAAATAATTGTTTAAGCAACCTTTAATAGTCACTAAAGACAATTAGATGAAAGGATAACAATAACTGTGCCAAAGTAACAAACCACTGATTTGAAATAAGCATAAGTGAGTGATGGCAGGAGCAGGGTGCAGCTTTATTACAGAATTACCAGGTGATCACTCTTAGCATCCCTAAAACTGGAAAGCAACATGTACTTCTGATTCATTGTAATATGGAGTACTCAGCTCTATCTATGAAATATCCTTGTTGAAATTGTTGAATCTGAACTTAATCAATTCTCTAGCTCTAACTTCCAATTCATGGGAAATATAAGGGAAAGACGAATAGGTTAAATGACATCATTTGGAAGCAACCAAACAAATCCAGAATAAGAAGTATTCTACATGATAAATGACCCGGTCTTCAACATTTTTATGGCATGTGTTAAAAAGGAGTAGCGGCGGTAAGAATACTTTTATAGATTAAAAGGAGTCAGGAGGCATGGCAATCAAATGTGTGTACCTTATTTGCACTCTTATTCAAACAAACAAATTGTTTTAAAAAAGGACACTTTGAGGAAATTCAAGTATGGACTGGATGTTAAATAATATTATAGAAATATTGCTAATATTTTTAGGTTCTACAATAGTATAGTGATTATGAGGAAAATGTCCTTATTTTTAAAGATGTGTAAATGTGAGGGACTTCCACCAAGATGGCCGAAAAGGAACGGCTCCAGTCTGCAGTTCCCAGCGAGAACATGCCAAATGAGTGATCCACATTTCCAACGGAGGTACCAGGTTCATCTCACTGGGGCTGGTTAGACAGTGGGAATGGCCCAAGGTGGGCAAGCCAAAGCAGGGTGGGGCACTGCCTCACCCAGGAGGCACAAGGGGCTGCAGAACTCACTCCCCCAGCCAAGGGAAGCCATAAGGGACTCTTCCAGCACTCTGGCTCAGATGCTACACTTTTCCCACAGTCTATACAACCCACAAACCAGGAAACTTCCGCCAGTGCCTACAACGCCAAGCTGAAATCCACTGGCTTGAAACTCTCACAGCCAGCACAGTAGCCTGAGCTCGACCTGGGGCAGTTGAGCTTGGTGAGGGGAGGGGTGATTGCCATTTCTGAGGTTCTGGTAGGGAGTTTCAACATTGCCTGTGTAAACAAAGCCACAGGGAAGGTTACACAGCAGCAGGGCAGAGTTCAGCATGACAGCGCAGAGAGGCCTCTGCAGGCAGACTGTCAAGTAGATTCCCTTCTTGCCGGGCACGGCATGTCAAAGAAAAAAAGACAGCAGCCCATCAGGGACTTACAAAGCCCTCACCTCCCTGGGACAGAGCACCTGGGAAAAGGGGCTGTTATGGGTTCCACTTCAGCAGACTTAAGCATCCCTGCCCAGCAGCACTGAAAGGAGTAAGGGATCACCCACCCCAGTGCTTGAGCTCCGTTAAGGGACAGAGGGACAGGCTGCCTCCTCAAGTGGCTCCCTGAATCCCCACCACCCCATGTATCATAACTGGGAGGCATGTTATACAGCAGAGCTCTGGCTGACATCTGGCAGGTACCATTTTGATACAAAGCTGCCAGAGGAAGGAACACTCAGCAATCTTTGCTGTTCTGCAGCCCCTGCAGGTGATTCCCAGGCAAGCAGGGTCTTGAGTGAACCTCCAGCAAACTCCAGCAGACCTGCAGCAGAGGGGCCTGACTATTAGAAGGAAAACTAACAAGCAAAAAGAAACAGCTTCAACATCAACAGAAAGGATGTCCACTCAGAAACCCCACCCAAAAGTCCCCAACTTCAAAGACCAAAAGTAGATAAATCCACGAAGATGGGAAGGAGTCAGTGCAAAAAGGTTAAAATTGCCAAAAGCCAAAACGCCTCTTCTCCTCCAAGGGATCACAACCCCTCACCAGCAAGGGAACAAAATGGAATGGAGAATGAGTGTGACAAATTGACAGAAGGAGGCTTCAGAAGGTGGGTAATAACAAACTTCTCCAAGCTCAAGGAGCATATTCTAATTCAATGCAAGGAAAGTAAGAACCTTGAAAAAAGGTTAGACAAAATGCTAACAAGAATAACCAGAATGGAGAAGAATATAAACAACACGATGGAGCTGAAAAACACAGCACGAGAACTTTGTGAAGCATATACAAGTTTCAATAGCCAATCAAGCAGAAAAAGGATATCAGATATTGAAGATCAACTCAATGAAATAAAGCCAGAAGGCAAGATCAGAGAAAAAAGAGTGAAAAGAAATGAACAAAGCCTCCAAGAAATATGGGATTCTGTGAAAAGACCAAACCTACGCTTGATCAGTGTACCTGAAGAGGATAGGAAAAATGAATCCAAGCTGGAAAACACTTCAGGATATTATCCAGAACTTCCTCAACCTGGCAAAGCAGACCAACATTCAAATACAGGAAATACAAGGAACACCACAGAGATACTCCTCAGGAAGGGCAACCCCAAGGCACATAATCGTCAGCTTTACCAGGGTAAGAAATGAAGGAAAAAATGCTATGGGAAGTCAGAGAGAAAGGTTGGGTTATCCACAAAGGGAAGCCCATCAGACTCACAGCAGATCTCTTGGCAGAAACACTACATGACAGAAGAGAGTGGGGGCCAGTATTCAACATCCTAAAAGAAAAGAACTTTCAACCCAGATTTCATATTCAGCCAAACTAAGCTTCATAAGCACAGGAGAAATAAAATCTTTTATGGACAAGCAACTGTTGAGAGATTTCATCACCACCAGGCCTGCCTTACAAGAGCTCCTGAGGGAAGCACTAAACATGGAAAGGAACTACCAGTAGCAGCCACTGCAAAAACATACCAAACTGTAAAGACCATCAACACTATAAAGAAACTGCATCAACTAACAGGCAAAACAACCAGCTAGCATCAAAACGGCAGGATCAAATTCACACATAACAATATTAACCTTAAAAGTAAATGGGCTAAATGTCCCAATCAAAAGATACAAACTGGCAAATTGGATAAAAAGTCAAGACCCACAGGTGTGCTGTATTCAGGAAAGCCATCTCATGTGCAAAGACACACGTAGGCTCCAAATAAAGGGAAGAAGGAAGATTTACCAAGCAAATGTAGAGGAAGAAAAGCAGGAGTTGCAATCCTAGTCTCTGATAAAATGGACTTTAAACCAACAAAGATCAAAAGAGAAAAATAAGGGCATTACATAATGGTAAAGGGATTAACGCAGCAAGAAGAGCTAACAATCCTAAATATATATGCACCCAATCCAGGAGCACCCATAAAGCAAGTTCTTAATGACTACAAAGAGACATAAACTCCCACACAATAATACTGGAGACTTTAACTGTCAATACCAGACAGATCAATGAGACAGAAAATTAACAAGGATATCCAGGACTTGAACTCAGATCTGGACCAAGTGGACCTAATAGACATCTACAGAAATCTCCACTCCAAAACCACAGCACCACATCACACTTACTCTAAAATTGACCAGATAATTGGAAGCAAAATACTCCTCAACAAAGGCAAAAGAATGGAAATCATAACAAGCTGTCTCTCAGACCACAGTGCAATCAAATTAGAACTCAAGATTAAGAAACTCACTCAAAACCTCACAACTACATGGAAACTAAACAACCTGCTCCTGAATGACAATTGGATAAATAATGAAATGAAAACAGAAGTAAAGATTTTCTTTGAAACCAATGAGAATGAAGACACAATGTGCCAGAATCTCTGAGACACATTTAAAGCAGTGTCTCGAAGGAAATTTATAGCAATAAATGCCCACCAGAGAAGTGAGGAAAGATATAAAATTGACACCCTAACGTCATGATTAAAAGAACTAGAAGAGCAAGATCAAACAAACTCAAAAGCCAGCAGAAGGTAAGAAATAACTTGAGATCAAGAAATAACTTAAGATCAAAGCAGAACTGAAGGAGATAGAGACATAAAAACCCTTCAAAAAAATCAATAAATCCAGGAGCTGGTGTTTAGAAAAGATCTACAAAATAGATAGACCGCTAGCCAGATGAATAAAAAAGAAAAGAGAGAACATTCAAATAGATGCAATAAAAAATGATAAAGGGGATATCACGACTGATCCCACAGAAATACAAACTACCATCAGAGATTACTGCAAACACCTCTATGCACATAAACCTGTAAATCTAGAAGAAATTGATAAATTCCTAGACACTCACACCCTCCCAAGACTAAACCAGGAAGAAGTTGAATCCCTGAATAGACCAATAACAAGGTCTAAAGTTGAGGCAGCAATTAATAGCCTACCAATTTAAAATAGTCCAGGACCAGATGGGTTCACAGACAAATTCTACCAGAGGTACAAAGAGGAGCTGTTCTACCAGAGGTACAAAGAGGAGCTGGTACCATTCCTTCTGAAACTATTCCAAACAATACAAAAAGAGGGAATCCTCTCTAACTCATATTATGAGACCAACATCATCCTGATACCAAAACCTGGCAGAGATACAACTAAAGAAGAAAATTTCAGGCCAATATCCATTATGAACATAGATGCAAAAATCCTCAATAAAATACTGGCAAACTGATTGCAACAGCACACCAGAAAGCTTATACAACATGATCAAGTTGGCTTCATCCTAGGGATGCAAGGCTGGTTCAACACTTGCAAATCTATAAATGTAATCCATCACATAAACATAACCAAAGACAAAACCCACATGATTATCTCAATAGATATACAGAAGGCCTTAGACAAAATTCAAGAGCGCTTTATGCTAAAATCTCTCAATAAACTAGGTATTGGGGGATCGTATCTCAAAATATTAACAGCTATTTATGACAAACAGCCAACATAATACTGAATGGGCAAAAACTGGAAGCATTCCCTTTGAAAACTGGCACAAGGCAAGGATGCCCTCTCTCACCGCTCCTATTCAAAATAGTATTGGAAGTTCTGGCTAGGGCCTTTAAGCAAGAGAAAGAAATAAAGTGTATTCAAATAGGAAGAGAGGACATCAAATTGTCCCTGTTTGCAGATGACATGATTGTATATTTAGAAAACCTCATTGTCTCAGCCTAAAATCTCCTTAAGCTGATAAGCAACTTCAGCAAAGTCTTAGGATACAAAATCAATGTGCAAAAATCACAAGCATGCCTATACACCAATAACAGACAGAGAGCCAAATCATGAATGAACTCCCATTGACAATTGCTACAAAGAGAATAAAATACCTAGGTATGCAACTAACAAGGGATGTGAAGGACTTCTTCAAGGAGAACTACAAACCACTGATCAAGGAAATAAAAGAGGACACAAACAGATGGAAAAACATTCCATGCTCATAGTTAGGAAGATGAATATCGTGAAAATGGCCATACTGCCCAAAGCAATTTACAGATTCAATGCTATCCCCATCAAACTACCAATGACCTTCTTCACAGAACTGGAAAAAACCACCTTAAACTTCACATGGAACCAAAAGAGAGCCCATATAGCCAAAGCAATTCTAAGCAAAAAAAAAAAAAAACAAAGCTGGAGGCATCATGCTACTTGACTTCAAACTGTATTACAAGGCTACTATAATGAAAATAGCAAGATACTGGTACCAAAACAGAGATATAGACCAACAGAACAGAACAGAGGCCCTGGAGGCAACGCCACACATCTACAACCATCTGATCTTTGACAAACCTGACAAAAACAAGCAATGGGGAAAGGATTCCCTATTTAATAAATGGTGTTTGCAAAACTGGCTAACCCTATGCAAAAAGCTGAAACTGGATCCCTTCCTTACACCTTATACAAAAATTAACTCTAGATGGATTAAAGATTTAAACATTAGGCCTAACACCATTAAAACTCTAGAAGAAAACATAGGTAATACCATTCAGGACATAGGCATGGGGAGGACTTCATGACTAAAGCACCAAAAGGAATGGCAACAAAAGCCAAAATAGACAAATGAGATCTAATTAAACTTAAGAGCTTCTGTACAGCAAAAGGAACTATCAATAGAGTGAACCAGCAACCAACAGAATGGGAAAAAATTTTGCAAGTTACCCATGTGACAAAGGGCTAATATCCAGAATCTACAAAGAACTAAAATTTACAAGAAAAAAACAAACAACCCCATCAAAAAGTGGGCAAAGGATATGAACAGACACTTTCAAAAGAAGACATTTATGCAGCCAACAAACATATGAAAAAAAGCTTATCACTGGTCATTAGAGAAATGCAAATCAAAACCACAATGAGATACCACCTCAGGTCAGTTAGAATGGCAATCATTAAAATATCTGGAGACAACAGATGCTGGAGAGGATGTGGAGAAATAGGAATGCTTTTACACTGTTGGTGGGAGGGTAAATTAATTCAACCATTGTGGAAGATGGTATGGCGATTCCTCAAGAATCTAGAAATAGAAATACCATTTGACCCAGCAATCCAATTACTGGGTATATACCCAAAGGATTATAAATCATTCTATTACAAAGACACATGCACATGTATGTTTATTGCAACACTGTTTACAATAGCAGAGACTTCGAACCAACCCAAATACCCATCAACAATAGACTGGATAAAGAAAATGTGGCACATATACACCATGGAATACTATGCAGCCATAAAAAGGTTGAGTTCATGTCCTTTGCAGGGACATGTATGAAACTGGAAACCATCACTCTCAGCAAACTGACACAAGAACAGAAATCCAAACACTGCATGTTCTCATTCATAAGTGAGTGTTAAACAATGAGAACACATGGACACAGGGAGGGGAACATCACATACTGGGCCCTGGGGGGTGGGGGGCTAGGTGAGGAATAGCAGAGAGTGGGGGAATAGGGGAGGGATGGCATTAGGAGAAATATCTAACGTAGATGACAGGGCAATGGATGCAGCAAACCACCACCATGGCACGTGTATGCCTATGTAACAAACCTGCGTGATCTGCACATGTACCCCAGAACTTAAAGTATAATTTTAAAGCGATACATAAATGTATTGAACTATTGAAGCACCCTGGATATGCTTTAAAATTCTTCAACCAAAAAACAAAAATAAAAACAAATATGATGATATGTTAATAACTATTTAAGATGAGCATACAGAGCTTCATTATACTATTTTCAACTTCTATATGTGTTTGAATTTTCTCATAATAAAAAATGTTCTTCAAATATAAAGAAAAACAAAGCCCCTTACCTCCTAGAGAGTATCTCATGATAGCTACAATTATTTTTGGCATAGTGAAATAACTGTTAGTCTCCAGAATCACTATACAAATGTTTGAAGTCTTAATCCCAAAGTGAATATTTTGGTATTACCTATTGTTGATTTTCCCAAATTGGTATTAAATTTCTTCTGAAGTCTTCCTCCTCTAAGATCTATATTAGCTGCCACCTGCTCCACTAAACCTATTTATTCATTCATTTAACAAATAACTATTAGATGATTTAACATGCTGAATCCTGTCCTAGACACAGGAGATACTGTGGAAGCAATAAAGACAATTCTTGACTCTGTGAGCTAACAGTCTACGTGACAGAGACAGATAAATAGGAAATTACAGTGTACAAAGACGCATGCTATAATAGGGGAACTGAAGGGTACCATAGGAGAGGGATCTAACCCAGTCTGGAGGGGTTAGACTTGTGAACTGAGACCAGACCAGCCAGTAGAAGTGGACCAGGGGTCAAGAGACCAAGAGCAGCCTAGGCAGAGGGAACTGCATGTGCAAAGGAACAGAAGTAAAAGAGAACATGTCCTAGTCTTGGAATTTTTGATGGTTAATTTTGTGTGTCAACTTGACAGTGCCATAGGATGCCCAGATATTCAATCAAACATTATTGTGGGTGTATCTGTGAGGGTGTTTCTGGATGAAATTAACATTTGCATTGAGGGACTGAATAAAGCAGATTACCTTCCCTGATGTGAGTGGGTTTCATTCAATCAAATGAAGACCTGAATAGGAAAAAAAAAAAGGCTGATCAAGAGGGAATTCTGCCAGCCAGACTACTTGAACTGGAATATTGTCTTCTTCTGCCCTTAGACTGAAACTTACAACCATCTGTCCTAGGTCTCCAGCTTGCCAACTGCAGATCCTGGGACTTCTCAAACTCCATAACTGTGTAAGCCAATTCTTTATGTGTGTACACACACACACACACACACACACACACACACACACACACACAGTTCTGTTTCTCCGTAGAATCCTAACTAACCTGGAACTGAAAAAAAGGTTTAGTAGGGCTAGCCCATGAAGTCTGTGTTTTGGAATGGGGAAGGCAGAGGGAAGGAGAGAGATTTAGTTAGAAATTTAAGGCAGAGTTCTCGTACTAAACACTTTGTCACAAAGGGAATGAAAAGCCACGGCGGTATTTTAATCATGAGATTAATGTGATCAGATCTGCATTTAAGAAAGACTATGTTAGCTGTTAATGAAGAGTAGACTAGAGTGGGCAAGACAGTGTCGGGGAGACTGGTTAGGAGGTTGCTGCAATACCCCAGCCAATAGGTTCCCTTCATAGCACTCTCATCAAGGCACTCTGAAGCTCCTTTATGGCCTTTATGCTTTCAGCTTGAAATCCTGTTTATTCTCTCCCCTTCCGGAACAAGCTCCTTAAAGATGGAAACCATGTCTCACCTTTATTACTCCCACACAGCTTAGTAATAGCAGTCATCACTTAACACATTACATTCCAGGCACTTGTATACATAGTGTCTAATTCTCAATAACCACACAAGCAGGGCAGCTATTATCTCCATTTAACAAAAAGTATATCAAAATTTAGAAATATTAAGTTCTGGCCCAGACCCAGAGAGCTGATAAATGGTGGGGCTTGAATTCCCACCCCAGTCTGTCCTGCTCCAGTTCTTACATTCTTTCTACCATATCATGCTTTTCCTAAATAGTGTCTTTTATCTTGTATATGATCAATAAGTGTGTGCACAATTGAGTTACAAGATGTCTGAGTCCATTCTTATTAAACCATAGACGTGTTCTTACAATGCATGCGTGTCTACAGACAAATGGGAAAATGTCAGCTACACTTCAGTTTTTTAACTTCTAAAGTACTCTATAACTGGACCTTTTTATTCTTATAATGAATGTGCAGGTACATTGGGCTTTGCCATAAATGGTCTAAGTAGTGAACTGACCAGCAGATTACAGGAAGAGGAGGAGGATGCTGGAGGCAGAGAGGAGAACCAAGGCCAGCCCAGAGCATCAGCAGCAGGTCCTGATGCAGTCCAGGAAGAAACATTAAAGGCTGGCATCACTCTCCACTTAATCTATAATGTGGCCGGGCTGCAACCCCAGTGGTTTTGAGAAACAAGAATCAGCAGAATTTTGCAGCTTTAATAGAATGCATAAGCAACTAAAAGTTTCAGAGAAGTCTTCGCTTCATTACTTCAGCAGTCGTATCCTGACCTTGTGGCTGCTCTTTGTAAAAACACTTTTATGTTTTCTCATATAAGTAGAATTAACATTTTTCCCTCCATGACATGAACTCATGGTAGATGAGTGCTTTAGTAGTTTGCAAGTAGTTTTTCAATGTCACATTTCTATAACAGTGTTATGGAACAAAACTAATTGGTGTCTGTATTGAAGGCAATTCTATTCACAGCAAGACAAATTGGATTTCTAAACTGTGATTTCCATTGTGTTACCTCTGTGTATCATGAAAGTTATCTCGATGTGCACAGCAGTCAGGCTACTTACTAATACAGTGAAGTCCAGCTTTATGCTGAATCCATCATCTCTGTCTCCCCGTGAGAGTGAACAGAAGCACAGCAGAAGCATAATTGTTGACCACCATCTAATAAAAGGGGTTAATGAGGATATACTACACTAAATAAAAGTGTGAACATTCAAAGACTAAAAGAAAATAATCCATTCTCTAAAAGGACGAGACACCACTATGAGTTATCCAGTCTGCCACCGTGGACTTTTGTGTGTACATGAGGATTTTGTCTCTTTTTTGCTTTTTTAGTAATATTTTTTAGAGATACACATACACATAAGTACCATTTTAGAATATAAGCCACCATCAGTAAAAACAGTCTTATCTTGTAATTTGTAAATTTGGACCCTGCTAATCTTAACTTTTAATAAATTGGGCAGCACTGTCATAATTTATGAAGAAAAGATTTGCTAAGTGAATTAATGGGGTAAAAAATGTTATGGAAATAAGATAAAAAGCTTGAATGTTCACACCCTTATAATTAAAAGACAATAAAGTTGAGAAGCATGGATTCTAGAGCCAGTCCACCTGAGTTAGAATCCTGCCCCCACCACTATCATGACCTTGGACATATTACTTAACCTCATCATGCCTAAATTTTCTTATCCATGAAATGGAGATATTATGTTGGTGCAAAAGTAATTCAAGTTCTTGCCATTAAAAGTAATGGCAATATAATAGTGTATTCTTCATAGTAGGTTGTCATAAAAGTTATAGTTAATAATACACTTGGAAAAGTTCCTGGAACACAATAAGCACTCAGTGGTACAAGCTATAATTATTATTATTATCTAGAATCATCGTTATTTTAACAAAGTGATAAACTAGTTAAAACAGTTTTATCATACTGAGTCAGTCCAGCAGATTTCCTTAGAATCTTTAGCAGATTCTAGTAATTCTTTATTGTGTGGCTTCATTTACATTATTAGGTATCTCTGAAAGAAAGAAAACTGCATTCCTTTAAAAAAAAAAAACTCTCTCTCTATAGTTTCCCTACAGTTATTTTATACTGGTGTCTAAAGTCAACCTAGACTGCTCAACCAGTGTCAGAGCCTTGTTCCTTTGTGTTCAGCCAAATCCTTTCAGGATCTTGGGAAATTGCACCACGTGCAACATCCCCCACTGCAAGGATATAAGATAAAGTTCCTTTGTTTGTGGCATGGGTCACTTATGTATATTGGAAATCATATTTATATCTTCTTTGTTAAATGCTGAATGGAAAAGAGAGATTATACGTTACTGTTTCAGAAAGAAGTACAATAGAAGAATGAATTTTTAAAAGTAATATTGTGCTAGTTCACAATAATTACACAGTGTAATAATTACATAAAATGTAGTTTCGCTGCTTATATACTCTATTAAAGGTGCAAAATTCTGCTGATCCTTGTTTCTCAAAGCCACTGGGGCGACAGTCACATAATTACACAAAGTGTAGTTTTTCACAAGCAGCAAGTCAAAGCAGCTATATTCAATATTTTATGTCAGTATAAAATTTCCCAATGATTTGTCCTAAAATTTGGAGTTTTATCTTTAACTAAACTGTTATTTTCTTGGGCCAAGAATGCATATTATTCACTCATGTAGTAACTAGCAAACACAGAGTGTGCAATAAATACTCATTGGCTTGAATGGGCACATAGCACAGCCCTGGGCTCACAGACACACTCAAATATTTTTAAATGAACAAACTAGAGGAAAGTTAATGTAAACCGGTTCCAGGTGATCTGCCTTCCAGGTTGTAATCAAGTTTAAGAGAGAGACAAGAATAAAGGACAAAATGGATACTATCCCTAAGTGATACACAGATATATATCTGATACATACGTTCACATACTCATCCTGCAGCAATCTCAGTTATTAGCATTCAAAAGTGACAGGAACTTCAACTATAAATGAAAGATCCATAATTTATATAGATAATGACAATAAAAAACAAATCGCTTTGGATCAAAGCCACCATTTAGAACGTCCTTGATTCGTTCTGGAGGCAGAAAATTTCCCCAAAGCCTTCAGGCAGCTTGGGCTTTGACATTTGATAAAAACAAAAGAAGTTTCTGAAATGTCCACTGGGATCTGAACTATTGTATTCCCACTGACCAAATTCAAATGCAGGGTAACCACATGTCAGCATCATTTCTCATCACCAGACCTGAATGCTGAGTTCATCTTCCCATGTGACTTTATTATTGTTATCTTTCAAGACAGTCTCCAGTTCTGGATACTGTAAAGTTCTAGATTAAGGTGCCAACAGGTTCAGTGTCTGGCAAGGGCCCATTCCTCATAGACAGCACCTTCTCTCCCATGTGAGGACATGGGAAAAGGGGACAAAGCAGCTCTCGAGGTTATCTTTCTTTCTTTTTTTTTTTTTTTTGGAGACGTAGTTTTGCTCTTGTTGCCCAGGCTGGAGTGCAATGACGCAATGTCGGCTCACTGCAACCTCCGCCTCCTGGGTTCAAGCGATTCTCCTGCCTCAGCCTCCCGAGTAGCTGGGATTACAAGCACACGCCACCATGCCCAGCTAACTTTTTGTATTTTAGTAGAGACGTGGTTTCTCCATATTGGTCACGCTGGTCTCAAACTTCCAACCTCAACCTCCCAAAGTGCTGGGATTACAGGTGTGAGCCACCACGCCCAGCTACTCTGGGGTATCTTTCATAAGGGCACTAATCTCATTCATGAGAGCCCACTCTCTGATCTAATCACCCCCCAAAAGCTCCACCTAATACCTTTACATTGGTAATTAGGTTTTCAAGATATGAAACTTGAGGGGTGACACACGCTTTGAAACCACGGCAAATCTCAAAGCACAGAAGCATATGAGGCATCATGACTAAGAGCCAGCAGAAGCAACAGACAACATAAACTAACCTCTGTACTTCAGGACTGGAATAAACAGACAAGTATGTTTACTACATTTAAGGAATTTAAAAAGAGAAATACATTATGTTATTTTATATAATAAAATTCTTTGCCACTGTGAATTACTGATACATGCAATGAAGTGGATGAACCTTAGAAACATGTTGAATGAAAAAAGTCACCAAAGGATACTTATAGTATGATTCCATTTATATAAAGGTCAAAACATGTGAACTAAATACTGCTTCTGGACACATATGATTGCAGTAAAAGTATAAAGAAAAATGAGAATAATAAACACAAATTTCAGGGTTTCAGTTACCCTGAATGTGGAAGAAATGGGTAGACTTCAAAGGCAATGAGAATGTACAAATTCTTTGGATGATGAATTCTCAGAAATGTATTGTATTCTCATTGTTTAGAGTTTGAGCATATTTCATATATACTCTTTTGTATCTCTGTAATATCTAATAAAAATTATTTTAAAATAAGGAAAGACAAATAAATGACAATATTTATCAAGTGTAAACAGATCAAAAAAAGCATAAAATAAAATAATCCCTTGCCAACTAAGAAAGAAGGAAAACACAAGAGAAAAATGAGCAAAGGATATGAACACCAATGAATATATGAAAAAATATTCAACTTCACTAATCATAGTAATGCAAATGAAACAGAACTATATTTCACCTACCACATTGGAAGCATTTTTTTTTTTTTGAGACAGAGTCTTGCTCTGTCACCAGGTGCCAGCCTGGAATGCAGTGGTGCAACCTCGGCTCACTGCAATCTCCGCCTCCTGGGTTCAAGCAATTCTCTTGCCTCAGCCTCCCGAGTAGCTCGGACTACAGACCCATGCCACCAAGTCCAGCAAATTTTTGTGTTTTTTAGTAGAGATGGAGTTTCACCATGTTGGCCAATATGGTCTCAATCTCTTGACCTCATGATCCGCGCGCCTCTGCCTCCCAAAGTGCTGGATACCGCACCTGGCCTGGAAGCATTTTTTAAAATGATATACTATCAGAATTAGTAATAATATGGAGAATGAACTGATGACGTCTTGTAGAGGGCAATTTGATATTATCGATCAAAACTTTAAATGTAAATGCTCTTCCATCCAGCAATTTCATTTCTAAGAATCTATCTAATTAGAACACACATACAGTTGGTAAGTTTTATATGAGATGTTCATTGTAGCATTATTTGGAAAACTAGAAACAACTTAAATCCCCATCAATAAGGAAAGAGTTAAATTAGAATACAACTTCATTTTATCATTTTGGAATATTTTCAACAGCAAGTAGAAATTGTGCCTTAAATAAACAGGGGCACATTTTTATCTTATAACAAAAGTCTAGAAAAAACTAGTTAGGGCCATTGTTGGCACAGCTGCTTCATGTTGTCATTAAGAGCCTAGGCTCTCATGCTTCTGCTCCTCCATCCTTTTATGTCAATTTGATTATTGTTCTCAGCTCTCTATCCCTTTTGTCTGCAGTCTAACCTTGCAGTGTGCTAAAATGGGCTGATGTTGGAGTTAGCCTTGCAACATGCATTGGCCAACTGAATATGGGTAAAAGTAATTGTGTATCTGCCAGTTCCAAGCCAAGGTCTTAATAGGATCTCATGTTTCTACCAACTCTCTTGCACTCCTGTGATCTACCGTAAGAATTATTCCTTAGGGAACCCTTGACCCAAGAGGAATGATGAAATACAAAGCTGAACCAAACTCATAGCTTAGAGCCAAGTCCGGCCAATCCTGGATAAGCCGGACAGCAGAGCCAGAGCTAACTCAAATACCCATGAGCAATAAAATAAATATTTTTGTTACAAGCCACTGAGATTTTGAGGTTGTTTGTTAGACAACAAAACTAACTAATAAATTTTGCATGTTGACTTTCTATCCTTAGGCCTGTGGCCTGTGGTCTCAAGATGGTTTCAAGCTCTAGAAATCGCATCTGTATTCAAAGGCAAAAAGTTAGGGGTGTGGGGAGGGCAGCCAGGACGGAGAAAAACCTTCCTTTGTAACACTCTTGCTTTTTGATCAAAGAACACTGAACACTGAAATTTCCCAGAAGCCTCTATGCCAGCATTCCCTTACATTTCATAGACCAGGGCCATGTCACATGGTCACTGTTGCTTTAGAGAGGTTTGGAAGTAAATACCCTGCGAAAAGGACCATAACTGGTTGGAGAAAAAGGCCTTCCCTGAGATCAAGGGATATCTGCCCTCTGTCTGGCAAAATCAAGGGATTATTGATAAAGCATACACAACCATGCTATCTACCACACATGTTATATAACACTGGGCAAAAGTCAAATAGAATAAGGTAGATTTATATCTAGTAACATGAAGAATAAGCCAAAGAGCTTTTTTCAGAAAAGAATAGCAAATTGCAAAGCAATATATGTAATATTATTTATGTTATAAAAATAAAAACTATAAGTTTGCATGGTTTTATACTTATATGTATGTGTGTGTGTGCGTGTGCGTGCGTACGTGTGTGTGTGTGTGTGTGTAAATACACAGAACAAGGGCTTAGAAGTCTGCATCACTCACAGTGGTCACTGCTGAGGAGCACATAGTAAAGTAGCAGGATATGCTAAAAGAGCTTAATTCTCTCTGTATATTTCTGTATTGTTTGCATTTTTAAGAACATAGAATAAATTATGGATTTCTTCCTTAAAAATTTACTTTTCATTAAAAAATTAAAAGTTGTTTAACTGAAAGAACTGAACACAAACATGAGCTAGAAAAGGTCTTTTTTGTTTTACTCAAGAGGTTTAAAAAGTTTTCTCTATAACCCAATTAATTTCTGCCTCCTAAGAAGAAAATGAAATTGTTCAGACATGAGGCTTTGTTTGTCCATGGCCAGGCCTTTAAAACAGAAATTCCCTTTGAAGTCCTATCTTGTAAATTTCCATGCTTCTAACAGTTTCATTGAAAATGGCCATCCTGCCAAAAGTAATTTATAGATTCAATGCTATTCCCATCAAGCTACCACTGACTTTCTTCACAGAATTAGAAAAAAAAAAACTACTTTAAATTTCATTTTGGAATCAAAAAAGAGCCCACATAGCCAAGACAATCCTAAGCAAATAAAACAAAGTTGGATGCATCACACTATCTGATTTCAAACTATACTACATGAGACAGTAACCAAAACAGCAATGGTACTGGTACCAAAACAGACATATAGACCAAAGGAACAGAGCAGAGACCTCAGAAATAACACCACACATCTACAACCATCTGATCGTCAACAAACCTGAAAAAAACAAGCAATGGGGAAAGGACTCTCTATTTAATAAGTGATGTTGGGAAAACTGGCTAGCCATAGGCAGAAAACTGAAACTGGACCCATTCCTTACATCTTATACAAAAATTAGCTCATGATGGATTAAAGACTTAAAACCTGAAACTATAAAAATCCTAGAAGAAAACTTAGGCAATATCGTTCAGAACACAGGAATGGGCAAAGACTTCATGACTAAAACACCAAAAGCAATGGGGACAAAAGCCAAAATTGGCAAATGGAATCTAGTAAACTAAAGAGCTTCTGCACAACAAAAGAAAATATTATCAGAGTGAACAGGCAACCTACAGAATGGAAGAAAATTTTTGCAATCTATCAATCTGACAAAGGGCTAATGTCCAGAATCGACAAGGAATGTAAACAAATTTACAAGATAAAAACAACCCCATCAAAAGTGAGTAAAGGATATGAGCAGACACTTCTCAAAAGAAGACATTTATACAGCCAACAAACATATGAAAAAAAGTTCATTGTCACTGGTCCTTAGAGAAATGCAAATCAAAACCACAAAACCACAATGAGATCCTGTCCCATGCCGTTAGAATGGCGACCATTAAAAAGTTAGGCAACGGGCACAGTGGCTCACGCCTGTAATCCCAGCACTTTGGGAGGCTGAGGCAGGCGGATCACAAGGTCAAGAGATCAAGACCATCCTGGCCAAAATGGTGAAACCCCATCTCTACTAAAAATACAAAAATTAGCTGGGCATGGTAGCATGCACCTGTAGTCCCAGCTACTCGGGAGACTGAGGCAGGAGAATTGCTTGAACCCAGGAGGCAAAGGTTGCAGTGAGCCGAGATCACGCCCCTGCACTCCAGCCTGGCACCTGGCAACAGAGTGAGGCTCTGTTTCAAAAAAAAAAAATGGAGTAAAAAAATCAGTAAGACAATGTAGCAATTCCTCAAGGATCTAGACCCAGAAATACCATTTGACCCAGCAATCCTATTACTGGGTATATACACAAAGGATTATAAATCATTCTACCATAAAGACACATGCACACATATGTGTATTGCAGCACTATTTACAGTAACAAAGACTTGGAACCAACCCCAAATGCCCATCAATGATAGACTAGATAAAGAAAATGTGGCACATATATATCATGGAATTCTATGCAGTCATAAAAAAAAAAAAATGAGTTCATGTCCTTTTCAGAGACATGGATGAAACTGGAACTATCATTCTCAGCAAGCTAACACAGGAACAGAAAATTATTTCTCACTCATAGGCGGGTGTTGAACAATGAGAGCACATGGACAACGGGAGGGGAACATCACACACTGGGGCCTGCCAGGAAGTTGAGGGAAAGGGGAGGGAGAGCATTAGGACAAATACCTAATGCATGTGGAGCTTAAAACCTAGATGATGTGTTGATAGGTGCAGCAAACCACTATGGCACATGTATACCTGTGTGACAAACCTGCACATTCAGCACATGTATCTCAGAACTTAAAGTAATAATTAAAATACATATACATATATATATACACAAAAACACTTCACATATAAGCTTTGAATAAAGAGTAAGCATTTTTTAATAC
Source organism: Sapajus apella (assembly GCF_009761245.1). NCBI lineage: Eukaryota > Metazoa > Chordata > Mammalia > Primates > Cebidae > Sapajus > Sapajus apella. The sequence goes on from NW_022436942.1 coordinate 18,560,508, forward strand.
AATAAAAAGAATGTTCAGCTACACAGAATTAATTTCCATATACCCCAGCCTTTCCTAAGTGGCTAACTCAAAGAATGGCTTATTTATCATTTGAACTGTTTGTTGCAAAATGCATTATGTTAAACTCACCTTTGCCACCACCCATGAGAGACTTAGACACATTTGTTTAAATTCAATGTGGCCATAAGGCAAGCATTCCCTCTTTTTAAAGTCAAATGCATAAAATCAAAGGCATTATAAAGTTCAAGTGCCAAAAATAACTAAAGTAGACTATCTCTGGAATTCAAAAAATAGTTTTTATGGAAACTATTTCTATATTCTAAGTAGTTTTGTTAATGTAAGAAAGATTTCTGAATGAACCAAATGAGAGAGAGTAGGGTACTTGTTTCTCTTATAAAAGTTTTTGTAACAATTCTTATGGAAACTTCATTTTATTAAAAAACATATATATATAAACCTGAAACTAAAATACTTTTCATTTCACCTTCATTTATTAAAAGCTGTACTAAGATCCAAACTTGGACCTGTGTTCCAAAAAAGAGCAATAAGTTACACTTCCGCCCCTCAAACAACTTATAATTTGGTAAGGGAGACAGAAGTAAAAAGATGTATGCAATAAAATCAGTAACCAAGTTTAAAAATCTGGAAATGTAATGAGACAGAGAAAATTGTATTTTCCAGAATTCCTCTCTGGGAGAATAGTATATGAGTTTAGACGAAATATTTGGCTAAGCTGCTCTGGGGAGAGAGCAGTGGGGGTGAGAAGCGGGGCGATGAGAACCATGAAGCAAACTTGAGTGGCACCAGGCGGTTGTTCAGCCACCTCCAGACCTCACTGCAGGCTTCCAGGATTGCTGCATGGCGCAGGCAAATGGGGGTGCTGCCTGCTTCTGGTCCAGATTTTGGCTCACCTTTGAAAACCTCAACTTCACCAAACAAGCGTGGAAAAAGCCACAGGAGAGATTAACGTCATGTTTTAAGGTTTTGAAACCACCAGAAGCACTTTTATTTTTATGATTGCTGCAAAGATAAAGACTGGGTGACTTAGTGTGAGAAGTACACTGAGGTCTGTACTGTATTGTGTCGACAAAATGCTGCTTTAAAAAAATGTTAAATTTGTGAATTTCACTACACCATCTCCTCCCTGAGGGGCTGGCACTTGTCTCTTGAGCTCCAGACCCACATCCCTCATCTCAAGAGTCAGTCTCCTCGTTCACCCCCAGCCAGTTTGCCTTCCTTATCTTAGCAAACAAAAGACTATCAACCACTTTACCCACTACAGGAACTCAGGAATCAGCCTTCACTCCTCCGTCACTGTTTAACCAAACCCACCCCTGAGCATCTTCCAAATGCAGCTCTGTGAACTCCATCCTCCATGTCACTGCCTTACTGGGATCCCCGACATCAGCCCCTTCCTTTCCACCAGGGCTCTGTGTGCTATCTCCGCTCCAGTCTCACCGGCTTCTAGCTGCTCATCTTTCACCTGCTGCCCAGCGATTTTCTTAAAAGGGGAATCTGATGATGTTATATCAAAATTCTTCAGGGTTGTCATCTATCAACGCAAAGTTCCAACTCTTTAACACAATGTACAAAGTGTGTGAGGGTTTGTCCCTGCCAGCCCCTTCGGTGTCTCATCTCTTGTCACTTCCCCAGAGCCACACAGAACACTCTTGCATGCCCAACTCTCCTCCACGTCAGATGCTGCAGAAAGCCTGGGGATACTACAGGGAACAAGAAGCCACGCCATGCTCATGACTAGAACAGATCCCTTGGGCCTCTGGGTCTTCACACATGCTCCTCATCTTCCCCAAATCCTGGCTTAGTGGTGAAGAGACATAACTTTGCTGGCCTGGCCAAAGGCTCACTGGGTGACCTTAAGCAAATTACAGTCAGCCCTCTATACCACTGGGGTTTAGAAGAAATACTAGGCTATTTCTAGTACTCCCTATCCGTAGAGTCAACCAATGGCAAATTGAAATATTTGGAGAGGGGGGGATTATATCTGTACTAACAGACTATTTTCTTGTCATTATTTCCTAAACAATACAGTATAACCACTATTTATCTAGTATATACATTGTATTAGGTAATATAAGTAATCTAGAGAAGATTTAAAGTACATGCAAGAATGTGCATAGGTTATGCGTAAATACAACACCATTTTATATCAGGGACTTGAGCACCCATGGATTTTGGTATCCATGGGGTCCTGGACCCAGTCCCGCCTGCTTACCAAGGGACGCCGGCACTTCACTTCTCTAAGCCTCAGTTTCTCGTGTGTATCTTGAGTAGACAGCCAATTGATTTCAAAATGGTCTCCCAATTTTTACAAGTTATGAACTTAAAGAATAATTTTAAATTTCAAAACTAGATCAGAAGAATATTTCAACCAACAACGTTTAAATTGCCATAAGCAACGCCTTTACTATGTCAAAATTGCCACGTTTTTCTCCGCTATCACAAAAGAAGGAATTCATATTCTAAGCAAGATATGCCCTCCACTGATTCAGGCCCAGACATTGTGTTACAGGGTAGTTTTATTTAACTCAAGTATTTTGTAAATTAGAAAGTACAAAAAAGATTTCTGTCATTCCTGTTATCTCTGTTCTATGCTAGTTTTCCATGGAGCCATCATGTAAGTGCATTGCCTGCATTGTAAGGGAAAGGAAGGTGACCTCATCTCTGAGGTGGTTTCTTTCGCATTTAACAAAAGTGAGCCTTTGGCATTATTTTTTTCTGGACACCCAGAATCCACACTTAAATTGCTGAATTACAAAGCAATGTCCTGGAACATGATCAGACAGTGCCAATTCTATCTTCAACTCAAAATAAAGCTAGCCTTGATGTATCTTAACCTAGGTTCACAAATTAATTTTCAGAGAAAAATCCCTATTTTGAGGTGGAATAAATTTCTGAAAGTCACATGTAAACAACTAAATTATGAACAGTTTTGATTTTTTTCTTTCACTGAACTTTTAAAAGAAAAATGCTCTTATCAGAACACATTTAAAAGCGTATGATTATTGTACTGGTGTCAATTTCCCTGTTTTAATATTGAACTAGGGTTACATGTTCCTTACATAGATGAGGGAAGGTAGGTGAAAGGTACATGTGACTCTATACTATTTTTGCAACTTCCTGTGAGTTCAAATTTATTTCAAAATAAAAAGTTAGCAGCCATCTCTTGAATTAATAATCTATCTAGTCAGTGATTTCCCCTGTGGTTGCTGCCATCACACACACACACACACACACACACACACACACACACACACACACACATCATGTACTTCCTGATGAAAAAGTCTTGCCAAAAGACAACGATGAATCTGACCAAGCCTCCATCCAAGTATTAAGTCATGAGAAATGAAAAAAACAGAGGAACATGTTAAAAAAACATCACAGGGATGCAGTCAGAAAGGTCTAGACTGTAAGAAACTCTACAGAATGAATGACCTCATTTCTTCAACCAATAAACCTGCAAGGGGAGACAGAGACAGGGAGACATAGGAATGGGGGGAGCCTGTAGATAAAAAGAGGCTTAAATGCACATCAATCAATCACAATGTGTGAAACTTAATGACATCCTGACTCAAGCAGAGAGAAACACTATTTCAATAAATAGTAAGACAACAATTCTTTAATAAATAAATTTTAAAATGTATTAGATATCTTTATCAATTGTTTAATATAGCTAAGAAATGTTTTAAATTATCATACGTAATTTGTTAGATATGATATTAAAGAATTGTTATTTTTAAATAAGTGTTTTCAAAATACTAAATAAATTATCAGTGGGCCCAAATATACATATATATGTTACGTGTACATAACACTTTTCTTTACGTCTGTTAGTGGCATCTTCCCAAATGCTTAAATTAAGTGCTTTTGTATGGCAGGTGCAGTCCGTGTACAGACACAATAATGAACCAAAGCACTAGACAGCAGGGAGTACCAGGTCACCATGATGAAATGAAAAAAGAAGGCTGAGAATTAGACACTGCTTTAGGTCTGTCCTGCTTTTCAAGTGAGATTCTACAGCTTTTCATCTGGAATATTAAACATTGCTTGGCAAAACTAAATACTACTATAGATCAGTTTCTTTCATCAGCCTGGGTATTTCCAGATGCAGAACGAAGAATGCCCGGCCAGAAAGCACTCTACTCCATTAGCCTCAGATATGGTTGAGAAGAAACTTTGATTGCCGCTCTTGTTCTTAATGTGTTTATTACCTGGACAAATTACCACCTCCACCTAAGTTTCCTACAGTTCCTCTCAGCAAAAAGGTAGTGTTTTTAGGGAAATGCCGACTAAATTTTAATTTTAATTTTAGAAGTCTCAGTATGTTAAGTGTGTTTCTCTGAAGCTCTTCCCACCAAAAAGGTGAGCTTTCTTAGAGAAGTGCTGACTAAATTTGACTGTAGAAGTCTTGATATGTTGTGTGTTTCCCCTTTGTCCAAGAATTTTTCTGTAAAACTGTTGACATCAACCCCTTTAAAAACTATTTTACTTCATTATATTCAATATTTGGGGGGAATTTGATGGTAGAGTTCAAAGTTTAATAAACACAGTTCCCAGAAAATAGCTAATATTTTATAAACACACTGAGCCTTCCTGAGGGTAGACTGAATTGGGGTGATTACCTCAATCCTTCCACTTAAGAGGGCTGATTGGCTTTAATAAAGAACTAAACATTCCTTGGGGTGACAGCAAGAGAGAGAAAAGGAGGCGCCTCTGATGGCTGATGTTTAAATCTGAGAAGAATTATAAAGATATCTATGGAACTCATTACTTTGCATGTAAACCCAGATACCAGCCTCCACCTGCCACCTACCCACCCGTTCTAAGGTGACTTCCCTCTACTATATTTTTCTTTTCATCAGCTCCTGCATGGAATTCAGGTTGCAGCTGCTTCTTTCCATCAGGAATAATTCATTCACTACCAACCACAGCCTGGAACCCCTGTACCACAACCCCTCCTGCTACCCCAACATAAGCATCAGCAGATTGATGAATGGTGGCAGCTACACCACCGCTAAATATGGTTCTATGGGTCTATCAGAATTTGCTAAAAGGATTATTTGCAGCAATGCAAACAATCAGCAATTAAATGTTAAATATCCTGTTCTCAAAAAACCTTTCGCCATTCCACTTAAATTAATTCATACAGGAAACATTATTGATCCTTTACAATACACCAGACACTCTGCTGAGCTTCAGGGTTATATTAGTCAGGGTTCAACTACAAGTAAAAGAAACTGTACATGCTAGTGCAAGATGAGTGATTTGAAACAGAATTTTGATGCTCTAAAAAAAAATCATTAGAAAAACAGGAGACACCTCCAGGTTGAGTTAGGCAACCCTGGGAGTGTACTGCTCAGATTTCTCTTTGAGAAAGAACCTGCTCTGAAATCAGTTAGCTGACAGCTGCCATTTTCAGAACGTACCCCAGCATCCACACAAGGCCATGCTTTACACAACCTGCTCCAAACTGGTGACTCCACGCCAGTGAGTATAGTGGAAGTTCTAGAGACAGGCTCCTCCTGCCCAGTGCGAGACCCCTCTGACAAGCACAAGCAGGCTGTGCTTGGGTACTCCCCATCAGCCTAGCCGAGACTTTTCTTAGAGCTGCACTGTAGTACATGTCTCTGCCTGCTTAACCCTCCTTCCTTCCCCTCTCATTTTATGGGTGATGTCAGAGCCTGATCGTGGTTTGCCCGTCTCCCTGCCCACTCCTGCTCCCTCCCGGCTTTATTCTTCGCAGGCATTTTCTCAATAAATCTCTCATGTGGGAGATTCATTGGGAGAAATTTCCATGTTGACATCTGTTTCTCAGCCGACCCCAACCTGAATTGACACATTAAACTTCTAGGAACAATTCCTGAACAACGGGACAAAACTGGTCCCTCAAAGGGGCTACAATCTGCATGATCAGAAAGTGGGGAACTGGGTAGCCACCACCTCAACTGCTGGGTTCAAGGAATCTTTTGATGCTTGAGCCACCACATCCTGCTTCTCAACATTCACAAAGTTGAGGAAGAGATACTGAGGCTTCTACTAAGCTGCCATGATGGAAAGGAAAAAAAAAAAAAAAGAAAAAAAAAAAAAAAAAAAAACACCACAGGACCATGCTTACCAGGAAACAAATAATAGGGAGAGCAGCAGAAGCACAGCAACTTCCTCACTGGGTTCATGTGGGTACTTCTCATCACATGGTAACTCAGTGACCCATGGTCAATGTTTAATTTGTACTAAAGCCCACTAGCAAGCCAGCAGATGTTTCTCAAAAGAAGACTAGTTATCGGAAGAGGATGGCAGAACTTTGTTTCAAAACCCTAAAGGCCTACACTAGTATTTATCTATAGGGTTCTGCCACGAACACTTCAAGAAGCATTGAATTACTTAAGCCATATTTCTTTATTGATTTTAGGAATTCTATATGAACTGCAGAAAAGCTTTTGCCCAGTTATATGGAGTTGAAATTATCTTCTCTTGTGTCTTACCTTTTCATCCTATTTGTGTGCTTTTTTAGTGAACAGAAGTTATTTGTAATGTACAGTTCAGTCATTTCTTTTATGTACTTGCTCTCTGTATCTTGTTTTAAAACCCTTTCCAACTCTGAGGACATAAAAATATTCTCCAATCTTTTTTCTAAAAGTTTTAAACTTTCATCTTTAACATTTAGGTCCTTAATTGATTTTGTGTATGGTAAGAATAGTAATGTACTGTTTCCCATAAAGATAGCATTTCCCAGTGAGTACTTCATTTTTCACCACTGATCTGAAATACCTTTTATATTTTTCCTTATATGGATATGTCTGTTTCTGGGCTGTTCTGTTGCATTGGCCTTTTTGTCTACCCATACACCAATGTCACATCATCTAAATACTGTAAGTACACAAAAAATATTATAATATAATCAGTTTCCCAACCTCACTTTTCTTCAAGAATATATTAGCTATTCTTGGTTCTTTGCTTCTCATTTGTATTTTAGAATAAGTTTTTCAAGATTCACAAAAATACCTTTGGTTTTTTTTTTTAACTGAAATTTTATTAAATCAATTGACTAATTTGGAGATAAATTACTTCTTAACGATATTGAGTCTTCCTTTCTTTGAAAATGATATGTCTGTTCAATTTTAAATGTCCTTCAATAAGCTTCATGATTTTCTCTATAAAGATTTCACACATCTTTGATGAGATTTTTACCTAGGTATGTTTTATTTTGTTAACTATTATAAATGTTTAATGTTAAAATTTTGTTCATTAACTGTTCATTTTTGATGTATGGAAGTGTATTTGATTTTTGTATAATAGTCTTATATCAAACAACCTTGTAAAACTCTTATTGAGTCTAATAATTTTTTATAGACCCTTGGGAGTTAAGTTATATCATTTAAAAATAGTTCTAATCTTTCTATATCTTCTCAAATTTTTATACTTTTTATTTTTCTTTTTTGGCCTGTTAGACTGGACAAGATATAAAGTTGAATAGAAGTGATAATAGTATAAATTTTTGTCTTTTAAACAATTTTTTTAAAAATCCATCATTACATATTGTGCCAGTTAATTACCTCTTGTCTCAATAGCAAAAAACAAAACAAAACAAATATTTCAGTCAAAAAGTGGTCAAAAGATCTGAACATTTCCAAAAGGAGACATACAAATGGCCAACAGGAATGTGAAAAAAATACTCAACATTGCTACTTGTTAGGAAAATTCAAATCAAAATCATAATGGGATATCACCTCACTCTACTTAAAATGACTTGTATCAAAAAGAGAGACAATAGATGCTGGTGAGGATGAGGAAAAAGAGGAACCCTCAGACACTATTGGTGGGAATGTAAATTTGTACAACCAATATGGAGAACAGTATGGAGGTTTTTCAAAAAAACTAAAAATAGAACTTTCATATGATGATCCAGTAATTCCACTGCTGGGTATATATTCAAAATAAAGAAAATCAATATATCAAACAGATATCTCATGCTCATGTTTATTGCAGCACTATTAACAAATAGCCAAAATATGGAATCAACTTAAGTGACCATTAACAGGTGAGTGGATAAAGAAAATGTATGTGTGTATGTATGCATGTATACACATACATACAATGAAATATTATTTAGCCACAAAAATGAAATTCTGTCATTTGCAGCAACATGGATGATACTGGAGGTCCCGATGTTAAATAAAATAAGCCAAGCACAGAAAAACACACATTATATGTTCTCACTCATACGTGCAAGCTACAAAAGTGAATCTCCTGGAGACAGAGATAGATGGTTACCAGAGGCCAGGAAGGGGAAGGGGGAAAATGATAGGGGGGAAAAAAAGATTATAAACATATTTATTATCACTGAACTGATAGTAAAGGTGATAAATTACATATGGACATTTTCCCTCAAAAAAACATTTTTAAGTGGAATCAAAGAAGAAGAAAGGAGCAGATATAATGTCATAATTTAAGCCCCTGAATTCAGCTGTGCCTTAAGTTCATTCTTGGAAATCCAGTTACATGAGCCAACAAATTATTTTTCTCCAAAACAAAAACAAAAAACAAGTAAACAAAAGAAGGATCCATTTTTTCAAAAAAAAAATCTTTAGGCAAAATGTTATTATGTTCTTAAACTTTCTTTTTAATCTCCACATCACATGTGGTTATGCTGTTTTGTTCATTCCAAGTAACTTCTATTTGTGCCTTCTCTCCTTTTTTAATCGTTCTTCTCAGAGGAAGACTGCTAATTTTATTAATCTTTTCAAAAATATAACTATTATCTTTTCTGAGTCTTTCTATGGTATCTTTTTATTTTCCCTTTCATTAATATAAGCTATCTTTATTATAATCTTTCTCCTTTTTGAAGAAATTTGTTTTGCTACTTTTCTAATGTCTTAAATTGCATGCTTAGTTCTTTAATTTTTAGTCTTTCTTCTTTTTTTAATATATATATTTATGGCTGTACATTTTCTTCAAAGTGTTGTTTTGATGGAACTTATAAATTATTTGTCGTATATTTATTATTGCTCCTAATTTTGTTTTTCACTATAATTTTTTCTTTAATCCATAGATTATTTAAAAGTATGTTTTAAAATTTCCTAAGACTGGCAGTGCAGTGATCTCTGAATGTCTGTTGGCCCAATAACACAATTAGTCTTATTAAAATTTTCTATATCCTTTTTGATTTTTCATCTGCTTTATTTTTTAATTACTGAGAAAAGTATATTAAAATCTCCCACTCACCTACCAGATATGTCTATCATGGTTGTCTCTTTACAGTTCTGTCAACTTTTGTTTTATGTATTTAAAAATTATATTAGTATCAATCAATATCAATTTAAATTTTTATATCTCCCTGGTGAATTGAACCTTTTTCATTATGTAGAAACCCTCTTCATCACTTATACTCTTTCTCACAAAGCCTCTTTTGTGTGACTTAGTAATATTGCTACATCATCTTTTTCTAATCATGTGAACTTTATTATAGTTATCGGTCTACGCTAAGAAATTGAAAATGGGTGACCATGTTCTGACCTCTTTGTTCAAGAGGCTCCAATGACTCCAGCCACCTTTTCTTCCCTCGATACATTAGCTTCAGAATCACTTATATTTGGATTCTCCTTGCAGACAGCCTTCAGATAATCAAATTTGCCATAACAGCAACATGGCAGGCTTAGGTATTCAGTGGTCCTACAAGCAGCCATAGTAGATTCTGTTCATATAAAGTAGCCTTTAAGCTACTATATATCAATGTGGGCATTGCTCCTTTACCTCTGGTGGCTAAATTGTTTCTGAAAGTTTGATTGATAAATTCCACCTGCCCTGAGCACTGAGGCCCCAAAAAGGATCCTACAGTAACAGTTGCTCTCTATCCATTAAAAAATACAAATAATCACTTCAAAAATGTCTTCAGTTGAAACTATACTTTTACCAACTCATTTATCGAGCTCATTATGAACATGAATCTACTAAACTTACTTGAATAAGATGGCTACGATAGATGATTAAATGAATGTGCTAAAAGACAGTTAACTGAAATTGAACTTGGATATCAAAGAGCATTCATTTTAATCATGCATCTGTGTGTGATGGTATGATGGCATGCTGTGGGTGTGAGACATAACAGAGATGACACCATAAAGTGGAAGGCAAAAATATGCCTTGAAATCAAGCCTCGGGTTGGATCCAAGATGGCCAAATAGGAACAGCTCCAGAGGGCAGTTCCCAGCAAGAACAATGCAGAGGGTGAGTGCCCACCACATTTCCAAACAAATTTTCACTGCCCACAGACCAGGAGATTCCCAGGCCAAAAAGGGCCATGAGTCTTCAGCATGGCAGTTTCAGCTGCTGCCTGGTTGGCACACACAAACTCACACAAATCTGGGCAGCCATTTCAACTGGCTCCTGGAATGCCTGGGAGACAGAGCAACTCATTTAACTGAAAGGGAAGGGGCAGAGACAGGGAGCCAGGCAATCTGGCTCAGCAGGTACCACCCCCACAAAACAAGCAATCTGAAATCCTCTGGATTGAGAGTTTCACAGCAAGCGCAGCTGGACCCAGGACACTCTAGCTCAGTGTGGGGAAGGGCAACCACCAGTACCAAGGCAGTCCACCACAACTGAGGCAGTTCACACAGCAGCTGGGCAGAGCCTGAAGCAGCTCAGCAACACCTCTGCTGGCAGACTGTGACTAGACTACCCTGTGCAGGGCAGGGCATCTAATAAAAAAGGCAGCATCATGACAGGAACTTATAAATAAAGACGACCTTCCTAGGACAGAGCACCTGGGAAAAGTGGCAGTTATGAGTTCCACTGCAGCAGACTTAAAATTACCGGCCCAGCAGCTCTGCATGGAGCAATGGAGCTCCCAGCACAGCACTTGAGCTCCTAAAAGGGAAAGACTGTCTCCTCAAGCAGCTCCCCAAAGCTGGTATACCCAAAGAGACACCTCATAAAGGAGAACTCAGGCCGACATTGGTCAGGCACCCTTCTGGGACAAAGATAACAGAAGAAGAAACTGGCAGCAACCCATACTGTTCTGAAGCCCCCACAGGTGATCCCCAGGCAAGCAGGGTCTGGAGTGGACCTCCAGCAGTCTTGCAGCAGACGGCCCTGATGTTAGAAGGAAAACTAAGAAACAGAAAGAAATAGCTTCATCATCAACAAAAAGGACGTCCACTCAGAGATCCCATCCGACAGTCACCAACCACAAAGAACACAGGAAAATAAAGCCACTAAGATGGGAAGAATCCAGTGTAAAAGCAATGAAAACACCAAAAACCAGAACGCCTCTCCTCCTCCAAAGGATCACAGCTCCTCACCAGCAAGGGAACAAGGCTGGATGGAGAATGAGTCTAATGAATTGACTGAAATAGGCTTCAGAAGGTGGGTAATAAGAGGCTTCTCTGAGCTAAAGGAACATGTTCTACCCCAATACAAAGAAACTAAGAACCTTGAAAAAAGGTTAGATGAGATGCTAACTAGAATAAACAGCTTAAAGAGGAATATAAATGACTTGATTGAGCTGAAAAACACAGCACAAAAACTTCACAAAGCATACACAAGTTTCAATAGACAAATTGACCAAGCAGAAGAAAGCATATCAGAGATTGAAGATCAAATCAATGAAATAAAACAAGAAAGCAAGAATAGAGAAAAAAAGAGTGAAAAGAAATGAACAAAGCCTCCAAGAAATATGGCATTATGTGAAAAGATCTCATCTACATTTGATAGGTGTACCTGAATGTGATGGAGAGAATGAATCCAAACTGGAAAACACTCTTCAGGATATTATCCAGGAGAACTTCCCCAACCTAGCAAGGCAGGCCAATATTCAAGTCCAGGAAATACAGAGAACACCACAAAGATATTCCTCAAGAAGAGCAACCCCAAGGTACATAATCATCGGATTCACCAGTGTTGAAACTAAGGAAAAAAATGCTAAGGGCAGCCAGAGAGAAAGTTTCAGTTACCCACAAAGGGAAGCCCATCAGACTCACAGCAGATCTCTCAGCAGAAACCCTACAAGCCAGAAGAGAATAAGGGCCAATATTCAACATCCTTAAAGAAAAGAACTTTCAACCTAGAATTTCATATCCAAGCCAAACTAAGCTTCACAAGGGAAGGAGAAAGAAAATCCTTTATGGACAAGCAATTGCTGAGAGATTTTGTCACCACCAGGCCTGACTTACAAGAGCTCCTAAAAGAAGTACTAAACAAGGAAAGGAACAACCAGTACCAGCCACTCCAAAAACGTACCAAATGGTAAAGACCATTGACACAATGAAAAAAATGCATCAACCTAACGGGCAAACATCCAGCCAGCATCAAAATGGCAGGATCACATTCACACATAAATATATTAACCTTAAATGTAAATGGGTTAAATTCCCCAATCAAAAGATGCAAACTGGGAAACTGGATAAAAAGTCAAGACCCATTGGTGTGCTGTATTCAGGAAACCCATATCACATGCAAGGACACACATAGGCTAAAAATAAAGGGATGGAGGAAGATTTATCAAGCAAATTGAGAGCAAAAAAAAAAAGGAGTTGCAATCCTAATCTCTGATAAAATGGACTTTAAACCAACAAAGATCAAAAGAGACAAAGAAGGTCATTACATAATGGTAAAAGGATCAATGCATGAAGAAGAACTAATGATCCTAAATATATATGCTCCCAATACAGGAGCACCCAGGTACCTAAAGCAAGTTCTTAATGACCTACAAAGAGACTTAGACTCCCACACATAATAGTGGGAGACTTTAAAACTCCACTGTCAATATTAGATCAATGAGAAAGAAAATTAACAAGGATATCCAGGACTTGAACTCGGATCTGGACCAAGTGGACCTAATAGACATCTACAGAAATCTCCACCCCAAATCCACCAAATATACATTCTTCTCAGCACCCCATTGCACCTACTCTAAAATTGGCCACATAATTGGAAGCAAATCACTCCTCAGCAAATGCAAAGGAAAGGAAATCATAACCAACCGCCTCTCAAACCACAGGGCAGTCAAATTAGAACTCAGAATTCAGAAACTAACTCAGAACGTCACAGCTTCATGAAAACTGAACAACTGGCTCCTGAATGTCAACTGGATAAACAATGAAATGTAGGCAGAAATAAAGATGTTCTTTGAAACCATTGAGAACAAAGATACAACGTACCAGAATCTCTGGGACACATTTAAAGCAGTATCCAGAGGAAAATTTATAGCAATAAATGCCCACACGAGAAGCAAGGAAAGATCTAAAATTGACATCCTATCGTCAAAAGTGAAAGAGCTAGAGGAGCAAGATCAAAAAAACTCAAAGTCTAGCAGAAGACAAGAAATAACTAAGATCAGAGCAGAACTGAAGGAGATAGAGACACAAAAAAACCATCAAAACTCAATAAATCCAGGAGCTGGTTTTTTGTAAAGATCAACAAAATAGACAGACCACTAGCCAGATTAATCAAAAAGAAAAGGGAGAAGAATCAAATAGAGGCAATAAAAATGATAAAGGGAATATCACCACAGATTCCACAGAAATACAAACTACCATCAGAGATTACTACAAAAAATTCTATGCACATAAATCAGTAAACCTGGAAGAAATGGATAAATTCCAGGACACATGCACCCTCCCAAGCCTAAAACAGGAAGAAGTGAAAACCCTGAATACACCAATAACAAGGGCTGAAGTTAAGGCAGCAATTAATAGCCTACCAACCAAAAAAAGTCCAGGTCCAGGTGGGTTTACAGGTGAATTCTACCAGATGTACAAAGAGGAGCTGGTAGCATTCCTTCTGAAACTATTCCAAACAATCCAAAAAGAGGGAATCCTTCCCAAATCATTTTATAAGACCAACATCATCCTGATACCCAAACCCAGCAGAGACTCAACCAAAAAAAGAAAACTTCAGACTAATACCCATGATGAACATAGCTGCAAAAATCTTCAGTAAAATACTGGCAAACTGATTGCAACAGCACATCAAAAAGCTTATCCATCAAAATCAAGGAGGCTTCATTCCAGAGATGCAAGGCTAGTTCAACATACACAAGTCTATAAACGTAATCCACCACATAAACAGAACCAAAGACAAAAACCACATGATCATTTCAATAGATGCAGAAAAGGCCTTTGACAAAATTCAACAGCCTTTATGCTAAAAACTCTCAATAAACTAGGTATCGAAGGAACATATCTCAAAAAAATAAAAGCAATTTATGACAAACCTACAGCCAATATAATACTGAATGGGCAAAAACTGGAAGCATTCCCTTTGAAATCCTGCACTAAAAAAGGATGCCCTCTCTCACCACTCCTATTCAATATAGTATTGGAAGTTCTGCCCAGAGCAATTAGGCAAGAAAAAAAATAAAGGGTATTCAATTAGGAAAAGAGGAAGTCAAATTGTCTCTATTTGCAGATGACATGATTATATATTTAGAAGACCTTATCATCTCAGCCCAAAATCTCCTTAAACTGATAAGCAATTTCAGCAAAGTCTCAGGATACAAAATCAATGTGCAGAAATCAAAAGCATTTCTATACACCAATAACAGACTTAAAGAGAGCCAAATCAAGGATGAACTGCCATTCACAATTGCTACAAAGAGAATAAAATACTTTGGAATACAAAGGATGTAAAGGACCTCTTCAAGGAGAACTACAAACCGCTGCTCAATGAAATAAGAGAGGACACAAACAGATGGAGAAACATTCCATGCTCATGGTTAGGAACAATCAATATCATGAAAATGACCATACTGCCCAAAGTAATTTATACATTCAATGCTAGCCCCATCAAGCTACCAATGACCCTCCTCACAGAACTGGAAAAAAACAACTTAAACTTCATATGGAAACAAAAGAGAGCCCACATAGCCAAGACAATCCTAAGCAAAAAGAACAAAACCAGAGACATCACACTACCTGATTTCAAACTATACTACATGGCTACAGTAATCAAAACAGTATGGTACTGGTACCAAAACAGAGATATAGACCAATGAAACAGAACAGAGGCCTTGGAGGCAATGCCACACGTCGACAATCATCTGATCTTTGACAAACCTGATGAAAACAAGCAATGGGGAAAGGATTCCCTGTTTAACAAATGATGTTGGGAAAACTGGCTAGCGCTATGCAGAAAGCAGAAACTGGACCCCTTCTTGACACCTTACACTAAAATTAACTCCAGATGGATTAAAGACTTAAACATAAGACCTAACACCATAAAAACACTAGAAGAAAACCTAGGCAAAACCATTCAAGACACAGGCATGGGCAAGACTTCATGACTAAAACACCAAAATCATTGGCAACAAAAGCCAAAATAGACAAATGGGATCTAATTAAACTCCAGAGCTTGTGTACAGCAAAAGAAACAATCATTAGAATGAACCAGCAACCAACAGAATGGGAAAAAATTTTTGCAATTTACCCATCTGACAAAGGGCTAATATCCAGAATCTACAAAGAACTAAAACAGATTTACAAGGAAAAGAAACAAACAAACCCATGCAAAAGTGGGTGAAGGATATGAACAGACACTTTTCAAAAGAAGACATATGTGAGGCCAACAAACATATGAAAAAATGCTCATCATCACTGATTATTAGAGAAACGCAAATCAAAACCACATTGAGATACCACTCCACGCCAGTTAGAATGGTGAACATTAAAAAATCCGGAGACAACAGATGCTGGAGAGGATGTGGAGAGATAGGAACACTTTTACACTGTTGGTGGGAGTGTCAATTAGTTCAACCATTGTGGAAGACAGTGTGGCACTTCCTCAAGGACCTAGAAATAGAAATTCCATTTGACCCAGCAATCCCATTACTGGGTATATACCCAAAGGATTATAAATCATTCTATTATAAAGACACATGCAAATGTATGCTCACAGCGGCACTGTTTACAATAGCAAAGACCCGGAACCAACCCAAATGCCCATTGACGACAGACTGAACAAGGAAAATGTGGAATGTATACACCATGGAATACTATACAGCCATAAAAAATGATGAGTTTGTGTCCTTTGTGGGGACATGGATGAAACTGGAAACCATCATTCTCAGCAAACTGACACAATAACAGAAAATCAAACACCACATGTTCTGACTCACAGGTGGGTGTTGAACAATGAGAACACATGGACACAGGGAGGGGAGCATCACACACTGGGGTCTATTGGGGGAAGCCAAGGGAGGGACAGAGGAGGGGTGGGGAAGTCAGGGAGGGATAACACAGGGAGAAATGCCAGATGTAGGTGACAGGGGGATGGAGGCAGCAAACCAAATTGCCATGCATATACCTATGCAACAATCCTGCATGATCTGCACATGTACCCCAGAACCTAAAGTACAATAAATTTAAAAAAAAAAAAAAGAAGAAAGAAAGAAATCAAGCCTCGGTTCTGTTATTTGGCAGCTATGTAACTTTGGGCACGTCAATTAATCTGCCTTGCCCTGGATTTCTTCATCTATAACATAGAGATACAAAACCTACCTCAAAAGGTTGGTGTGGGGACTAAACTAAAATTTAAAGTATGTGAAAAAAAATAGGTACTCAATAAATAAGTGTTCTCTTCAGATTTCCTCCTAGTCTAGGAGAAAGAGCCATCTTGAAATCACTGACCTAATAGAGCTGATGTCTGTAAAATGAAAATCCAGGCCCTTTTTCTTTTTAAGAATCAGTCTTCTAACAATGGACCAGCTTCACCCCTTTTCTAGCTTCACTGGATTCAAATCCAGGCTGTCTCTAAGCAGAACATGAAACTGAGTTAAAGACTAAAGTCCTACCACATCCATAGGATTGAGCTATAAACTGAAACTTTTATCATCAGAGTTTAAATAAGAAAACTCTGCTGGTATTCCTCCATATTAAATAAATTCCATGCACACATTTTGGAATTGTTAAAGCTAAAATCTATAACTATTACGTAGCCCAAAATTTCCTAGAGAGTTTTTAAGCTAGAATTCAGATGTTAGAGAACAGCACCTGGTGGCAAGTTGTGACACTCCAGTCCACTGAGTCATTTGAGAAGTCAAACCATTGTGGCTAGTGAAAATTCCAGTGGCCCAGAAGTAGTTCTACATTCAGAAAGCAATCCTCCTTCCCATCTCTCTGTCACACCACCCCCATACCGCAGCTAATCACCGAGACCCATCAACTTGCCTCCCAAGCAGCTCACAGAGTCTTCCATGTTTCATCCCCATGTTCACTGCCCCAGTACAGGCCACCATTTTTCATTGCCTGGATTCCAGGAACAGCCTCCTAGGTGACTTCCCAGATTCCAACCTACACTTACACATCAACCACATGGTCCTTTATACAGCACCGTTATGATCATGTCATTCCTTTTCCAGTAGTTTCTTGATGCCTTCAGAATAAAGAGGTAAATATTTTATTACAGAATTACCAGATTCTTCTCTTCACCATGGGGCCCTTCTTCCCTCCCAGCATAATCTCTCTACACGGCCCCCACCACTCTGAGTGTCGCTCAGCTCCCCTGTCATGTCACAGATCCCACCGTATTGCTCTTACCTCCCTGCCTTCGCACTGCTGTTCCCATTGCCAGGAGCCTCTTCACCCCTGTTCTACTCTTCCATTTAACTCTTATTCATCTTTCAAGTTCAGCTTAGCTTTCATTCCTCTGGGAAGATTCTTCTGACCATTCTAAAATGGATTAGCTTCCCTTGCTCTGAATTCATGCAGTTACTGTTCTGCCCCTATCAAAGCAGTGGCTTAATTGTCTGCCAGCCACTCCTTCTAGACTGTAAGCTTTGTGAAGACAAGACTCATGACTGTTTTGTTCATCCTTGTAACGTCAACACTTAACATAGTACCTCAGTAGGAACTTAACATTTGTTAAAGTGTTGGTTGGAATTGAAATATAGTATCTATTCAATTGGACCATATAAAATAGCCTTCTTTCAGGTCAAAACTGTCAACTATTGGCAATTATATGTGTGAAGCTAATAGTTACTACCACTATGGGAGAAGAAAGGTGTCTTAACAATTGATATATATTACTAGATAATCAATAATTGTCTTTTTAAAAAATACAATCTTCTTGATTTTCACTGAAATTCATTTTCCTAGCCATAGACATAGTCAGAAGCCCATTAATTCAGAAAATGACCTTCAAAAGGAAAACTCAAATACCTGTGCCAGCAGATCTTTAAAAACACAACAGGCAATCAAACGTTAACTTTCTGACCTTGGAGAGTGTTTTGGCTAAAAATAACTTACTGACCTCATCATGCCAAAGTGCTAATAATCCTCTGGATATGCATGCAAGGGAGCTAAATCTAGAACATCTTCCATTCTGCCAAATACTCATTGTAGCTGTTACATTATCCATCATTCAACATTTCCCACAAGTGGACGTGGCCACTCATTGTAAACAGCCCCAAAACTCTTGCCTTCATTTTAAAAGAGCAGTTCCAAAAAAGCAAGAAGCTAGTTAAATAAATGCATCTGTGCTTCCACTGGAATCTGCTCATACTTTCCAATAAACATGTTCAGTGAGATAGAACGGAATGGTGGGCTCCAGGACTAAAGGAAATCTGTCAAGCAGATGTTGCTTTTGTGCAATTGACTATCCCTTAAAAACTTCATATAAGACTAACAGAAAGCAGGAGGCAAGGGTAGAGAGGTAATTTTCTTTGGTCTGTTTAGTGCTTTCTCTACTTTCATGTGAAGAGATGGCCTGGTTTAATTTCCAGGTACAATGGAGTCCTCGCAAGCATTCAGTGATTTGGATAGTTTATGTATTACACATTCCATATAAAAAATTCCATACAAGAGCTGGGTGCAGTGGCACATGCCTGCAGTCCCAGATACTCAGGAGGTTGAAGCAGGAGGCTCACTTGAGCCCAGCAGTTCAAGTCCAGCTTCAGCAACATAGCAAGGTCCCATTTCTTAAAAAAATTTTTAAAAATCATACAAAATAATGTGTTCTTGCTGAAATACACTGACTTGCTACTTCTACTTATTACTATTCTGGCTCAGAATGTCCTTTCTTACTTAACCTTTGTTTTCTGCATCTTATTGGCTCCTAAATAATTATATTTTATGCTAAAACTTCTCCCATTTTCTTCTCAGCTAGATGTGATTTGAGGCAAAGAGTTTAGAAAATCCATTTCCCTACAGTTTTGTTTTTGTTTATTTGAGGATGACATTTTAAATGCAATTTTAAATTTAGTAGGCTTGCCTCTCCTTGTTAAATTTTTTTCTTGAGAAAAAAATGAAAAGTTTAAATCAATTTCCCACTGAATGCTAAACTAAAGATCCACAAATGTCTTGACTCTCTCTTCTCTTGCAGTCATCTCTCCTAATGTGAATATACAGTGTTTGAGGCAGGGAGAAATGTATCTCCATCCAATGTATTAATTTGGTATCTGTTTAAGACCTAGGCAAAGCTATAATAGGCGGTTAGAAATAGGCATGTTTCAGAAATCAAAATGCATAGTTGAAGAATATGGTATCATTTTGGTATAAAAAATGACTTATTCAATTATTATAACACAACTTCAGGGTAGTGGAAAGAGAAGTTGATTTGAGTCAGAAAGTCTGGGTCCAAGCCATGACTCTTTGTTTACCTGCTGTGTAGCTCTGAGCAAGTCTCAGATGCTCTGACAAGGTCTCACTGCTCACAGCAGTAAGATTAATGTGATCATTGATGCTGTGTAGAAATATAATGTAATAAATGTCACATTTATTTTTCTTCATTTTCCCAAATGTAATTATATCTGACCCTCTCCCTGTCATGGACACCATTAGTGGCCAGCACAATATCCACTCCAAAGTTCTCCGTGGTTGAACCCTGATTTTTTTTTTCAGATGCCCATCATTTGTCATCTCAGCTCTAGCCCAGATGAGTGAATCCTGAGTGGTCCCAACAGAGCACCTTGTCAGGAGGGGGGTGGGGTGCCGTTCTGGCCTGAGACACACAGGGAAGCAGGAAGCTTCTGGGAAGCCTCCATCTTTCAAGGAGTCACAGAATGAGATGGTCTCTCTTCCATTGGATACAGGCATCTCTAGATGTGAAACCAAGGGAGCAACTTAAAACCACAGCCTGAAGACAAGACCAGTCAGTTGAAGATGGCAGAGAAGAAAGAGAGAAGAATCTAGGTGATGGCATTTTTGAGCCACAGTGTTAACCAATTCTTTAGCCCCCCTACCTTTGCACTTTTTGTGCTCTACAATAACAGAGTCTCATTATTAAGCCAGCTGAACCCAAGCTTTTGTTATTTGTAGCTAAAAGCAACCTAATTGCTACATACCCCAGCCCTCCAAGTTTGGCCAGAAGTCCAATATCACTCATTTTTCAGAATCCTTTATCTTTGGATCAGAGAAGAATCCTTGGGCTTATCAGGTCACCACTGCTGTGACTCCTTCCCAGGGCCTTGAGATCATTCAAGAGCAGCCAGCTCCACTGATATCTTTGTACTCTCTGTACCAAGTTTGGCCAAAGGGATGATCACTGAGGTTCTTAAGGCCTCTGTCTAAAAAGTAACCCAAATAGTCATTGCTATGCGTGGCAGGCAAAATTTTGACTCCCAAGATCTTTACCTTCTTGTGTTATACCTGTGTGCTACATTATATGGCAAAAGGGTCTTTGCAGATAAACTTAAGGTTGCAAACCTTAAAATAGGGAGATTATCCTGGATTACCCAGTGGCACCAATGTATTCACATGAGCCCTTAAAAATGAAAGAGGAAGGCAGAACAGTTCATCAGAAATGAGGCGGAAAAAGAGGCAGGAAAGATTCAAAACCTGAGAGGGACTCGCCCTGCCATTGCTGGCTTTGAAGATGGAGGCAAAGAAATAGGAGCCAAGAAATTGCAGGTAGCCTCTGAAAGCTAACAGCCTTCAGATGGCAACCAACAAAGAATTGGGGACTTCAGTCCTACAACCACAAGGAATTCCATTCTGCCTACAATATGAATGAGCAAGGAAACAGATTCTCCCCTAGAGTATCCAGAAAGGAAAGCAGCCCTGCCAACACCTTGATTTTAGCCTGATGAGCCTCAGGTGAGCCCGCTAGACTTCTGGTATACAGAACTGCAAGGTAACCAATTTGTATTGTTTTAAGTCATTGAGTTTACGGCAATCTATTCTAAGCATCAATAGAAAACTAATACACTACACAAGGTTCTGCCGCATCTGGGTGCCCTGCTCTGGAAGGCTCAGGTCTCTGTCACACTCAGAATCTCCAACCCTCCATTTCTCTTTATGCTCTTGGGGATCAAACCACACACAAGCCATTCTTCTTCTCTACCTTTGAGATGTAAAACCTCCAAATATCCTACAGTCACAAATAATTACACACACCCACATATGCTCACAAACACGCTGGCCTCCCAGATTCAAAACACAGTGACAGGGTTGCCTTCCCTCTGCCAGACAAATATCCTCCCTCCAAAACACACCTCAAAATTAAAACTGTTATCTCTTTCCCTAGAAACTAGGAAGGAAACAGGAAAACAAAACAAAACAAAAGGTCACATTTTTCTATATTAACTATTGAAATACCATTCATGATCTTCGGTAATTCTTGATATTAAAGGTTCTATTAAATTTTTCTTCCTAATAAAGAACATATAATACTGTTGGGAATCCCATCTGTGAAAAATTATCATATATTTCTTTTCAGACTCAGAGAAACAGTTAGAACCATTAAGTATGTTAGCTTTGCTTTGAATAAACACAGTAAATCCTGGCACCCAAGGTAATTTTTACATTTTTCTTCTATCCCTTCTTACTGAAAAAAAAAGGAAAAAGAAAAAGCAACAGTAAAAAAAAAAAAACAAAAAAACAAAAAACAAAAAAAAAAAAAACCACCTGACTGCCTTACAATATCTTCTGGTGCTATTTTTACACTCTCCACGGGTGCGATAGGCTTTATGATATTAGCCTGACCATATTCAAATTAGGTTGGCCCATTGGTTGCTTTTTAGTGACCTTTACTGTTTTCACATTTTTCTGCATGTGACCAAGCTAATCAGTATCTATGACAGTAAAAACTCCAGTCACTAATTGATTTCTGTTTATGTATACATTTACACAGAACACACACACATGGGCATATATCTGATGGTTATAATATATATAATACTGCTTATTTGGGTATATTGATGTTAAAATATAATATATATGTGTGTAATCTACCTATTTTGCTAGTATGAGTAAATATTATTTGCACATCTAATACCGATCTTATTTATGCATTACCTATGTTTTCCCAAGCCTGGTCTGAAAGGTAAAAATAAGATCGCATTAAAGAGAACAGCATTTCTCTGATTTTATCTTCACACACTATTGTGGTCCCTCCACTTCCCCTTAGTGTCTTCCCAGCTGTTTCCAGGAGCCATGGAGATGTCCTGTGTGTTCCCAGGAGCTCAGGCCTCTCAGTGGCCACGTAGTAATAACTGAGGCTGAGGCTCCCAAGACTCATGGAAGGAGCCTTGTGGTTGTTGCTGGTGTCAAGCTCCCACTGTGCTCCTCAGAGTCACTTAGCCAATACTACAGCCCTTAATGCTACCCTCCTGGGCCAAAGCTACTGCAGATTCTAACTGCAGCATGATGCTAGGTCAATGGTGCCCTAACACAGAAGCACCATCTGCGTCCCTGTCACATTAAGATGTGGCCACTTCGGGTTGAGTGTCTAATACCACGGTCTCCGAAGCAGTGTTCCCAGTTGCTCCTGGTATCATCCAAATTCTTTAATGAATTCTAATTTCAGGTTCTCCTTCCAAGAACACAGTTCGCAGTGGGGCAGAGGGAAATCTGAGTGACAGATCGAAAACTGGACTGTCAGCATTTTTTAAATATCTTAACCACAGAAAACTTTATTTAAATATTTTTATATACAATATGATTGGCTAATTAAATATAACATTAATTGTATTTTTAATAAAAATAATAAATAAAATATTTTAGGAAACCCCAAAGAGATCTCCTTGCCTGGAATTTTTTTTTTTTTCTTTTTTTTTTTCTGAGACAAAATCTCGCTCTGTCACCCAGGCTGGAGCTGACTACAGCCTCGACCTCCTGGGCTCAAGCAGTCTTCCCACCTCAGCCTCCCAAGTACCTGGGGTTACAGACATGTGCCACCACACCCAGATAATTTTTTATTTTTTGTAGAGACCGGGTTTCACCATTTTGCCCAGGCTGGTCTCCAACTCCTAGACTCAAGCAATCTTTCCACCTCAGCCTCCCAAAATGCTGATATCACAGCTGTGAGCCACTGCACCCAGCCTGGAATTTTCATATTGCACTAAAATTGTGTGCCCAACTCCCTGTTCCCTTGGGTTGAGTTCTTTCTCATGGGGCTCCACAGTTTCTGCCGCTAACAGGGTCATTCCCTAATTTGTTCAGTTAATATTGAGGGCCCATCAGGTGTCAGGCACTATGCTAACTCTGTACATACAGTGATTAAAAAAAAAAAATGGGCTCAGATGGCTCTGGCTCCATGACTCAGCAGTGCCCTAGATATGTTTAAATCTTGGGGTGAGGGAGAGAACCTAGGACTCAAGCTGGAACCATGGAAGGAGAAAGAAAGGCAGAAACAAGAAAATAGAGAAGATTTTCAAATATATGATGGAGGACTATAGGTATATCAAGAGAGATACATGGAGCTTGCTGTGTTTTTATGTATTTAGATGTGCAGAATTACATTTTTATTTGTGCTGTACGTATATAAATAATGCTACAAGAAGCATGAGCATTGGTAGTGGGACTTACAAGCTAAGCAACAGCTTAGCACCCCATTAACTTCATGTTGTAATCTTATAAATAAGCTGTATGACTTTGAGCAAATTTATTAACTCTTTGCTTCAAACTTTATATGAATTATTGTTTGCAGACATAGAAGTCACATCCACATATATTGTAAAGTTTTAGGAACACAGATGAGGATGTGAAAGAGACAGCAAGCCTCCCATTGTAACTGGTGGAGTTCATCTATATGCTTGTATTTTTCAACTTGTGACTTTCTGAGCTTGCTTTCATCATTCCCCTCATGTCCAATATATTTCTTTCTTCCCATCTATTATCCAGACTCTAGAAGAAGTCCTGCATGGCTAAAAAAATAATAAACCCCCCAAAATGTCCATGTCCTAATAGTTAGAATCTGTTAATACCTGTGACAAAAGAGACTTTGCAGATGTGATTAAGAATCTTGAGATAGGAAGATTGTCCTGGTTACCCAAGCGGGGCCAACATAACGACAAAGGTCTTTATAAATGGAAGCAAGAGGGTCAAAGTGAGAGAAGGCAAAGTGACAACAGAAGCAGAGAGAGATCTGAAGATGCTATGCTGCTGGTTTTGGAGATGAACATGTATTATTACATAATAACATATTTTTTACTTGTTTGATTGGGGTAGGGATGGAAAAGGTGCTCCAAGCCTGCAAACCTAAGGCCCTGTCTAGCAATGCCCTCAGAGTTCAGGCCATGGAGGTCCAGACTAGACTGGACTTAACCTCTCACTAAGTTTTGTCTTGTAGGTTGCACTAGAAGTCACTAAGGTTTGGAGAACTATAAACATTTTTAATTCAAATATGTTATCTCAGAAAAGCATATGTTATTCCAGCATTTTTTAAATATTTTAGCCACAGAAACCTTTATTTAAATAAAATATTTTTATATACAATTATGATTGGCCAATTAAATATAATATTGTATTTTTTAATAAAAATAATAAACAAAATATTTTAGGAAACCCCAAAGAGATTAAAGTGGATCTTTGGAAATTGAAGGGAGTGGGGAGAAAGTGAACCCCAACCAGCTGAAGTTACAAAGAGGTCCTCAAGAGAAGAGAAATAGCATAAGAATAAGAGAGGGGCCGGGCGCGGTGGCTCAAGCCTGTAATCCCAGCACTTTGGGAGGCCGAGGCGGGTGGATCACGAGGTCAAGAGATCAAGACCATCCTGGTCAACACGGTGAAACCCCGTCTCTACTAAAAATACAAAAAATTAGCTGGGCATGGTGGCACGTGCCTGTAATCCCAGCTACTCAGGAGGCTGAGGCAGGAGAATTGCCTGAACCGAGGAGGCGGAGGTTGCGGGGAGCTGAGATCGCGCCATTGCACTCCAGCCTGAGTAACAGGAGCGAAACTCCGTCTCAAAAAACAGAAAGAATTTTAAAATGTTTGTATTCTTCAATTCAGCATTTTCAGCTCTAAGAAATACTCTGCTTCATATATATCCAAAGGATTACAAATGATTCTACTATAAGGACACGTGTACACGAATGTTCATTGCAGCACTGT